>NW_021703777.1:36141105-36478366 GCF_005190385.1 Monodon monoceros | reverse complement strand
AAAAAAAAAAAAAAAAAAAAAGAAACACAAGAGAAGGAAAAGACCTACAATAACAAACCCAAAACAATTAGGAAAATGGGAATAGGAACATACATATAGATAATTACCTTAAATGTAAAGGGATTAAATGCTCCCATCAAAGACATAGACTGGCTGAATGGATACAAAAACAAGATCCATATATATGCTGTCTACAAGAGACCCACTTCAGACCTAGAGACACATACAGACTGAAAGTGAGGGGATGGAAAAAGATATTCCCTTCAAATGGAAACCAAAAGAAAGCTGGAGTAGCAATTCTCATATCAGACAAAATGGACTTTAAAATAAAGACTATTAGAAGAGACAAAGAAGGACACTACATAATGATCAAGGGATCGATCCAAGAAGAATATATAACAATTGTAAATATTTATGCACCCGACATAGGAGCACCTCAATACGTAAGGCAAATACTAACAGCCATAAAAGGGGAGATCAACAGTAACACATTCATAGTAGGGAACGTTAACACCCCTCTTTAACCAATAGACAGATCAGCCAAAATGAAAATAAATAAGGAAACACAAGCTTTAAATGATACATTAAACAAGGTGGACTTAATTGATATTTATAAGACATTCCATCCAAAAACAACAGAATATACATTTTTCTCAAGTGCTTATGGAACATTCTCCAGGATAGATCATATCTTGGGTCACAAATCAAGCCCTGGTATATTTAAGAAAATTGAAATTGTATCAAGTTTCTTTTCCGACCACAATGCTATGAGACTAGATATCAATTACATGAAAAGATCTGTAAAAAATAAAAACACATGGAGGCTAAACAACACACTACTTAATAATGAAGTGATCACTAAAGATTCAAGGAGGAAATCAAAAAAAACCTTGAAACAAATGACAATGGAGACACGATGACCAACACCTATGGGATGCAGCAAAAGCAGTTCTAAGAGGGAAGTTTATAGCAATATAATCCTACCTTAAGAAACAGGAAACATCTCCAATAAACAACCTAACCTTGCACCTAAAGAAATTAGAGAAAGAAGAACAAAAAAAACCAAAGTTAGCAGAAGGAAAGAAATCATAAAGATCAGATCAGAAATAAATGAAAAAGAAATGAAGGAAATGATAGCAAACATCAATAAAACTAAAAGCTGGTTCTCGAGAGTAAACAAAATTGATAAACCATTAGCCAGACTCATCAAGAAAAAAGGGAGAAGACTCAAATCAATAGAATTAGAAACGAAAAAGGAGAAGTAACAACTGACACTGCAGAAATACAAAGAATCAGGATGGATTACTACAAGCAATTATATGCCAATAAAATGGACAACCTGGAAGAAATGAACAAATTCTTAGAAAAGCACAACCTTCTGAGACTGAACCAGGAAGAAATAGAATATATAAACAGACCAATCACAAGCACTGAAATTGAAACTGTGATTAAAAATCTTCCAACAAACAAAAGCCCGGGACCAGATGGCTTCACAGGCAAATTCTATCAAACATTTAGAGAAAAGCCAACAGCTATCCTTCTCAAACTCTTCCAAAATATAGCAGAGAGAGGAACACTCCCAAACTCATTCTATGAGGTCACCATCACCCTGATACCAAAACCAGACAAAGATGTCACAAAAAAACAAAACTACAGGCCAATAACACTGATAAACATAGATGCAAACATCCTCAACATAATACTAGCAAACAGAATCCAGCAGCACATTAAAAGGATCATACACCATGATTAATTGGGGTTTATCCCAGGGATGCAAGGATTCTTCAAATTATGCAAATCAATCAATGTGATACACCATATTAACAAAGTGAAGGATAAAACCCTTATGATCATCTCAATAGATGCAGAAAAAGCTTTCGACAAAATTCAACACCCATTTATGATAAAAACGCTCCAGAATGTAGGCATAAGGGAACTTACCTCAGCACAATAAGGCCATATATCACAAACGCACTGCTAACATCATTCTCAATAGTGAAAAACTGAAACCATTTTCTCTAAAATCAGGAACAAGACAAGGTTGCCCACTCTCACTGCTATTATTCAACATAGTTTTGGAAGTTTTATCCACAGTAATCAGAGAAGAGAAAGAAATATAAAGAATCCAAATCGGAAAAGAAGAAGTAAAGCTGTCACTGTTTCCAGATGACATGATACTATACATAGAGAATCCTAAAGATGCTACCAGAAAACTACTAGAGCTAATCAGTGAATTTGGTAAAGTAGCAGGATGCAAAATTACTGCACAGAAATCTCTTGCATTCCTATACACTAATGATGAAAAATCTGAAAGAGGAATTAAGGAAACACTCCCATTTACCACTGCAACAGAAAGAATAAAATACCTAGGAATAAACCTAACTAAGGACACAAAAGACCTGTATGCAGAAAACTATAAGTCACTGATGAAAGAAATTAAAGATGATACAAATAGATGGAGAGATATACCATGTTCTTGGATTGGAAGAAAAAACACTGTGAAAATGACTCTACTACCCAATGCAATCTACAGATTCAATGCAATCTCTATCAAACTACCACTGGCATTTTTCACAGAACTAGAACAAAAAATTTCACAATTTGTATGGAAACACAAAAGAGCCCGAATAGCCAAAGCAATCTTGAGAACAAAAAACGGAGCTGGAGGAATCAGGCTCCCTGATTTCAGACTATACTACAAAGCTACAGTAATCAAGACAGTATGGTACTGGCACAAAAACAGAAATATGTCTGGAACAGGATAGAAATCCCAGAAATAAACCCACGCACATATGGTCACCTTATCTTTGATAAAGGAGGCAGGAATGTACAGTGGAGAAAGGACAGCCTCTTCAATAAGTGGTGCTGGGAAAACTGGACAGGTACATGTAAAAGTATGAGATTACATCACTCCCTAACACCATACACAAAAATAAGCTCAAAATGGATTAAAGACCTAAATGTAAGGCCAGAAACTATCAAACTCTTAGAGGAAAACATAGGCAGAACACTCTATGACATAAATCACTGCAAGGTCCTTTTTGACCCACCTCCTAGAGAAATGGAAATAAAAACAAAAATAAACAAATGGGACCTAGTGAAACTTAAAAGCTTTTGCACAGCAAAGGAAACCATAAACAATACCAAAAGGCAACCTTCAGAATGGGAGAAAATATTTGCAAATGAAACAACTGACAAAGGATTAATCTCCAAAATTTACAAGCAGCTCATGCAGCTCAATAACAAAAAAACAAACAACCCAATCCAAAAATGGGCAGAAGACCTAAATAGACATTTTTGCAAAGAAGATATACAGATTGCCAACAAACACATGAATGAATGCTCAACATCATTAATCATTATAGAAATGAAAATCAAAACTACACTGAGATATCATCTCACACTGGTCAGAATGACCATCATGAAAAAAATCTAGAAACAATAAATGCTTGAGAGGGTGTGGAGAAAAGGGAACACTCTTTCACTGTTGGTGGGAATGTGAATTGGTATAGCCACTATGGAGAACAGTAGGAGGTTCTTTAAAAAGCTACAAATAGAACTACCATATGACCCAGCAATCCCACTACTGGACATATACCCTGAGAAAACCATAATTCAAAAAGAGTCATGTACCAAAATGTTCATTGCAGCTCTATTTACAATAGCCAGAAGATGGAAACAGCCTAAGTGTCCATCATCAGGTAAATGGATAAAGAAGACGTGGCACATATATACAATGGAATATTACTCAGCCATGAAAAGAAACGAAATTGAGTTATTTGTAGTGAGGTGGATGGACCTAGAGTCTGTCATACAGAATGAAGTAAGTCAGAAAGAGAAAGACAAATACCGTATGCTAACACATATATATGGAATTTAAGAAAAAAAATGTCATGAAGAACCTTGGGGTAAGACAGGAATAAAGACACAGACCTACTATAGAATGGACTTGAGGATATGGGGAGGGGTAAGTGTAAGCTGTGACAAAGTGAGAGAGTGGCATGGACATATATACACTACCAAATGTAAAATAGATAGCTAGTGGGAAGCAGCTGTATAGCACAGGGAGATCAGCTCGGTGCTTTGTGACCACCTAGAGGGGTGGGATAGGGAGGGTGGGAGGGAGGGAGATGCAAGAGGGAAGAGATATGGGAACATATGTATATGTATAACTGATTCACTTTGTTATAAAGCAGAAACTAACACACCATTGTAAAGCAATTATACTCCAATAAAGATGTAAGAATATATATATATTCTTCCTCACTCTCTCTGCCTTTCCTTCTGCTCTACTGCAAGTAGTGTTGCTGCTCAGATTTCTGCCAACCCTTCCTCTGTGCTCCAGCACTTGCTCTAATATGCTCTCATTTTCTCAAAGGACTTATAGCGAGTTCTCATGCTCTGCTGAATCCTTTTACCAGCAAACAAATGTGTGTTATTACACAACTTAAAAATAGAATAAAACAATAGCTTCTGTTGAACTCATGTCCTCTTCCAGCTACCATCCCATTTCTCTGTGTGCTTTCACAAAAAAAACTCTTTGAAAGTCTACATTTGTTTAATTCAAATCCCTTTTCTCCTTTTCTCTTGAACCCATACCAGTTAGGCTTTTGCCCTTACCACCCACTGAAACAGATCTTATCAAATTTTAAGGACTCTGTGCTGCCAAATCTAATGGTCAAATGTCAGACCCCAAATATGCCTGACCTACAAGCATCATTTGACACAGTTGACTATTCTCTACTTCTTGAAAGAATTTCTTCACTTGGCTTCTTAGTTCTCTGCCTAACTCGTCTCTCGTTAGTCTCCTCATTTCCTGACTTGCAAATGTTGAAGTGCCCAGACCTCAGTCCTCAGATCTTTCCTCTCCTCCTTTCCTTCCCTAGTGTGTCTCATTTTGTCTCTTCTTTAAATATCATCTAATACTGACCACTCCCAAGTTTATATCCATCATTATAGTTGGGATTTCTCCATTGAAATCTAGTGTATGTGTGTGCATGGGCGTGGGGAGGTGTGTATGCGTGTTTGTACGCACACACTCCACATCACCACTTATATGTCTAATAGATCTTTCAAAATTAAAATGCCCAAAACTGAATATTTGTTTTTCTTTTAAAAACCTACCCATCTTGAGGTCTTCCCCCATTTCAGTAACTATCAATTCCATCCTTCCAAAACCTTGCAGTTATCATTTATTCTTCTCTTTGACTTCAATATCCCAAATCCAGTCTGTCAGCAAATACTGTCTGCTCTGCTTTCCATAATTCAATCATCTTTCATCGCCCTCACTACTACCATCCTAATCCTAAACGCCAATATTTTAGGCCTAAATGATCAAAGTAACCTCCTAACTACCTCAGTTCTTGCCTCCCCAGACGCTACATACAACACAGCTAAAGAGGTGTTTTTAAAAAATATGCATTCCTCTGCTCCAAATCCACCATTGGCTTCTCACTCAGATTATAAGGCAAATTCCTTACAATGGTCCACAATCTCCCGCATCATGGGGCACCCTGCCGCTCCCAGCAATAGCTGCTACTATTCTCCCATCCCCAGTTCATTCCACACTGACCTCCTTGCTGTTTCTCTAATAAGCCAAACACACACCTGTTTCATGGCCTTTGTATTTTCTGTTCCCTCTGCCTGAAACTCTTTTCCCTGCATATCCTCATGGCTGGTGCCCTCACTTTCTTAAAACCGCTGCTCAAATGTCACCTTATTAAAATGGTCTTCCATGACCACACTAAAAAACTGCAAGGCTAATTCCACCTTCAGCACTCTCATCCCCCTCCTGTTTTTATATTTATTCATATTTATCAACATCTAACAATGTAAGTTCTATGGAGGTGAGTCCCTATTTTATTTCTGGCTGTTTTCCCCGCATCTAGTGGATGGAACATGTCAAGTGCTGAGACAATATTTATTGAAAGTAATTCATTGAAACAGCAACATAGCCAAAATAGAACCATTCACACACACACACACACACACACACATATACACACACACACACACACACTACTCCCTTCACCAAATTTTTGCTGTCTCTCTAAATAGCTCCACTATCCCCCCCAGTTGTTCAAGTGAAAAGCCTATGTTGTCATCTTTGATCCTGTCTTCCCCTCATACCCCACATATAATTTTTCAGGAAGTCATGAGCACTCTACTACAAAACTCATCCCACATCAGGCCATTTGCTCACCATCTTTCCTGACACGATTCCATCCTAAGCCTTTAGGAACTTCCACCTGAGCTATTGCAACAGCTTTCTGACCCAATCTTGATGTCCAGACAGCAGCCAAAGTGTTAGTTCTGAAGCATAGTCAGCGCACATCCCTTCCCCACCTCTCTGGCTTCCCATTACAGCTGGAATAAACTCTAAAGTCCTTAGCACAGCCCACAGGCTCTGCACTAATGCTTTGGTTGCCTCTCGGGTCTCATGTCCCTCCATCCTCTACTACTCACTACACTCCAGTCACGCTGTCTTTGTTTCCCTCTCTTGAATATGCAAAGCTCAACTTCACCTTTGTTTATTTGCTTTCGATGTTTCTTCTCCCTGAGATACTCTTTCTTTAGGTCTTCACTATGGCTGCTCCCACCTCAATGTTCAGGTCTTAAATAAAATATTACACCCTCCCACAGGCCTTCCCTGCCATCTCTAGCCAGAGTTACTGACCCATCCGTCCCATTTTCTATACATTACCCAATTTTTTAATGATTCATAGAACTTATCAGTATGTGAATGAATGAATTACATATAATTACCTCCTCTACTCTCTTATCCCCAGTAGAATATAAACACTTTGAGGGACGTGACCACTTCTGTGTTGTTCTTCATTATGTTTACAGTGTCTACAATGGTGCGTGCTACATGGTATTATACATAGAGTGATGATTTAATTACCGACTTCATAATGTCTCCCAACATTTATTAAATGGCTAAAATGCACCTTTCCCTGTTCCAAATATGGAGGCTATATGAACATGAAAGTAATAAAATACCTATACTATGAAATAAAAAGATAAGTAAACAAATTTTTGCAATGCAATGTGACAGTCTCTGCATTTCTCTGCACACTTCCTCTATATAAACTACATAAATTATTTGAACCCACTAGTCTATTAAAGTGAGCTATTAGGCTGTGTAGTGAATACATCACCTTGTCATTATGACGTATGCCTGAACTCCTTAATGCTTTTGGTTCCTGTCATTTTGAAAAATTCAACATTCTCTTTGCTAATCTCAATGCTTCAAATCTCTTCTTCCAGTTAATTCAAATTCCGTCTTCTAAAATCTTCCCTTTTTATCACCATGACTACCTCACCGCACTCCTCAAGCTCTTCCTCTCACTTCCTAGGTCTTAATAATTCAATTCAGAAAGTGCTTGAGTGCCTACGAGCACACTGAGTCTGTACATCTTGTCTCAGCACTCAAGGCCCTGTATCTCTGTTCCTACTCTCTTGCCTGTATGCAGCCCATTTATTAATTCATATTCTTTTTCCTCCATGTGTCTATTCCTATTCAGAGAGCACTTCCACTTCAAATACTACAACCCTTACTACCACCTGCTAAGCCAAACCCAGCCTCAGTCTGATTCATAATAAAATCTTAGATAACAAAATAAAGATTATAATAAAGCAATTAAGCCTCGTTCTACTACAAGCTGCTATGACACAAAATTCAATATTTGGTGTCCTAAAGAACAAGGTTCCCATACAATAGTAGGACAAATATTTAATAAGAAAATTATAATTAAAAGATATTTCTACAGTGAGCTAGACTAAATTTTAAAATTTTAAATTAAAATATGTTACCCTGAGGCTGTTTTCTGAATAATTGCATACTGTAATTCAAAGACCATGAAAAGTATTAACGAAGATATTATGTTATCAAATTATAAGAGAAAATTTAAATAAGAAAAATGCAGATATTATGATAAAATACCTTAAATTTTTAGAGAAAATAAAAATATTTTTAAAGCATTACATGGACCAATTTATTATAGCATCCATTTAGGCTCAGAAATGGAATGCAAACTTTTAATATGTTCTAATTCCAACTAGAAATTTGGGATCTTACTGTTCAAAGGTTGCTCAGTATTCTGACACATAAAATGAAGAGATTACTTTGACTTCGGATACTCAACGTTTTAGTATATTTCTTAGGAGATAATTTTTATTTACTTTTTGCCTAAAACAAGAAAGAATGAAGGAAAGCGAGAGATGAACAAAAATGAGAGAGCACTATTGTGAAATGTGGAGCATGCCATTGTAAAATTTGCAGTTGCAATTAAAATTTAGGTAACTAGAAAGTTGTGTGCAGAAGAATATGGAAATGCTAATCAAAAATTTCTGGAATCCAGATAGTTGTAAAATACAGGAAATTAAGGGGGAAAAGCTAGGTCCTAAGAAGTCCCAAAGGCTTAATTCCTTGACTCATACTGATAAAACAATAGAAAGTAAATCAAATGCTTTTTATGTACCTTTGACTTTAAGACCAAGATGTTATTCATACTTACTCCTTTGACCCATTTTCCCTGTACCATTTAGGAAACAGTGTAATAATTAAGAATTAAAATCTTAATTGAGATAAAATTGACAGATAGTGATATGCATAAACCTTAAGTGCATAATTTGATGATTTCTGATACATATTTACACCCTGCAACCACTTTCCAATAAAAATATAGAACATCTCTATCATCTCATAAAGTTCCTTCATGTCACTTCTAGAGCGTCCCCACACCTGATCAGCAACCACTATCTTGAATTCTATCACCATAGATTAGTTTTGTCTGTTCATGCATTTCATAAAATAGAAACAGGTAGTGTATAATCTTTTGTGCCTAACTGATATTTCTCAGAATTATGATTTTGAGATTCATGCATGTTGTGATATGCATCAAGAGTTGATTCTTTTTTATTAATGGATAATATTCTTCTGAATTAATATAACACAATTTGTTGATTCATTCAGCTATTGCTGAAATTCCTGAGTTGTTTCCAGTTTGGAGCAATTATGAATAACGCTGCCTTGAACATTTATGTATAAGTCTTTTTGTGGAAAAATGCTTCCATGTCTCTTAGTTAAATAAATATCCAGGAGCAGAATTACTGGTTAATAGGTAGGTATGTGTTAACTTTTTAAGAAACTGCCAAACTGCTTTTCAAAGAGGTTGCCCCATTTTGTCCTCCCATTAGTTCCTCATACCACCAATTGGTGTAGTCAGCTTTTCAGTGGTAGACATTCCAGCAGGCATAATATGGTACTTCATTATGATTTTAATTTGCATTTCCCTGATAACTAACAATGTTGACATCTTTTGAAGCACTTTTTTGGCCCTGCCTATATCTTCTTTTGTGAAGTGTCTGTTCAAATCCTTCCCCAACTTCTTCAACTGACCTGTTTGTCATTTTATTATTGATTCACAGGAATTTTTAAAAATATATTCTGGGAACAAGTCCTTTGTCAGATTTTGTATTGCAAATATTTCCTCCCAGCATGTGGCTTACTTACCTTTTCATTTTCCTGGCAATTGTCTATGGGCAAGCAGAATTTATCCTCTTATTTTTACCATATTTTTCCTCTTATAATTAATGCTTTTTGGTACCTATCTAAGAAGTTTTGCCTACCACAAATGTAAAGTATATTTTTAAAATTTTTTCCAGAAGTTTTATGGCTTCAGATTATATTTTAAGTCTATAATCCATCTCAAGTTAATTTCTGTATGATGTGAAATAGAGCTTGAGATATTTTTTCATACATTTATACTCATTATTAAATTTTAAGTTACAATTTTTGTTGAGAAACATAAAAACACAATATAACTAATGTCAGCACTTACATTTTTTCCCTTTTACATTTTGCCAGCCTTCTTTTTATTACTGTTGTTGTTTTTAATGTAGCTCATGTCTATACAAGAATAGTCCAAACAGAAGTGGGCTAAGATGGTTCACAGGTCTAGGGAGGGCAAACCACTTTTGTCATTTGCTTCTGGCCAAATTCCACCTTTTCTGAGGATATTTGCTGGATGGCTCAAGCTTAGGAGGTTTCTTAAGAGGTCTCATACATCCTGGGGTCAACATGCATATTGAGCAAATTGCATCATCCTCTGCTCTTATGAAATGCACTGGCATTGACAAATGATTTGATCTTTAACCCAGAAATCTACTTTACCCACCAAAACACACAGTTGCCTCCTGGTAGTGGGTCTATGGCAACTGCCAGATCTATTTTTAATAAAGATAACACAATGCTATCTTGCAGGGTTTGTAAAAATTCTACAAAATAAAATAACCAAGTAAAACCTAACACTTCAACATATCTAATTATGGAATCTCATTATTTTACTAAAATATTTTAAAATCTGCCATTGTTATTTACTGTAAGGTACACACCAGCATTCTCACCTTAAGACAACCACAGCTCCACTGTAAAAAGAAAATAACAGCTGTATGAGCACAAAATTAGCTTGACCAAGGCCAAACAAAAGTAAGACAGTTGTTCTGAGGAGTTAACAAAGCCAAGATATAAGCTGCACATAATAGCAAAGTCCAAAAAGTTCTCAAAGTAACAGCTCACATTTCATGATTTTCTAAAATCCCATTAATAAAGTCAACCAATGGAAAAGAGTTAACATGTTTCACTTGTATTTTTAGAGCATAGATATTCACTGGTTCAAGATCATGAAGTCGATAAAGTATTTTAGGAGAAACTAACACAATTTTGTAGTGGTATCTGTGACATCCAGAGAATTTGACTTATTGCCAAGAGTCACCAAATCTGACTCTCTGAGCAATCAGATATTAATATTGTATAAAATTTTTTGTCTTCACCATATTTGATTTTGATACAGCACTAATCTAAAGTATTTCAAAATAGGGACCTAACTTATAATTTCTGTGATTTTTACACAAAACTCAAATAGCTGGTACAAACTGTCATATTCAAAGACAGAAAAGACAGCAACCAAAAGTAATTAAAAGTAATTCCAATTCCTAGTTGTACCTCCTGGAAAATGTTAAAGGAGATCCAATTTATAACCCATTTCTTTAAAATCTTCTGTTTTTTTCTCATTCCTATTGATTTCATATTCTTCCCACTCCTTAACTCTCCCCACTCTCACTTTCCATCTTTTCCCTAAACCTCCTTCCCTATCTTTCTGACTCTTGATGGGACTTTCCCTTTCCTTTCCCCACTTCCTTGTTATCTCTTGCTATTCTCTTTTTTCCTCAAAGCAATATCTTCATGCAAATACTCACCCCTAATTCTACTGTTCAGCCTCTAAAGATTATGCCAATCTGCATAGTAAATTGGTTAGGCAGGGGAACAGAGAAAAAACATGTCTCGTCACACATTAATATTTTCTGTCCCAGTTACACACACATCACCTCTCTTCAAGAGGTCTCAAGGTATTTTAAGGTACTCAGCATTCCAGTGCACCTCCAGCTAGGAGTTATCTGTCAATCAGACTTGACAGAAAGACTGAGGTTAAGCAATTTTCTCAATTAAATTGAAGATAATAAGGAATTTGGCTTAGGGCCCTGTCTCCCAAATTAAAACATTTTCCCAGTGTACACCAAGCTTCTCTAAGGCTTTTCATGTACAGACACATCTTACTCATCTTCAAAACTGCTTTTACTGGCATTATAAACTTTCTCCACTTTTCTGAAACAAAGGATCTTGATTAAAACAAAGAAAATTAAACTAATGGCAATCATTTTCTGTAGTCAATAGGTGAACATACACCAGTTTTTTCACAAAATAAATATAAAATTCTGATCATGAAGGATTCTTAAAGAAATCACTTCCAACTACACTGCCTGACAAATAAGCAAAAATATAAAAACCCTTATCTCCATACCTACTTAGAGAAAAAGAGTCTAGCTAATTTTGTGTAAAATATAGGGCTGCCAGGTGTTCCCTTGCTAGAATATAAAGAAAGTCACAGCTTAAAATAATCTACGTAATTTTTCAGGTAAGATAAAAGTGAAATCTATGACAAGGAAATGATATAGTCTACATCTAATGAGTGACTCCATATACTTAATTCTACATGGTCCATACTGGGAACATCACACTTAAAATCACATTTTATCAGACGTGGAAGACCCAAAGGACACTAAACACCAGAGAAAGTCTCACCATCTTATGAAAGGCCCCCATAGTGCTACATCTGCCCAGGCCTAAAAGATCCTGAAGCCAAATATGATTGCTTTTACTACCTCTGGAAAAGATGTATGAGAGTAGAAGTGTAGAATTCATAATATGTGCTCTAGTTTCCAAAATGTAAAGATATATGAATTTTGAGTTTTAACTAAAAAGCCATCCCCTTCAGGAAACTTCCCGTGATAAGGTTAAAGCATTTTCCATCTTACTTAATTTCAACTTTCCTAGTATTTTATTCATATTTGATTTGGCATTTAAATGTAGCTGGTACTCAAGGCCTGTTTGACTTCCTCAATGTCAAGCAAACCTATCAGCTATATGTGTATAGGTTTGTTCAATGAGTATTGTTAACATTGAAAATATACTTTTGATACTTATTTTCATGAAATATTTTTTAAATGGAAGTCTGAGAAGTGTGAACATTATGAAAGAAATTTTGTGTCCTATCTTTGTAAGAGTTTTTCCACTCTTTTGTTGAATTTATTTAATTAATTCATATTTTTCCATAATCAGTGGTCTTCTAGTTCCTCAAGATTACCAGGCAATGTTTCTATATTTTCCTAGTACATGTCTCTATTATTCTGTTTCCCACCCACCAGTTATTTCAAACTAATTTCATTCTTTACAAACCTTATGTCCTTTCCCACCAACTCTTTTTTTTTTTTTAACATCTTTATTGGGGTATAATTGCTTTACAATGGTGTGTAAGTTTCTGCTTTATAACAAAGTGAATCACTTATACATATACATATGTTCCCATATGTCTTCCCTCTTGCGTCTCCCTCCCTCCCACTCTCCCTATCCCACCCCTCCAGGCTCCCACCAACTCTTAATTCTTAGAAAATAATGTCATCTCCTCATTCACAGAGAATATAGAATTTATCTGTATAACAGTATAAACTGCTATAACAAAGGAGCCCTAAAACCCAGTATTTCAATATGACAACTGCTTATTTATTTTTGACATAACATGCAAAAGTAAATAGGCAAGCAGTCTAGGTTCTGCTCAGGACGACAGCCAGGACCCCCAACATTGGCTCATGCCCTCACACGATGAAAATGTGGTTTTCATCAGTGTCCAAGACTGACTTCCATTTCAGCCAGGTGGGTAGAAAGAGCGACTGGGGCAAGCCACTTTATCTTTCCCAGAAGATGCACACATCATTCCATTCACATCCCATTGGCCCAAATATGATCACAGAACCACACTTAGCTGCAAGGGAGGCTATGTGCCTAGCTAAAATTCAGGGGGATTCTATTGCTAATAAAAATAAAAGGTAAATTAATACCAGAGGCAATTTAACATCCATGAAACCAACAGATAGGAATTTTTCAAATTAGCTCCACAAATCATAACTCTAACCCTAACCATAAACCACACACACACAAAAATGTACCTGGATCCACACCCATTCCTTCTGATGACCTTTGGTTAGTGGAGCATCTAACCATCCTCCTTTTGTCTTGAATCTATCTTATTTCATTTTCCAAGAGCCTTCCTCTATCGTTTATTCTCTTCTGCAACTTCAAATACTGTGTCTGCTGGCTCCTTCCCATCAGAATTACATGTTTAGATCTCTTCTGTTTTCATTCTTCAATTTCCTTGAGCTATTTTCTTCTATAACTCCCTTCATAAACTTAAATTCTTGAAGTATTCCTCTAAAGTGGAGGGACACACTGTTCTGTGAACTGACTTCATCAGAATCACCTTGGGAACACTAAAAATTCAGATACCTGGGTCTTATCTTAGGGGAAGTCAATTCAGTAAACCTAGCATGGCATAGAATCCATATTTTTAAAGCCCCTAGATGATCTTAAGTGCACCCAGTTTGGAAACCCCTAGTATGCTCTTCATCTGTACTTGCTCACCTCCTATTTACACACCCAATTCTGTTTCCATCTTTACTAGTCCACTCGGAAGATTATGAAAATTACATCTCTATGTACCTATTTGGATGGGCTAGAAAACCACAAGTCAATCTTGACTCTTCTTTCGCACACCCACCACCATGCTAGTCATTACTCACCAATATCTCCTCTGTTGCTAAAGGTAACATTTATTGATTGAAGGTAACGTTTACTCGTTGAAGCACTTCATGTGTACTGACTCCGTTATTCCCCTTAATAACCCGAAGTGTCTGGTACTATCATTATCACCAATTTTTAACTGAGACACTGAAACCCAGAGAGGCTAGGATGGCTCAGCATCACAGTGTTAGTTAAGGGGCAAGCACCAGGACTTGAACTGACAGTCTGGTTCTTAGTCTATGCTCTTAACTCTCAGCCATTACTCTAAACTGCTCCCTTATCACTTACAAACCTCTACAAATTGCTCAGATCTCACCAACATAGTCTGGACCACATCATCTCTTCCCTGGTTTAACAGAGTGGCCTCTGACTAGTCTCTTAGCCTCAACTCTGTCTTCTCCAACTAGAGATGTGCTCATATCACATCACTAGAGAAACTGTTCATATCAGCTCACAGAGCAAACTGTGTCCATCCCTTCTTACCTTCACATTCAGCAACATCATATTGGTAGCTTTAAAATCAGCATAGTGGAAATATTTATACTACAGAAGTGAGCAAACACCACAAATCAGGGGGCTTTGTTCCTCTGAAGAGCCAGTTTTTAAACATTTGTTAGTACACCACTGTCTCCAGTCTACGTTCACATACAAGTCAAAGACTTTGTAATCCGCAGGGCTACTCATGATCATGTGATCAACTTCTCAAACTTCATAAATCCGGGCTAGTTGGTTCTTTTATGTGCTCTTAGAAGGCCTTGAACTTCATAACCCTAGAACTTATCACACTGTATTGCAATGGTCTGTTTACTTTGTTCTCCCGTTAGAGTGTTTGAGGATAGAAAGTGTTTCTTTCATTGTGTTCCTAGCACCTAAAACAATGCCTAACTCATAATCAGTGCTTAAAAACTATTTGTTGTATAAATGAATGAAATAACAAATAAAGGTCTTTCCCCAAATGTTTGCCAATTCTCACACTACTCCTTTTAGCAACTGCCTCGTTACCCTTTACTCCTCAGTTTATGAACCATACATTCCAGGAGTTTATGGATTACAGATAGGCTATTCATCCCCAGATCACACTTTTTAAAAGTTAGCAATAAACTTGACTAAGCTCTTAAATATTAGAAATAGCTACCGTCATCAAAGTCACTGAAAATGCTCCTTTGCATTTTATTTGCTCAAATTATACAAAGTTCGGCTTGTAATAGAATTGCAGCCTCAGCTTCCACCTTACGAAACTCTTCTGGGAAAGAAAATAGTTCTTGAGAGCTAGCTTCTGTAGCTGGAGAAATGCCACAAAAAATCTGAATATGCTGCTGTTCCTTAAAATAAAACCCTCTCTCATTCATGTAATTAGTGTTGCTTTGGAAGCATTACTTCCATGGATAAGTACAGCATAATTAATGCAATGTACAAATCCCATCTCTAACTAGAATTTTAACATAATCTATCCCTAAATTCTATCCCCAAAGAAACTTAACAAAAGTTAAATGTTTTTAATTTATATAAAAGATACTCAAAAAACAGCTGTGTTTTGTTTAGAATAGCTTATCTCATCACTTTAGGGTCTCTTTTTTTTGAAGTGGGACTACTTTGACTAACTTTATTTTATCTTGTATTCAAATATTACTTTCTCTCCCAATCCCTATCTTAATGTCAACACCTTTTACTGATATAGTCAATTCAAATCTTAAATTATTTTTTTAAAACAAAAGTATGCTGGTCATCTACTGTGTGTTCAGTCCTTTTTTAGGCATTGAAAACCAGAAATAAAAAGATCATAGAAGATTCCTCCCCTTAAGTATCTGATATTATAGTAAGGGAGGAAGACAGTAAATAAACAAATAAACTAAGTAGCTTCAGAGAGTAGTAAGTGTTATAACAAAAATAGAGGCGGGTGATGAAATGACAAATGTGCCAGGTCAAGGGGTGGGCAGGACAGGGTGGGCTATTTAAGATAGGATAATCAGACAAGGTCTTTCTGAAGGGATGACACATAAATTCAGATGGGAAAAAAGTTAGCCAAGTGTATATTGGAGGCAAAAGTATTCCAGGCAGAAAGAATACAACAGCAAACTCAAATATCCTGAGAAAGATGTGAGAGTAGCATGTTTGGTAGAAAAAAAGTCAGTAATAATAGGAGAATAGTGATTTTAAATCACATGGTCTTCCAGTATATTTAATTTTATTTTCTTTAAGAAAGTACATACTAATATTGTTAATCATAAGCTTATCAAGCTACCAACGTAAACTCCCTGTACATAGAGTTGGGAAGAGATGTGCAGTGGCACACCATTACAGACTATTTCAGCAGACAAATAACCTCAAGAACGTAAATAACACAGCAATAGTAAAGTGTAACTGTAAAAACCAGGAAATGATGTCTTGAGTTTTTATTTATCTTCGTTTTTAATAGTACTTATTTGTGAGTATATACAATTTAATTTTTAATAAAGGCTGTGTTAAATAACTGGGCAATAAAAAAACTCCTTAGAATTTAACAATTGGTTCCTAAAGCTGGTACAAGCCGGCTCCAGCACACCAGTACTGCACGGTCTGTCTGAGTGAGGGCTCTTCAATCTGACCAGAAACCAAAAATGATCTATAGGGACATTTAATTTTGTATCCACCTCCCTGATGCCAAATGGCTTTTCCTACTTCCCCATCACCCACCTGAAAACAGAAAAGAAAAAGAAGGAGAAAAAGAAAAAGAAGAAAAAGAAAAAGAAAAAATAATGGTTTTTAGATATATCATTTGTGGAATATCCTGGGAAGTAAAATGAGTTATTTTTTTAATTTTTAGAATTTCTTATATATTAATGTCAAGATTAAAAGCCAAATTTCCAGGATTCTATACTAATTCTTGGCAGTAACAAAATAATAAAATTACTTAAAAGGAATCATATGACAAACTTAAATTTAATACTAAGATTTTTTAAAACATCTTTATTGGAGTATAATTGCTTTACAATCGTGTGTTAGTTTCTGCTTTATAACAAAGTGAATCAGTTATACATATACATATGTTCCCATATCTCTCCCCTCTTGCGTCTCCCTCCCTCCCACCCTCCCTATCCCACCCCTCTAGGTGGTCATAAAGCACCGAGCTGATCTCCCTGTGCTATCGGCTGCTTCCCACTAGCTACCTATTTTACGTTTGGTAGTGTATATATGTCCATGCCACTCTCTCACTTTGTCACAGCTTACCCTTCCCCCTCCCCATAGCCTCAAGTCCATTCTCTAGTGGGTCTGTGTCTTTATTCCCATCTTACCCCTAGGTTCTTCATGACCTTTTTTTTTTTCTTAGATTCCATATATATGTGTTAGCATACGGTATTTATGTGTTAGCATATGGTATTTGTTTTTCTCTTTCTGACTTACTTCACTCTGTATGACAGTCTCTAGGTCCATCCACCTCACTACAAATAACTCAATTTCATTTCTTTTTATGGCTGAGTAATATTCCATTGTATATATGTGCCACATCTTCTTTATCCTTTCATCCGATGATGGACACTTAAGTTGCTTCCATCTCCTGGCTATTACTAACATGCTTTTAAAAGTACTTAAGCACTGAGATAAAAGCTAATGATTATGTTACTAGATGGCTAAGCAGAGTGTAACTTTTAAAAATCTAATTTGTTTTGCAAAAGCAAAGTACACCAGAATGGGATGCTGAATAACCAATATTACTATGTTCCGAGTTGGTAAACACAAGAGCATTGCTAGAATGGTAGAATAACAAACACTGGCTTATAATGGGTATATAATTTTATTTTCTCTACCCTTAGCCACACCTTCACTATCACTCATCTAAATTTAATTTTGTAACAAATAGTTTGCCAAACATTAAAAATTTTCTCTCTGTTGGAGACCTGGAGCAGACGTTACCATTTATTTCGAAAAGGAAACAAACACACACAAACAACACATAATACTGCTCCTAAGGTTGCAAAAAGTTGAGAGCTTACAGACTGGTTCTCTAACGTAAGAAAAATTTATATATATATATATATATATATATATATATATATATGTATATGTATATATATGTGTGTATATATACATATAAATTTATTATATATATTAAACACAAAGCATAAATATAAAATTATGTTTTAATTTTTTTAATAGATCTTTATTGGAGTATAATTGCTTGACAATACTATGTTAGTTTCTGTTGTACACAGAAGCGAATCAGCCATATGCATACACATGTCCCCATATCCCTTCCCACTTGAGCCCCCCTCCCACCATCCCTATCCCACCCCTCTAGGTGGTCACAAAGCACCGAGCTGATCTCCCTGTGATATGCTGCTGCTTCCCACTAGCTAACTATTTTACATTCGGTAGTGTATATATGTCAATAAGCAAAACATATAAATTACAAAATATCATGGGCTCACACAGGGATAATTTTCTTTAAGAATAATTTTTGTACACTATTTGGCACATGCTTTACTCATATCAAAAGACAGACGTACAATTTTACATATGGAGGATTGTTTTAAATGAGCTATACATAGTATCATAAGTCCTAGGCTAATAGCCAAATTGACCTGAAGGCCTTACTAACAAATGCAGCTTTCAAGAACAGCAAAAGAAATGGCTTGGACACTCACTAAATGGACAGAATTGACTATAATTCACTAACTCCTTAGTGTGGTTCTACATTTTGTCTCAGAATAATGATTGCCTTTGGCTGTAGCATCTACTCCAAAATATGGACATAGTAGACTGCTCATCTTTCACACAGCTTATTATACATCAGAAGGAGCATTTAGTTATGTGTGGCTTAAGAAACAGATTATGTTTTAAATCACAGAAACTTAGACACAGAAGGGAAGAATGAGTTATTGATCCAGGAATCCATATGAGTTAGAAGTTTTGCAATATAACAAAACCTGGTAAAAAAAATAAGTAAAATTTACTAAATATTGGAAATGTTAATCTAACCAAAGTTTCAAACAAAGAAGTTAATTTAGCAGTTAATTAAAAGGAAAAAAATATGATTAAAAAATTAAATATAGCCACCTTGATCAAGTGATCAATATTAGCATCATTAGTAATATGACACATTTGATACTACATACTCCCTGATAGAATGCACTAAAAAGGTCATTCTTTCTCCAAATTCATAAACTCAATTTACTCAAAAGAAAGATCACACAAACTCCAACTGAATCATGTTCTACAAAATACTTGACCATTATTCATCTAAAGTACCAAAGTCTAAAAAGAGACAAAAAAAAAAAAAGACAAAGGAACTGGTACAGATTGGAGGTGATTAAAGAAATATGGTAAGTAAATGCCATGTATTGATAGGATGCTGGATTGGCTCTTGGAACAGAGAAGCAACATTAGTGGAAAAACTGAGGAAATAGAATTAAAGTCTGTAGTTTTTTAAACCATTTTTTAAAATTGAAGTATAGTTAATTTACAATATTGTGTTAGTTTCAGTTATACATATATATATTCTTTTTCAGATTCTTTTCCATTATAGGTTATTACAAGATATTGAATATAATTCCCATGCTATACAGTAGGTCCTTGTCATCTATTTTATATATAGTAGTGTGTATTTGTTAATCCCAAACTCCTAATTTATCCCCCACAAAGTCTATAATTTGTTAATAGTGATGTGTCAATGTTAATCTCTTTGCTTTGCACATTGTACCATGGTTATGTGAAGTGTTAACCTTAGAGAAGCTAAGTAAAGACTATATATGGGAACTGTCTGTACTATCTTTGAAAATCTTCTGTAAAATCTAACATAACATCAACATTACAAGTTTAAAAGGATACCTGGATTTACAATATACGAAATAAAGAGAAAAATAAAAATCACATATTTTATCAACAAACAAAAAAATCATTTGATTGTTGATTTGTTGATTGTTGATTTGTCTCTTTCCCTTCCTTCCTTCCTTTCTTTTTTTCTCTCTTTCTTTTTAATACCAAATCTCTGACCAAGAGACTGACCAACATGGAGAAGGGCATACATTCTGGAACCTGAGTACTCAGCTTCAGATTCTATCATCTCCACCATTTACTGTGTGATTTGGGGAAAATAAATTAACTTCCTGTGCCCAGTTCCTTTGTTGTACACATAGGAAGAATAATATCTGCCAGATAGAGTTGTTTGAGAATAAATGAATTATTATGTGCAAAACACTTAGAACAGTGTGTGCAAAAGTCAGCACCATTTGACAGAAATATCAAAATAGTTTGGAAGCAGAGTGATGTCTCACACTCTAGGAAGTGAAGGGGTTCAGAATGAGCCTCCCCAAAACACACCACCTTGGCATGTAGATTACTTTGAGCCAAAGGCAATCCAGACACTGTGGGCTCAAGAGAAACTTCTGTCCCTCCCTTAACTACCTAGAAGAATTTAAACTGGGGGGGGGTTCTATCCCAGAATGAAAATTATTACCGGAGATAAATTTTATCTGAGGGACCCATCTGCATGGCAAAGCAAAAATCTAATTGCTAAACATCTCTTTTTCTTATTGTCCTGTGAATTACCCTCCTTTTAGTTGAAGCCCCAGTCCCCTTTCTCATTTCTTAGCTCAGGATGGCATATATACTTCATTTTACCCTGTCTTTGAATTCCTCATATATGTGGGGTTTCTGTACATACAAAATTAAATTTGTTTTTCTCCTGTTAATCTGTTTCATGTCAATTTGATTATTAGACCAGCCAAAAGAACCCTTGAAGGGTAGAGGAAAATTCCTTCTCCCCAACAAAAGCAAAATGGAATAACTCTTTCCCTCCCTTTACTCCTTTCCTGTAATGCAGCTGACATTACTAGAAGTTGACTCATCTAATCAAATACTTCTGACTGGAATTTTGACTCCAGAAAGGATAACATGTCAAAGCACAGAAAGTTCCCAGCCCTGGCATTCTAACCAAACCCCACCCCCCCAGATGGAAATCAGGTTACGCTCTCTCGACTGACTACCTTTTTTGTTTCTTGATCATCTTCTCACTCTGTATCTCCAATGCTCTGCCACTCTGTGAGCCATCATATACCCCTCCCTCTGCTGCTCAAGTTGATAAATGTTGTTTTCTATTATTTGCAGCCAAGCACAAAGATGCTGTGTGTGTGCTCTGATACTGTTATCCAATGACCCAATTCCTAAAGTCTGGGAGGAGAGGTGCCCCAAAGTCTTGCTTCTGTGGATACTTTTGAATGTCCACAAATCACACTTTGACTGAAAGGAAATGAAGTTTATTGAGTTGGTGTTTGAGACAATAAATTAGAGGGAAAGGAAATCTCATTGGAATGGAGGCTCCCTGAGGAAAGGTACAGTCTTTCAGCCATGTCTCAATTGCCTATCATGCAAGTTCTCTCCAGTCCCAGTACAGATAGTAAACAAAAGTGGATGCCTGTTATTCATGGGGATTTAATTGACTGTAATAAGAATACAACTATTGATTGAACCAATAGAAAAAATGTCCCATAGTTTGGGTTTGTCCTCTAGACAATTCATTGTACATTAAACACTAAAAGTTCAATCTGTACCCTTCAGTGGGTGCCTCATAAGAGGACTTTGATACTAGAGAATGGCCATGGGTATCTTTGTGTTTTGCATGTGAGAAAAATTATTTGAGAAGATGGAATAATTACTGAAGGGCCTGGATTAGCATATAAATGCAATGTTACTTAAGTGGTTGATAAGAGCTCAGAAGAAATTTATTAACCTCACAAAAAACTCAATTAAAAATTTAGATTATCAAATTATAAACTACTCCTTAGGCTCAGATTGGGTAAGATTTCTCAAGACTACAAAATAACACTCAGTTAATCATTTGAAAGTACAAGTGAAAGTCTCCACAACGGTTTGTGAATTAATGTATAACAAGAATGTTACACATTGCTAATCAAGAATCAAGAAGTCTAATCAAGAATCATACCATTAGTATGACATATTTAAAGATATTCCCTCAAGGTGAATATTGTGTTAATTTTTTGAATTCATCCTATTGTAATTCTGATAATTGCGTGGTTTGGTATTTTACTGTAGACACGGATATTTATACAACTGCAAAATGCTCGGAAAAAGTAGCAACAGTAATGGAGACAATTTAAAAACTGTACTGCAACTATAAAATAGTAACAAAAATGGGAACTTGCAATGGTAAATACAGATCTAAAAAACACTTTATTTTAAATTTTCCCTAGGGCCCAAAAGGAAGAGTACTAGTCCCTCTCCCTTTAGCATTTTCCTTAGAAAACTTGAAATTGGAAATGTTTCTCTGTCTTCTTGAGATGTACATAAATCTTTTTAAAAGCTTGATAAGCCTTATTTCAGTTCTGCAACCCAGGAATGTATTTCTTGGAGAGCTCAGAGTCATTTCTTTGAAATGTGAACTTCTAAGAGGATGGATGGCACTTGTCTCCCTGTCTCTGTGGGAATTTAAGCCTAGGTACTTGGCTTCATGATGTTACTTACTGCTTTTCATAAACATACATGAAGTTTTGGGTTTTATTTTTGATAAAGACAATTAACATGTACATAATGGATTGTATCTGCCTAGCTATATAACAGGGTGAGATTTGTCTCTCCCTTTGCAATCTCCTTAGCAGATTGCCTGTGATTTGCATCTCAGCCCGATTTAATGTTTATTCAATAATAAAACTTTTCCCTTCTTTTCTACATAGAGAAGATTCACTGGAATGTTAGGAGATTTCATTTCTAATCATATTTCCCCACCCAGATTAGTAGTAATGGGGTACAGTGGGAATAATTCCTATAGAAGCTAGTTAACTTCTCTCTTAATAAACTCATGTCCAGTTCTGGAAAGCCATGTAAGGATAGGCCATCAGATACAGAAACACTAAATAAAATACAAACTGATCGATATAAGCTACCAGCAGTTCTGGGGGAAAAAAATAAAATAAAACTTTTGAATAACGTGTTTTTTTTATATTAATACCAAAGTAGAGTGCACTAGAGAAATGTAATCCCAACTTACAAGGTAATAGGGTCCTTATGACATGATAATAGACAATGAACCACAAACACTTTGAGGAAATTATAATATGGTAGAATAAATCTCCAGAATGAAGATGGCTGGAGCCATGCCAATTTTAACTGTTTTTACGACACTCTGGAAATGTGTCGAGAAAACTTTCAACGTGAAGGGTGACGTTGACAAGGGTGAGTGATCACAAGGTTTGACTGCCTGGATACCTGGTTTTGCACACTGGAGAAAGTAGGCTATTCATGGTGTTTTTTGGGGTTTTTTTTGTTGTTGTTGTGTGGTTTTTGGGGGTTTTTTTTGTTTGTTTTTTTGCGGTACGCGGGCCTCTCACTGTTGTGGCCTCTCCCGTTGCGGAGCACAGGCTCCGGACGCGCAGGCTCAGCAGCCATGGCTCACGGGCCTAGCCACTCCGCGGCGTGTAGGATCTTCCCGGATCGGGGAACAGCATGTCCCCTGCATCGGCAGGCGGACTCTCAACCACTGCGCCACCAGGGAAGCCCTATTCATGGTGTTTTGTAAAGCTAAAAGGGCCTTTGATGGCTAGTTGTTTCTAGAGCAGGTGATCAATGAAAGACATTCTCTCACCTGCTTTTCTAGTCTTCTGTACAATATGTATGAAACAAAGAAAATTTCCTAGACTGTGGTCTGTATAACACCAGTGTCCCACGACACATTATTTATACTGCATGAGAAAAAATGGGAAGGAGGAAGAGCTTCCTTCGGTGGTCAAATAAATCTGAAAATCCCCCTCTTGAAGTTTTACAATCTAGGTAAGCATATTAAATGCTATGAGGAGACATGCAGTAAACAAACCCAATTAATGAGAACTCCCAGGATCATTTGACCATGAATTCTCCTCCCTTTTATTTTCACCCATTCAATAATAATAATGATTATCACTTATTATATGTCACAGTTTTGTGTGCTACTTTACACTGACTCACCTAATCCTCAAAAGACCATATGAAGAACATGCTATCATTACCATCTCCATTTTACAAATGAAGAAACTGAAGCTTAGAAGGGTTAAGTAACTGGCCCAAGGTCACCCAGCTTGTGGCAGAGGAAGAACTTGAATCTAGAAAGTCTGCCCCTAGTGACTTTGCTCAGCTGCCTCTCCTTCCTTAGCAGAGATCTGTGCATGCTCAGTGCATTTATTACAGGGGAAGGTTACTGCTTTCACGTCAACTGTTCTCATTTACTCCTCTGAATGACTTCCATTCCATGGTTGGTTGGACTTACGTTCCCTGGTTTCCATGTCTATCAGCTGCACTGTCATCATTTCATTGTCCCTTCCCTCTGCATTTTGGCAGTGCTTCTCATGTTTGTTTTCCACAACACTCAGTGCCTCCATTTCCTCATCTAGAGAACATGAATAATACTACCTGCCTCATAAGTTATTGTGAGGTGTAAACAAAGACCTGAAGTGAAGTCTTTTGAACAGCAACCTGCACAGCAAGAGCTTGGTGAATACCAACGATGATGGTCACCATCATCACCTATATTATTGTTACTGTTTTCCCCATTGATTCAGACACAGAGTCAGCTTCTGTGTGGGTACAGAGAATAACATATGGATAACAGATTGATAACACCATTTGACTGCTTAGGTATGAAAAGACTGAGAAACAAAGGGTCTTCCTACCTACTTTCAGAAGAGCAAGCTTTTTCCTCTCTTGCAATGGAGACTAACCACTGCTTCTTTTCAGTCTAGTTTCTATGGCCTTGCAATGAGTAGAAAGTCGCTTGGAATACAGAAAAAGTAAACTGTCAATCCATATGTTCTTTCCTGTTGTGACTTCTCATGTTTTCCTCTGTTGTTATAGACATTTAAGTTAGAAGATGGAAATGAATGTATTAGAGAAAGCCAGTGAGACATTATTTTTAACCAAAATCATGGAATTTTGCTCTTAAAAGATATTCTTCAACAAAATTTGCATCTTCTAAAAACACTGAGATTTCTTTCCAGTTTTTTACTTAAAACTCAAGGAAATTTTCATATTTGAAGAGAGTGGTTATATAAGTTCAGTGTTGCTCCCTTCATGAATTTCAGAGAAACCTAATATTTGTATAGTTACATGAACTTTTAAAGAACTGTGTGAGCCACCAAATCAAATAACTATTAGTGTGCATCCCTTGACCCATATAGTAGTAGATGGCAACTGGATTGCTCCCAACTCTTTAGATATGAAGCTGACTTGCTCAGTGCCTGGGCAGCACTGGCCTTCCAGCCTAGAGCAGTGTCTCTCAAAGGGCTTCAGCCACATGGTCTTACCACCTCATTTTCACAGAGATTCTGTTATTGCTCTCTCCCATCACTACCTAGAGAGGCAATATTACTGAAAAGTAATAACTAATAACAATTACAACAGCTAACACTTGTAGTGCTTACTCTGTACCAGGCACTGTTCTAAACATTTCATATATATATACACACACATTTACATATATATATTAATTCATTTAATTTCATTCTCATAGCAATCATATGAGTTAGGATCTATTATTATCCTCATTTTACAGATGAGGAAACTGAGGTGGAGAGAAAGAAATTTGCCCAAAGTCACACAGCTGATAAGTGGCAGAGATAGTAAATGACACAGCAGAGATTCATATCCAGGCAGCCTGGCTCCAGAGTTCTTGCTTTTGATCTCAAGGCTGTGCTGAATGAGGGTGGTGTGGAAATCCTTAGGTAACATAAGAGATGGGGTGGGGAGGAAGGTTGTCATCCCTAGAGCCTGCTCCACCTTCCAGCTACCCAGCTAAGAGTAGCCTTAGGCAGGGTAACTCTGTTGGTTTGTTGATAATTTTCAATGTCAGAGAAGACTGATGGGAAAGAAATTTAAAAGCTGAACCAACAGGACTTGGAAACTGATGGATGGAGAGCGAGTTAGAGCCTGTTTGACAGAATTCACTGTTAACAGAAATAGAGAATCATATCTGCCTTCAGGGGCCTTCAGTTGCATTCATGAAAGACCAGAGAATAAACACACCACTTCATTCAATGAGGAAAGTAGTATGATTTGCTCCAGGCTTTGTAGAAGGACAAAGGACAAGCACTTACCCAGCTGGGTGAGGAAAAAGGATAATCAAGGAAAGCTCGAAATAGTCAAATCCATTTTCTAGGATCATAGACCAGTAAATCCAGTATTTCTCCTTTATAATCAATCAACAAAAATATTTTTAAATGTTGTATATGCTTATCATAGTTAAACAGAAGCACTGAAAATTGTATTAGAGTGATTCTAGTTTACAGTTTTCAAAGCATCTATTAATTATTACCTATTTCTATCAAAATGTCTTATCCAAAAACTTTTTGGTTTTTGCTTTTTGTTGTTTTGTGCGTTTGGGGTTTTGGGGTTTTTTTTCTTATCACAAATGGGCTATATGAACTCTACATCCTG
Organism: Monodon monoceros; assembly: GCF_005190385.1. Taxonomy (NCBI): domain Eukaryota; kingdom Metazoa; phylum Chordata; class Mammalia; order Artiodactyla; family Monodontidae; genus Monodon; species Monodon monoceros. The sequence continues at coordinate 36,451,776 of NW_021703777.1, read as the reverse complement.
TCTAAATACATTCTTGCCCTTTTCCATATGGTAATCTTAAGAATATTCATCACCAAATAGGAAACACAGCTGCCAACCTTTCAGAAAAGAGTCATGAGTAATGGTTTATTCTACATTTCTAAACATTAGGTCTTCTACAAATCTCTAGAGAGTCAACTTATTTTTATTGTCCCTAAATGTTCTAGGCATAATGCAATTTTCATTATTTAAATGCTTACATTAAAATTATGCCCCACTAATCCATAAATTGCACACTACTATATAAATCTACCTAACTCCATTTTAAAAGAAAAATGAATCAATCACTACCAGAAATAAAGTTAAGAATGGTCACATTCACAGGAAGATAGACAAGATGAAAAGGCAGAGGGCTATGTACCAGATGAAGGAAGAAGATAAAACCCAAAAAAAACAACTAAATGAAGTGGAGATAGGCAACCATCCAAAAAAGAATTCAGAATAATGATAGTGAAGATGATCCAGGACCTCAGAAAAAGAATGGAGGCAAAGACCGAAAAGATGCAAGAAATGATTAACAAAGACCTAGAAGAATGAAAGAACAAACAGAGATGAACAATACAATAACTGAAATGAAAAGTACACTAGAAGGAATCAATAGCAGAATGACTGAGACAGAAGAACAGATAAGTGACCTGAAAGACAGAATGGTGGATTTCACTGCTCTAGAACAGAATAATGAAAAAAGAATGCAAACAAATGAAGGCAGCCTAAGGGAGCTCTGGGACAACATTAAACACAACAGCATTCGCATTACAGAGGTCCCAGAAGGAGAAGAGAGAGAGGAAGGACATGAGAAAATATTTGAAGAGATTAGAGTCAAAAACTTCCCTAACATGGGAAAGGAAATAGCCACCCAAGTCCAGGAAGCACAGAGAGCCCCATACAGGATAAACCCAAGGAGAAACACGTTGAGACACATAGTAATCAAATTCAAAAAAATTAAAGACAAAGAAAATTTATTGAAAGCAGCAAGGGAAAAACAATAAATAACATACAAGGGAAATCCCATAAGGTTAACAGCTGATTTCTCAGCAGAAACTGTACAAGCCAGGAGGGAGTGGCATGATATACTACAACCAAGATTACGCTACCTGGCAAGGATCTCATTCAGATTCGATGGAGAAATCAAAAGCTTTACAGACAAGCAAGAGGTAAGAGAATTCAGCACCACCAAACCAGCTCTACAACAAATGCTAAAGGAACTTCTCTAAGTGTGAAACACAAGAGAAGAAAAGGACATACAAAAACAAACCCAAAACAATTAAGAAAATGGTAATAGGAACATACATATTGATAATCACCTTAAACATGAATGGATTAAATGCTCCAACCAATAGATACAAAAACAAGACCCATATATATGCTGTCTACAAGAGACCCACTTCAGACCTAGGGACACATACAGACTGAGAGTGAGGGAATGGAAAAAGATATTTCATGCAAATGGAAATCAAAAGAAAGCTGGAGTAGCAATACTCATATCAGATAAAATAGACTTTAAAATAAATAATGTTACAAGAGACAAGGAAGGACACTACATAATGATCAAGAGATCAAACCAAGAAGAAGATATAACAATTATAAATATATATGCACCCAACATAGGAACACCTCAATACATAAGGCAACTGCTAACAGCTATAAAAGAGGAAATCGACAGTAACACAATAATAGTGGGGGAATTTAACACCTCACTTACACCAATGGACAGATCATCCAGACAGAAATTTAATAAGGAAATACAAGCTTTAAATGATACAACTGACCTGTTAGATTTAATTGATATTTATAGGACATTCCATCCCAAAACAGTAGATTACACTTTCTTCTCAAGTGCGCACAGAACATTCTCCAGGATAGATCACGTCCTGGGTCACAAATCAAGCCTCAGTAAACTTAAGAAAATTGAAATCATATCAAGCATCTTATCTGACCACAACACTATGAGATAAGAAATCAATTACAGGGAAAACAATGTAAAAAACACAAACACATGGAGGCTAAACAATACGTTAGTGAATAACCAAAAGATCCCTGAAAAAATCAAAGAGGAAATCAAAAAATATGTACAAACAAATGACAATGAAAACACGATAATCCAAAACCTATGGGATGCAGCAAAAGCAGTTCTAAAAGAGAAGTTTATAGCAATACAAGCCTACCTCAAGAAACGAGAAAATCCTCAAATAAACAATCTAACCTTATACCTAAAGAAACTAGAGAAAGAAGAACAAACAAAACCCAAAGTTAGCAGAAGGAAAGAAATCATAAAGATCAGAGCAGAAATAAATGAAATAGAAACAAAGGAAACAATAGCAAAGCTCAATAAAACTAAAAGCTGGTTCTTTGAGAAGATAAAAAAAATTAATAAACCATTAGCCAGACTCACCACGATAAAGAGGGGGAGGACTCAAACCAATAAAATTAGAAATGAAAAAGGAGAAATTACAACAGACATCGCAGAAATACAAAGCATCCTAAGAGACTACTACAAGCAACGCTATGCCAATAAAATGGATAACCTGGAAGAAATGGACAAATCCTTAGAAAGGTATAACCTCCCAAAACTGAACCAGGAAGAAATAGAAAATATAAACAGATCAATCACAAGTAATGAAATTGAAACTGTGATTAAAATCTTCCAAAAACCAAAAGTCCAGGACCAGATGCTTCACCAGTGAATTCTATTAAACATTTAGAGAAGAGCTAATACTCATCCTTCTCAAACTCTTTGAAAAATTGCAGAGGAAGGGACAATCCCAAACTCATTCTATGAGGTCACCATCACCCTGATACCAAAACCAGACAAAAATACGAAAGAAAAAAGAAAATTACAGATCAATATCACTGATGAATATAGATGCAAACATCCTCAACAAAATACTAGCAAACAGAATCCAACAACACATTAAAAGGATCATACACCATGATCAAGTGGGATTTATCCCACGGATGCAAGGATTCTTCAATATACGCAAGTCAATCAATGTGATACACCATATTAACAAATTGAAGAATAAAAACCATATGATCATCTCAATAGAAACGGAAAAACTTTTCACAAACTTCAACACCAATTTACGATAAAAACTCTCTAGAAAGTGAGCATAGAGGGAACCTACCTCAATATAATAAAGGCCATATATAACAAACACACAGCAAACATCATTCTCAATGGTGAAAAACTGAAAGCATTTCCTCTAAGATCAGGAAAAAGAAAAGGATGGCCACTCTCACCACTATTATTCAACGTAGCTTTGGAAGTCCTAGCCATGGCAATCAGAGAAGAAAAAGAAATGAAAGGAATACAAATTGGAAAAGAAGAAATAAAACTGTAAGTAAAACATCCAAAAGATGCTACCAGAAAACTACTAGAGCTAATCAATGAATTTGGTAAAGTTGCAGGAGACAAAATGAATGCACAGAAATCTCTTGCATTCCTATACACTAATGACGAAAAATCTGAAAGAGAAATTAAGGAAACACTCCCATTTACCATTGCAACAAAAAGAATAAAATACCTAGGAATAAACCTACCTAGGGAGAAATAAGACCTGTAGTAAGAAAACTATAAGACAGTGATGAAAGAAATTAAAGTTGATACTAACAGATGGAGACATATACCATGGTCTTGGAATGGAAGAATCAATATTGTGAAAATGACTATACTACCCAAAGCAATCTACAGATTCAATGCAATCCCTATCAAATTACCAATGGCATTTTTCATGGAACTAGAACAAAAAAATCTTAAAATTTGTATGGAGACACAAAAGATCCCGAATAGCCAAAGCAGTCTTGAGGGAAAAAAAATGATGCTGGAGGAATCAGACTCCCTGATTTCAGACTATACTACAAAGCTACAGTAATCAAGACAATATGGTACTGGAACGAAAACAGAAACATAGATCAATGGAACAAGATAGAAAGCCCAGAAATAAACCCACGCACCTATGGTCAACTAATCTATGACAAAGGAGGCAAGGATAACAATGGAGAAAAGACAATCTCTTCAATAAGTGGTGCTGGGAAAACTGGACAGTTCCATGTAAAAGAATGAAATTAGAACACTCCCTAACTCCATACACAAAAATAAATTCAAAATGGATTAGAGACCTAAATATAAGACCAGACACTATAAAAATCTTAGAGGAAGACATAGGAAGAACACTCTTTGACAAACCACAGCAAGATCTTTTTTGATCCACCTCCTAGAGTAATGGAAATAAAAACAAAAATAAACAAATGGGACGTAATGAAACTTCAATGCTTTTGCACAGCAAAGGAAACCATAAACAAGAAGAAAAGACAACCTCAAAATGGGAGAAAATATTTGCAAATGAATCAACAAAGGATTAATCTCCAAAATATATAAACAGCTCATGCAGCTCAATACTAAAGAAACAAACAACCTAATCCAAAAATGCACAGAAGACCTAAATAGACATTTCTCCAAAAAATACATACAGATGGCCAAGAAGCACATGAAAAGCTGCTCAACATCACTAATTATTAGAGAAATGGAAATCAAAACTACAATGAGGTATCACTTCACACCAGTTAGAATGGGCATCATCAGAAAATCCACAAGCAACAATGCTGGAGAGGGTGTGGAGAAAAGGGAACCCCCTTGCACTGTTGGTTGGAATGTAAATTGATACAGCCACTATGGAGAACAGTATGGAGGTTCCTTAAAAAATGAAAAATAGAATTACCATATGACTCAGCAATCTCACTACTGGGCATATACCCAGAGAAAACCATAATTCAAAAAGACACATGCACCCCAATGTTCATTGCAGCACTATTTACAATAGCCTGGTCATGGAAGCAACATAAATGCTCATCAACAGACAAATGGATAAAGAAGATATGGTACATATATACAACGGAATATTACTCAGCCATAAAAAGGAATGAAATTAGGTCATTTATAGAGACATGGATGAATCTAGAGACTGTCATACAGAGTGAAGTAAGTCAGAAAGAGAAAAAAATATCGTATATGAATGCATATTTGTGGAACCTAGAGAAATGGTACAGAAGAACCGGTTTGCAGGGCAGAAATAGAGACACAGATGTAGAGTACAAATGTGTGGACACCAAGGTGAGAAAGTGGTGGGTGGGGGTGGTAGTGTGATGAATTGGGAGATTGGGATTGACATATATACACTAATATGTATAAAATGGATAATTAATAAGAACCTGCTGTATAAAAAATACATTAAATTAAATTTAAAAAAAAGAATCGTCTTCAAGGGGCTTCACTGGTGGTGCAGTGGTTAAGAATCCACCTGTCAATGCAGAGGACACGGGTTCATGCCCTGGTCTGTGAAGATCCCACATGCCGTGGAGCAACTAAGCCCATGTGCCACAACTACTGAGCCTGCGCTCTAGAGCCCACGAGCCACAACTACTGAGCCCGTGAGCACAGCTACTGAAGCCTGCATGCCTAAAGCCTGTGCTCCACAACAGGAGAAGCCACTGCAATGAGTAGTAGCCCACACACCGCAAAGAAGAGTAGCCCCCACTTGCCTCAATGAGGGAAAGCTGCACACAGCAACAAAGAAGCAAATGCAGCCAAAAATTAATTAATTTTTTTAAAAAAAGAATGGCCTTCCATAATATTGATGATTTGTAGAATCAAGCTACAGCTTAGAATTTATCTAAAAATCAGATCTGTGCCTGCATTTTTCTGCATCATACTCTTGATGAAAAGTATGACTCACTGAATTGGATCACTGGTACTCCTATATAAGCAAATGAAAATCTAATATGATAAAACACAATAGAATGAAGAGGTTGGATATATACAGGCTTCTGAGTTTACCATTGGAGATGTGATCATCAAGATCAAGGAAATTGAGTAAGGATGGAAGAATGGCACAGTGAGGAAAAAAACTGGACTGTGATCCAGATATCCCAAGTCTTCCTTTAGCCTTAGTTTTGTCACCTCCCGAGTTCTGGTCCTCAGCTTCATCATGTATAAAACAAGGCATTGGAGTAGATGATCACCAATGTCAAATTCTACAAAATCTAAGATTCTAATCTGCGCATTTGCTGTCTTAATACTGTCAAACTCTGCATTTTGTCATGTGAAAAACTGCATGCTTTTAAAAATTATAATCTAAAATTTCATATGATTTCAGAACATCATTTATCCATTTTCTAAACCAGAAATTGGCTGCATTTTACCCAGTGGAAGACGGTTGATCATAAGAATGTTACTGGCCTAATGCTTTGGGGAAACACCAGAGATTCTTGGAATTGCTTCTTGAGGAAACAATGATACCAAGTAAAAATTAATTCACTCAATACACTTCTATGAAGCACCCCTATGTGCGCAGGCCTTTTCTGAACATTGGCAAATCAGAAATGAATGTTAATGTCGTTTCCTTCCAGGGGCATACAGTCCAATGAATGAGAAAAATTACTTCCAATTAAGATATACTTTATTAACTGCTATGATGGGGCTGTATATAGGGGGCTATGGAAGCCAAAATTCAAAATAAATTCAAAATTCAAATAAATATGTACTATATTGCCACATGGTGATGAAGGCTGTTAAGAAAAATAAAATAAGACATGGGAATATAGACTGGTGGAGGATTCCATTTTTAGATAGAGTACTTAGGGATAACCTCTGTGTTGACGTGACATTTAGACAGACATGAATGAATTGAAGGTGCACTGAGGATATTCAAGTGAGTGTTCCAGCAAAGGGAACATCAACAGAAAAGATCCCGAGGCAGGGCCCTGCTTGGTGTAGGAGTGGAAAGTGACAGGGAAGGTTATAGAGATGAAATGCAGCTAAGGACTAGATTATGTAGGGCCTGCTGGATGTGATAAGGAGGCTGGATTTGCTTCTGGAAGATGGAAAGTCACTTAAGATTTTTGAGCCGAGGAATGACACAATCACATTTTTAGTTTTAAAGGATGATTCTAGATGCTGTATGGAGAATCAACTAGGAAGAGGCAGAGGCAGAGAACAAGAGTTGAAGCAGAGAGAAAAAATTAGAAGATAATTTTTATATTTGTGTTATTATATACATGTATATATACTTATATCATTATATTGAGTTATATTATATATAATGACATAAATAATATTTCCATATTTATATTTATAATAGTTATATAAATCACATATATACGATAATATATTAGTTTATAATAATATAAATAAAACGTTCTTACATTCCAAGAGTATCATTAATTCAAATATATTTTAATACAGAGTTAGATACAACAGGACCTGCCCACTGATTTTCTGTGAGAGGTGAGAGAAAAAAGGGCTTGTGGAAGACTCCTAAGTTTTAGCTTGAACAACTATATGAATAATGATACCATTTACTGAGATGGCAAAGAAAAGGTGAAGAAGCTTTTGGAAGTGGGGCTGAGAATCAAAAGATTGATTTTAGACATACTAAACTTGGGATGAATGTAGATGAGTTGTCAAGTAAGCAACGAAATATACAGGTCTCGATAAAGTGGTCAGAGAAGTCAGGGTTAGAAATACAAATTTAGGTGTATTTAGGCCACAGGGTGGATGAGGTGATACAGGAAGTGGAGAGAGAAGAAAAGAATTATGATGATTGAGCTACGGAGTACTCCAACATTTAAAAATCATGAGAAGAACGAACAAAGGAGGCATCAGTTAAGAGAAGAGGAAACCTGGAGAGCAGTACCGTGGTAGCAGAGTGATCTACTGCATCGAGAGCTGCTAAGGAGGAGAAGTCACATGAGAACTAAAGAACTGCCTGTTGGATTTAACATGCTGTTCCTTCTTCCTGGAATGCTATTCTAGATGTCCACATCACTGGCAATATCTTCAGGCCTTTACCCAAAAGTTACCTTCTTGATGATGCTGGCAATGCCCACCCTATCAAAAATGTCAACCCACTCTCCCAGTTACTTGTATCCCCTTTCCCAGGTTTATTTATTTTCCTTAGCACTTTATCACTATGCAATAGACTAGGTGTTTTACTTGTGGTCTATTTCCTTCATTAGAATTTTAAAAAACAAGCAACAAACCCCAAATAAAGTCACTTATGCCAAGCCCCAAGTCACCAAAATGAGACTTGACTTCATTACAGTTTCAGCTCTCCCAGAAATAAAATCTCAAACCAGTCAATCAGGAACAGCCTGATCAGCACTAGTGAGGTAATCTGCTGGGTGAACCCCTGCCATCCCCTAAAGGAAAGTAACCTTGCAATAACCAACCCACTTTTTTGCCTTGTTCCCATTCCCTTCTGCCTATAAAAGTCTTTCATTTTGTACAGCTCCTCAGAGCTCCTGTCTATCTGCTAGATTGGATGCTGCCCAAATAGAATTGATTTTTGCTTAAATAAACACTTCAAAATTTTTAAATGCCTCAGTTTGTCTTTCAACAAGAATAAACCCATAAAGATAGGGATTTGGGTGTGTTTTATTCATTGCTGTTTCCTTAGCACATAGAACAGTGCCTGGCACCCAGTTGGCACTCAGCACTTAATAAATACTGATTGAATGAACAAATCCATCAATCCTTTGTAGGAGCTCTAAAAAGTTGGCCTTTTTTCTTTCTTTTTAAATCAAAGCTTACCTTTGGGCATAGACCTATCTTCTTTTAGTGAAAAGCAAATATATAAAAGGAAGAGATGCTTGCATATTTCTTGAAAATGTTGAAAGACAAACTTGCTAAAAGTTTACCAGATATTATGTAAACCATTGTGTAGACTTCGATGATGGAAGGATATATAAGGCAGGGTGGCCACTTTCCAGGAACATTCAGTCTGGTGGTGAATGAAGACTTGTAAACAGGAAAACTATGAACAATATTGCAGTAAGTACAACCATAGGTTAAAACCAATAGAGGCCTAATCAAAACAAAGTGGGTTCCCAGACAGCTGGAGAATTGGGCCAGACTTCACCTGTGCATGATGGGGAACACAACATCAGAAAAAGTCTGGGACTTAAGAGATTGGTTCAAGATGGCGGAGTAGAAGGACATGCTCTCACTCCCTCTTGCAAGAACACTGGAATCACAACTAACTTCTGAACAATCATCGACAGGAAGACACTGGAACTCACCAAAAAAGATACCCCACATCCAAAGACAAAGGAGAAGCCACAATGAGATGGCACAAGGGGCGCAATCACAATAAAATCAAATCCCACAACGGCTGGGTGGGTGACCCACAAACTGGAGAACACATACCACAGAAGTCCACCCACTGGAGTGAAGGTTCTGAGACCCACATCAGGCTTCCAAACCTGGGGGGCCGGCAATGGGAGGAGCAATTCCTAGAGAATCAGACTTTGAAGGCTGGTGGGATTTGATTGCAGAACTTTGACAGGACTGCGGGACACAGAGACTCCACTCTTGGAGGACACACACAAAGTAGTGTGCGCATTGGGACCCAGGGGAAGGAGCAGTGAACCCACTGGAGACTGAACCAGACCTACCTGCTGCTGTTAGGTGTCTCCTGCAAGATGGGAGGGGGGGCTCTTTCTCACCATGAGGACAAGGACACTGGCAGCAGAACTTCTGCGAAGTATTCCTTGGCGTAAGCCCTCCCAGAGTCCTCCATTAGCCCCACCAAAGAGCCCGGGTAGGCTCCAGTGTTGGGTCACCTCAGGCCAAACAACCAACAGGGAGGGGACTCAGCCCCACCCATAAGCAGGTAAGCAGATTAAAGTTTAACTGAGCTCTGCCCACCACAGCAACAGCCTGCTCTACCCATCACCATTTGCTCCCATCAGGAAACTTGCACAAGCTTCTTAGATAGCCTCATCCACCAGAGGGCAGACAGCAGAAGCAAGAACTACAATCTTGCAGCCTGTGGAACAAAAACCACATTCATAGAAAGATAGACAAGATGAAAAGGAGGAAGGCTAAGTACCAGATGAAGGAACAAGATAACACCTCAGAAAAACAAGTAAATGAAGTGGAAACAGGCAGCATACCAGAAAAAGAATTCAGAATAATGATAGTGAAGATGATCCAGGACCTTGGAAAAAGAATGGAGGCAAAGATCAAGAAGATGCAAGAAAAGTTTAACAAAGGCCTAGAAGAATTAAAGAACAAACAAGCAGAGATGAACAATCCAATAATTCAAATGAAAAATACACTAGAGGGAATCAATAGCAGAATAACTTAGGCAGAAGAATGGATAAGTGACCTGGAAGACAGAATGGTGGAACTCACTGCTGCAGAACAGAATAAAGAAAAAAGAATGAAAAGAAATGAAGGCAGCCTAAGGGAGCTCTGGGACAACATTAAACACAACAGCATTCGCATTACAGAGGTCCCAGAAGGAGAAGAGAGAGAGGAAGGACATGAGAAAATATTTGAAGAGATTAGAGTCAAAAACTTCCCTAACATGGGAAAGGAAATAGCCACCCAAGTCCAGGAAGCCCAGAGAGTCCCATACAGGATAAACCCAAGGAGAAACATGCCAAGACACATAGTAATCAAATTGGAAAAAATTAAAGACAAAGAAAAATTATTGAAAGCAGCAAGGGAAAAACAACAAACAACATACAAGGGAACTCCCATAAGGTTAACAGCTGATTTCTCAGCAGAAACTGTACAAGCCAGAAGGGAGTGGCATGACATACTTAAAGTGATGAAAGGGAAGAGCTACAACCAAGATTACTCTACCCAGCAAGGATCTCATTCAGATTCAATGGAGAAATCAAAAGCTTTACATATAAGCAAAAGCTAAGAGAATTCAGCACCACCAAACCATCTATACAAAAAAGACTAAAGGAAATTCTCTAAGTGGGAAACACAAGTGAAGAAAATGACCTACAAAAACAAACTGAAAACGATGAAGAAACTGGTGATAGGACCATAATTTTTCAATAATTACCTAAAACATGAATGGATTAAATGCTCCAACCAAAAGACACAGGCTTGCTGAATGGATACAAAAACAAGACCCATATATATGCTGTCTACAAGAGACCCACTTCAGACCTAGGGACACATACAGACTGAAAGTGAGGGAATGGAAAAAGATATTCCATGCAAATGGAAATCAAAAGAAAGCTGGAGTAGCAATACTCATATCAGATAAAATAGACTTTAAAATAAATAATGTTACATGAGACAAGGAAGGACACTACATAATGATCAAGGGATCAATCCAAGAAGAAGATATAACAATTATAAATATATATACACTCAATACATAAGGAACTGCTTAATACATAAGGCAACTGCTTACAGCTATAAAAGAGGAAATCAACAGTGACACAACAATATTGGGGGACTTTAACACCTCACTTACACCAATGGACAGATCATTCAAAGAGAAAATTAATAAGGAAACACAAGCTTTAAATGACTCAATAGACCAGATAGATTTAATTGATATCTCTAGAACATTCCATCCAAAAACAGCAGATTACACTTTCTTTTCAAGTGTGCATGGAACATTCTCCAGGATAGATCACATTTTGGGTCACAAATCAAGCTTCAGTAAATTTAAGAAAATTGAAATCATATCAAGCATCTTTTCTGACCACAACACTATGAGATTAGAAATCAATTACAGGGGGCTTCCCTGGTGGCACAGTGGTTGAGAGTCCGCCTGCCGATGCAGGGGACATGGGTTCATGTCCCAGTCCAGGAGGACCCCACATGCCACGGAGCAGCTGGGCCCGTGAGCCGTGGCCGTTGAGCCTGCGCATCCGGAGCCTTTGCTCCACAATGGGCGAGGTCACAACAGTGAGAGGCCCGCATACCACACACACACAAAAATAAGAAATCAATTACAGGGGAAAAAAAATTAAAAAACCAAACACATGGAGGCTAAATAATACAATACTTAATAACCAAGAGTTCACTGAATAAATCAAAGAGGAAATTTAAAAATACCTAGAAACAAATGTCAATGAAAACACAATGATCCAAAACCTATGGATATGCAGCAAAAGCAGTTCTAAGAGGGAAGTTTATAGCTATACAAGCCTACCTCAAGAAACAAGAAAAATCTCAAATAAACAATCTAATATTACACCTAAAGGAACTAGAGAAAGAAAACAAACAAAACCCAAAGTTAGCAGAAGGAAATAATTCTTAAAGATCAGAAATCATAAAAATCAAAAATGAAATAGAAACAAAGAAAACAATAGCAAAATCAATAAAACTAAAAGCTGGCTCTTTGATAAGATAAACAAAATTGATAAACCATTAGCCAGACTCATCAAGAAAAAGAGGGAGAGAACTCAAATCAATAAAATTATAAATGAAAAATGAGCAGTTACAACAGACACCATGAAAGACAAAGCATCCCAAGAGACTACTACAAGCAACTCTATGCCAATAAAATGGACAACCTGGAAGAAATGGACAAATTCTTAGAAAGGTATAACCTCCCAAGACTGAACCAGGAAGAAATAGAAAATATGAACAGACCAATCACAAGTAATGAAATTCAAACTGTGATTAAAAATCTTCCAACAAGCAAAAGTCCAGGACCAGATGGCTTCACAGGTGAATTCTACCAAACATTTAGAGAAGAGCTAACACCAATCCTTCTCAAACTCTTCTAAAATATTGCAGAGGAAGGAACACTACCAAACTCATTCTATGAGGCCACCATCACCCTGATATCAAAACTATAAAAAGATACTACAAAAAAGGAAAACTACAGACCAAAATCACTGATGAATATGAATGCAAACATCCTCAACAAAATACTAGCCAACAGAATCCAACAATACATTAAAAGGATCATACACCATGATCAACTGGGATTTATTCCAGGGATGCAAGGATTCTTCAATATACACAAATCAATCAATGCGATACACCATATTAACAAAGTGAAGAATAAAAACCATATGATCATCCCAATAGATGCAGAAAAGCTTTTGACAAAATTCAACACCCATTTATGATAAAAACTCTCCAGAAAGTCGGCATAGAGGGAACCTACCTCAACATAATAAAGGCCATATACAACAAACACACAGCAAACATCATTCTCAATGGTGAAAAACTGAAAGCATTTCCTCTAAGATTAGGAACAAGACAAGGATGTCCAGTCTCACCACTATTATTCAACATAGCTTTGGAAGTCCTAGCCATGGCAATCAGAGAAGAAAAAGAAATAAAAGGAATACAAACTGGAAAAGAAGAAGTAAAGCTGTCACTGTTTGCAGATGACATGAGACTATACATAGAGAATCCTAAAGATGCCACCAGAAAACTACTAGAGCTAATCAATGAATTTCGAAAAGTTGCAAGATAAAAAACGAATGCACAGAAATCTCTTGCATTCCTATACACTACTGACGAAAATCTGAAAGAGAAATTAAGGAAACACTCCCATTTACCATTGCAACAAAAAGAATAAAATACCTAGGAATAAACTTACCTATGGAGACAAAAGACCTGTATGTAGTAACTATAAGACAGTGATGAAAGAAAGTAAAGATGATACTAACAGATGGAGACATATACCATGGTCTTGGAATGGAAGAATCAATATTGTGAAAATGACTATACTACCCAAAGCAGTCTACAGACTCAATGCAATCCCTATCAAATTACCAATGGCATTTTTTATGGAACTAGAACAAAAAATCTTAAAATTTGTATGGAGACACAAAAGATCCCGAATAGCCAAAGCAGTCTTGAGGGAAAAAAACGGAGCTGGAGGATTCAGACTCCCTGACTTCAGACTATACTACAAAGCTACAGTAATCAAGACAATATGGTACTGGAACAAAAACAGAAACATAGATCAATGGAACAAGATAGAAAGCCCAGAGATAAACCCATGCACCTATGGTCAACTAATCTATGACAAAGGGGGCAAGGATAACAATGGAGAAAATACAGTCTCTTCAATAAGTGGTGCTGGGAAAACTGGACAGGTACATGTAAAAGAATGAAATTAGAACACTCCCTAACTCCATACACAAAAATAAACTCAAAATGGATTAGAGACCTAAATGTAAGACCGGACACTATAAATCTCTTAGAGGAAAACACAGGAAGAACACTCTTTGACATAAATCACAGCAAGATCTTTTTGATCCACCTCCTAGAGTAATGGAAATAAAAAGAAAAATAAACAAATGGGACCTAACGAAACTTCAATGCTTTGCACAGCAAAGGAAACCATAAACAAGATGAAAAGACAACCTCAAATTGGGAGAAAATATTTGCAAACAAATCAACAGACAAAGGGTTAATCTCCAAAATATATAAACAGCTCATGCAGCTCAATATTAAAGAAACAAACCACCCAATCCAAAAATGCTCAGAAGACCTAAATAGACACTTCTCCAAAGAAGGCCAAGAAGCACATGAAAAGCTGCTCAACACCAGTAATTATTAGAGAAATGCAAATCAAAACTACAATGAGGTATCACCTCACACCATTTATAATGGGCATCATCAGAAAATCTACAAGCAACAAATGCTGGAGAGGGTGTGGAGAAAAGGGAACCCTCTTGCACTGTTGGTTGGAATGTAAATTGATTCAGCCACTAAGGAGAACAGTATGTAGGTTTCTTAAAAAATGAAAAATAGAATTACCATATGACCCAGCAATCCCACTACTGGGCATATACCCAGAGAAAACCATAATTCAAAAAAACACATGTACCCCAATGTTCACTGCAGCATTATTTACATTAGCCAGGTCGTGGAAGCAACCTAAATGCCCATCGACAGATGAATGGATAAAGATGTGGTATATATATACAATGGAATATTACTCAGCCATAAAAAGGAATAAAATTGGGTCATTTGTAGAGACGTGGATGGATCTAGAGGCTGTCATACAGAGTGAAGTAAGTCCAAAAGAGAAAAACAAACATCATATATTCATGCATATATGTGGAACCTTGAAAAATGGTACAGATGAACCAGTTTGCACGACAGAAATTGAGACACAAATGTAGAGATAAATGTATGGACACTAAGGGGGGAAAGTGGTGGGCAGTGGGTTGGTGGTGGTGGGATGAATTGGGAGACTGGGATTGACATGTATACACTGATGTGTATAAAATCGATGACTAATAAGAACCTGCTGTATAAAAAAATAAATAAAATTAAATTCAAAAAAAAAAAAGGAGGAATCTGGGACTTAAATCATTTGTTCACTGAATATTTATTGACATCTCAGCACCATATTAGGTCCTGGGGATATAACAAGCAAAAGAAACACAGTCACTTCCCTCATAGAGTTCAATCTAGCAAGGGTTATGATCTATCTGTGTAAAAGCAGTGCTTCAAAAAAGCAGCTGTCGAAATGCTTTAAAGGTCCTTAGTCAGCCAATTCTAGGTAGCTGCATTACACATCTCACTGGCCTATACTGAAGAAGCAGAATGCGATGTTTTGATGAATGGTTCTTAGTTAAAACGTCGAAGCACACCTCATCATTGGCCCAATAGTTACAGAAAAAGTACAAGTTTTTATTTGAGCAAAGGCAGTCGACTGAGATTTACACTTTTCTTTTTTAAGAAATGCATTTAGCTTTGACATTTCAAACTGAGACGTGGCATGGGAAGGCTAGATGTTGGGATGAAAAACTTGTAAATTATAGCATTTCAGTGTAAATTTTTAGTTTTTCAGATAATTCATTTCTAAGTACTGGCTCTCTTCTCTATGACATTCCATTGCACTGGTACTTGCCAGCTTCCAAACTGAAAGGATTCCAAGGAACCAAATGCCCTTGGGTTAAAGCAGGAGAAGGAAAAACAAATTAATTTTCAAGGGTTAATGCTACAAATTCTTATAAAATAAAATAATTGGGAGTCAAATGTAAATAAATATATGGATAGCCATATACTTTTTTTCTTAATGATTTTATAAATTTTTATGCTTACAGTGAAAAAAAAAAACTCCAGGCAATCATGCTTCCTTCAGGGAAGACCACCATTACATCAGACCTTTTTTCAAATCTTCCTAAGCCACAATGTCCTTTCACTAATGGAGCCCATGGAGAGAAAAACTTACTTCTCAGATTTAACAGGGTTGCTGATTCTGAAGAATACTTATAAGAAATTTGACCAATTAATCAGGAATCTTGCAAAGTTTTTAATATCTTGTGATTAAAGTTAGAATTCTCTTTTTAAAATTGTTTCCAGTATTCTATTTCTAATAAAAACTTTAGAGGAATATACAGAAATGTGTGCAACTGAGTGAGGTCCAAAAAAGGGTAATATGATATTGACTTCCATGACTATTAAGAAAATATAATCCTTCCCTCTGAATCTCTAGCACCATTCTTAAAATGTCAAAGCATAATCCTCATTTAATTCTGTCAACAAGATATTGGAGGAAAAAGTATTTGAGTAAATGAATGAAGTGATTCTTGGGATCAAGTGTGTTTGTGGTATAGCAGTAATAATAGTTGTGTTGTGAAGAGCACTGACAAGTCAGGGGACAGCTTTAGCAAAGGAGATAATTTGGGGGTGAGAGGGGCAGTGAAACCACTTCAGAGAGGGCTGTGGTATCTGTGATCTCATGACTATTTTTTGCATAACTCACTAGTATTGTTTCCCTGCCCAGGCTGTCACACTACATTCCTCCTGTTATGAGAAAGGTACAAATGCATAAAACTAAGGTGGCATGAGATGTTTTGTCAAGAAAGCTACTACCAAGGTACCAATCTATCCTAAATTTCCTTCCCTCCACATCTACAAAGGCAACTGTGTTTACGGCTTCAGTACACAATATTAAATAAAATTAGAGTCCCCAACAAAATCTCAAATCTATTTCATGTCCTCTATTTATAAAGTATGGATGTATTTCTATAAAAAATTAATATATCAAAATGTCATTACCTAGAAGGTCAAATTTTCAAGTATATGGAAATATCAAATATGCAGAGTTATTCATTCCTTGTGAGTTTACTGCACTTTTGAGAAATAAAAACTTAGAGAATATTCTCTATTATTACAAAAGGAAGAGACGGTTGACAGAAGCCTGCATCTATTAGGTCAGCTCTTTTTAGTTTGCTGGGTTGAAAGAAGAGCACTTCTGCTTTGTGAGTTTAATTTACATCTTTTTCTGGTGCTAGTAACATTACTGGTACCCACTTACATCCCCTTAGCTTTCACCTTCACAGCATGAAGCTTGTGAACACCTGAAGCTCTCTGCCTGAGGGCTTTTCTCTGGCCACAGGGAATGTGCTCAATCTGCATGGAGAACAAACCAGGAGTGCAGAGAATCAACACTCACAGAAGCACCTCTCAACAAATGATGGATGTGGAGCTGAGAGATATATACCCAGCTTCCTTACTCCCCGGTTGTGATAGCTCTGAGATATGCTAAATCTATTCTATCTCCCCGAGTTCCTCTGCAGGACTGAGCCCTTTGCTATATCTGGTGAGTGAATTGATAACACACCGTTTAGCGTTGTCTTTCCCTTCCCCCTCTCCTCCATTTGTGTTCCTTGGGATCACCTCCCAAATGAATTACTCTGCACCTAAATCACTGTCTCTGGGTTTACTCTGCGATAACCCAACCCAAAACCCATGGCAGAATTTATGCTTCCACTGTATATAGGTTTTTAAGTGTGGGCCAGAGTTCACATATAAACATAAACAGGTTAGGGTCTGAGAAGCTTTTAATTAGCCCATGTGTTTGGCAGTCAGAAGTTATACTAGGACTTCTGTTTCTCCCCATGAGGGATTAACAGCCAAGAGGACTGCTCCCCTGCTTAAAAGAAAAAAAAAAAGATCTATATGTGAAAATAAGTATTTTCTGACATTGGACAACAGCCAGAGCAAGACTGTGACCGATGAGAGAAGAAAAACAAATGAAGTGATCTTTTCACTTTCTCCAAATTATTGCCAAATTATTGGAGGCAGCTTTAGAGACACAGGGAAGGAAAAATCTAAGGAAGCTCAGGGTCTCACAGTCTCTTGCAGGGCAGGAGATGAGAGTTCAGGGAGGCTGAGGCAGCTAGAATTCCTGGGACAGGGTAGCAGGAAGGAGGAGCTGCAGAGAAAGAGCTCCTGGAATCTGAAGAGAAAGCCATTTGAGGCTTTGCTAGGTGCTGATCACCACACATCTGGGTTAACACTCCACACAACTGTGGAAAGACTCACCTGAAGAAATTATTAGAACTCAAGCCAGGCTGGGAATAGTTTGTCTTTTCATGGGCCAGAGAGGAAAATGTTGATAATCCATGGAACTTGGATAGAATCCTCAGAAGGGTATCACCTGTGTAGTCAGTTAAATTATCCCTAAATTAAAGGCTGCTGTGGACCCACCAAAATAAAGCACAAAAGCAATATTTGAAAGTGTCAGTGTGATCCACAGTAGCTTAATCACGTGCTAAAACCAGGCCCAACACTTCTATCTCCCTGGCTTTCATGTCTACATTAACAAAGAATAAAACAACACAGTGTTCAAAATATTCTGTATCCAATAAGAATTACCAGATATGCATAGCAGAAAACTATGACACCTAAGCAGGAGAAGAAAAATCAATCAATAGAAACAGGCACAGGAATGGCAGTAAAGGTGGAATTAGTAGGCAAAGACCTTAAGGCAGATTTTATGAATTTTATAAATGTGCTCCAGTACATAGAAAAGGTATGTACATAATAGCGAGAGAAATGAAAGCTATAAAAAGACCTGGGGGGAGGATCTTCAAGATGGCGGCAGAGTAAGACATGGAGATCACCTTCCTCCCCACAAATACATCTATATGTGGAACAACTCCTACAGAACACCTACTGAACGCTGGCAGAAGACCTCAGACTTCCCAAAAGGCAAGAAACTCCCCACGTACCTGGGTGGGGCAAAAGAAAAAAGAAAAAACAGAGACAAAAGAATAGGGATGGGACCTGCCCCTCTGGAAGGGAGCTGTGAAGGAGGAAAATTTTCCATACACTAGGAAGCCCCTTCACTGGCGGAGATGGAGGGTGGGGGGGAAGCTTCGGAGCCACAGAGGAGAGCACAGCAGCAGGGGTGCAGAGGGCAAAGTGGAGAGATTCCTGCACAGAGGATTGGTGCCGACCAGCATTCACCAGCCCGAGAGGCTTGTCTGCTCATCCGCCGGGGCGGGTGGGGGTTGGGACCTGAGGCTCCAGCTTTGGAGGTCAAATCCCAGGGAGATGACTGGGGTTGGCTGCGTGAACATAGCCTGAAGGGGGCTAGTGCACCACAGCTAGCCTGGAGGGACTCCAGGAAAAAGTGTGGAACTGCCTAAGAGACAAGGGATCATTGTTTCGGGGTGCGCGAGAAGAAGGGTTTCAGAGCACCACCTAATAAGCTCCAGAGACTGGCGCAAGCCACAGCTACCAGCGCGGACACCAGAGACGGGCCTGAAATGTTAAGGCTGCTTCTGCAGCCACCAAAAAGCCTGTGTGCAAGCACAGGTCACTATCCACACTTCCCCTCCTGGGAGCCTGTGCAGCCCGCCACTGCCAGGGTCCCGTGAGCCAGGGACAACTTCCCCAGGAGAACACACAGCACACCTCACGCCTGTCTCTGCCTCTGCAGGCTCACCCTACATTTCGTACCACTCCCACCCCTCAACTTGAGTGAGCCAGAACCCCCTAATCAGCTGCTCCTTTAACCCCGTCCTGTCTGAGCAAAGAACAGATGTTGTCAGGTGACCTAAACCAGAGGCTGGGCCAGATTGAAAGCTGAACCCCAGGAGCTGTGCAAACAAAGAAGAGAAAGGGAAATTTCTCCATGCAGCCTCAGAGCAGCGGATAAAATCTCCACAATCAACTTGATGTACACTGCATCTATGGAATACCTGAATAAACAACGAATCATCCCAAATTGAGGTGGTGGACCATCAAACTCCAGTGCTGGACACCCTATGCCAAACAACTACTAAGACAGGAACACAACCCCACCCATTAGCAGAGAGGCTGCTTAAAATCATACGAACTTCACAAACAGCCCAAAACACACCACTGGACACTGTCCTGCCCACTAAAAAGACAAGATTCAGCCTCATCCACCAGAACACAGGCACCAGTCCCCTCCACAAGGAAGCCTACACAACACAATGAAACAATGTCACCCACTGGGGGCAGACACCAAAAACAATGGGAACAACGAACCTGCAGTCTGCAAAAAGGAAACCCCCAAAAAAGTAAGTTAAGCAAAATGAGAAGACAGAGAAAAATGCAGCAGATGAAGGAACAAGGTAAAAACCCACCAGACCAAACAAATGAAGAGGAAATAGGCAGTCCACCTGAAAAGAATTCAGAGTAATGATAGTACAGTTGATCCAAAATCTTCGAAATAGAATGAGGGAAGTACAAGAAACGTTTAACAAGGAACTAGAAGAACTAAAGAGCAAACAAACAAACATGAACAACACAATAAATGCAACTAAAAATTCTCTAGAAGGAAACAATAGCAGAATACCTGAAGCAGAAGAACGGAGAAGTGACCTAGAAGATAAAATAGTGGAAATAACTACTGCAGAGCAGAATAAAGAAAAAAGGATGAACAGAATTGAGGACAGTCTCAGTGACCTCTGGGACAACATTAAACATACCAACATTCGAATTATAGGGGCCCCAGAAGAAGAAGAGAAAAAGAAAGGGAGTGAGAAAATATTTGAAGAGATTACAGTTGAAAAGTTCCCTACTATGGGAAAGGAAATAGTCAATCAAGTCAAGAAATCACAGAGAGTCCTATATAGTATAAATCCAAGGAGAAACACACTAAGACACATATCAATCAAACTATCAAAAATTAAATACAAAAAAAATATTAAAAGCAGCAAGGGAAAAGCAACAAATAACACTAAAGGGAATCACCAAATGGTTAACAGCTGATCTTTCAGCACAAACTCTACAAGCCAGAGGGAGTGGTAAGACATACTTAAAGTGATGACAGGGGAAAACCTACAACCAAGATTACTCAACCCAGCAAGGATCTCATTCAGATTTGACAGGTAAATTAAAATGTTCACAGACAAGCAAAAGCTAAGAGAATTAGCACCACCAAACCAGCTTTACAACAAATGCTAAAGGAACTTCTCTAGGCAGGAAGCACAAGGGAAGGAAAAGGCCTACAATAACAAACCCAAAACAATTAAGAAAATGGTAATAGGAACATACATATCGATAATTACCTTAAATGTAAACAGATTAAATGCTCCAACCAAAAGACATAGACTGGCTGAATGGATACAAACACAAGACCCATATATATGCTGTCTACAAGAGACCCACTTCAGACCTAGGGACACATACAGACTGAAAGTGAGGGGATGGAAAAAGATATTCCATGCAAAGGGAAATAAAAAGAAAGCTGGAGTAGCTATACTCATATCAGATAAAATAGAATTTAAACTAAACACTATTACAAGAGACAAAGAAGGACACTACATAATGATCAAGAGATCAACCCAAGAGGAGATATAACAATTCTAAATATTTATGCACCCAAAATAGGAGCACCTCAATACATAAGGCAAATGCTAAAAGCCATAAAAGGGGAAATCGACAGTAACAAAATAATAGTAGGGGACTTTAAACACACTTTCACCAATGGACAGATCAACCAAAATGAAAACAAATAAGGAAACACAAGGTTTAAATGATACGTTAAACAAGATAGACTTAATTGTTATTTATAAGACATTCCATCCAAAAACAACAGGATACACCTTCTTCTCAAATGCTCATGGAACATTCTCCAGGATAGATAATACCTTGAGTTACAAATCAAGCCATGGTAAATTTAAGAAAATTAAAATCGTATCAAGTATCTTTTCCGACCACAATGCTATGAGACTAGATATAAATTAAAGAAAAAAATCTGTAAAAAATAAAAACACATGGAGGCTAAACAATATGCTACTAAATATCCAAGAGATCACTGAAGAAATCAAAGAAGAAATCAAAAAACACCTAGAAAGAAATGACAATGTAAACACGACAACCCAAAACCTATGGGATGCAGAAGAAGCAGTTCTAAGAGGGAAGTTTATAACAAATACATTCCTGCCTCAAGAAACAAGAAAAATCTCAAATAAACAACCTAAACTTACACCTAAAGCAACTGGAGAAAGAAGAACAAAAAATCCCCTAAAGTTAGTAGAAGGAAAGAAATCATAAATACCAGATCAGAAATAAATGAAAAAGAAATGAAGGGGGCTTCCCTGGTGGCGCAGTGGTTGAGAGTCCGCCTGCTGATGCAGGGGACACGGGTTCATGTCCCGGTCCGGGAAGATCCCACATGCCACAGAGTGGCTGGGACCGTGAGCCGTGGCCTCTGAGCCTGCGCGTCTGGAGCCTGTGCTCCGCAATGGGAGAGGCCACAACAGTGAGAGGCCCATGAAACGCAAAAAAAAAAAAAGGAAGAAAAAAAGAAATGAAGGAAACAATGGCAAAGATCAATAAAACTAAAAGCTGGTTCTTTGAGAAGATAAGCAAAATTGATAAACCATTTCCAGACTCATCAAGAAAAAAAGGAAAAAGACTCAAATCAATAGAATTAGAAATGAAAACAGAGAAGTAACAACTAACACTGCAGAAATACAAAGAATCAGGATGGATTACTACAAGCAATTATATGCCAATAAAATGGACAACCTGGAAGAAATGAACAAATTCTTAGAAAAGCACAACCTTCTGAGACTGAACCAGGAAGAAATAGAATATATAAACAGACCAATCACAAGCACTGAAATTGAAACTGTGATTAAAAATCTTCCAACAAACAAAAGCCCGGGACCAGATGGCTTCACAGGCAAATTCTATCAAACATTTAGAGAAAAGCCAACAGCTATCCTTCTCAAACTCTTCCAAAATATAGCAGAGAGAGGAACACTCCCAAACTCATTCTATGAGGTCACCATTATCCTGATACCAAAACCAGACAAAGATGTCACAAAAAAACAAAACTACAGGCCAATAACACTGATAAACATAGATGCAAAAATCCTCAACATAATACTAGCAAACAGAATCCAGCAGCACATTAAAAGGATCATACACCATGATTAATTGGGGTTTATCCCAGGGATGCAAGGATTCTTCAAAATATGCAAATCAATCAATGTGATACACCATATTAACAAAGTGAAGGATAAAAACCATATGATCATCTCAACAGATGCAGAAAAAGCTTTCGACAAAATTCAACACCCATTTATGATAAAAACGCTCCAGAATGTAGGCATAAGGGAACTTACCTCAGCACAATAAGGCCATATATCACAAACGCACTGCTAACATCATTCTCAATAGTGAAAAACTGAAACCATTTTCTCTAAAATCAGGAACAAGACAAGGTTGCCCACTCTCACTGCTATTATTCAACATAATTTTGGAAGTTTTATCCACAGTAATCAGAGAAGAGAAAGAAATATAAAGAATCCAAATCGGAAAAGAAGAAGTAAAGCTGTCACTGTTTCCAGATGACATGATACTATACATAGAGAATCCTAAAGATGCTACCAGAAAACTACTAGAGCTAATCAGTGAATTTGGTAAAGTAGCAGGATGCAAAATTACTGCACAGAAATCTCTTGCATTCCTATACACTAATGATGAAAAATCTGAAAGAGGAATTAAGGAAACACTCCCATTTACCACTGCAACAGAAAGAATAAAATACCTAGGAATAAACCTAACTAAGGACACAAAAGACCTGTATGCAGAAAACTATAAGACACTGATGAAAGAAATTAAAGATGATACAAACAGATGGAGAGAAATACCATGTTCTTGGATTGGAAGAATCAACATTGTTAAAATGACTATACTACCCAGAGAAATCTACAGATTCAATGCAATCCCTATCATATTACCGATGGCATTTTTCACAGAAGTAGAACAAAAAATTTCACATTGTATATGGTAACACATAAGACCCTGAATAGCCAAAGCAATCTTTGGGAAAGAAAAACTGAGCTGGAGGAATCAGGCTCCCTGGCTCAGATTATACTACAAAGCTATAGTAATCAAGACAGTCTGGTACTGTCACAAAAACAAAATATAGATCAATGGAACAGGATAGAAAGCCCAGAGAGAAACCCATGCACATATGGTCACCTTATTTTTGATAAAGGAGGCAAGAATATACAATGGAGAAAAGACAGCCTCTTTTCTGGGAAAACTGGGCAGCTATGTGTAAAAGAATGAAATTAGAACACTCCCTAACAACATACACAAAAATAAACTCAAAGTGGATTAAAGACCTAAATGTAAGGCCAGACACTATAAAAATCTTAGAGGAAAACATAGGCAGAACACTCTATGACATAAATCACAGCAAGATCCTTTTTGACCCACCTCCTAGAGAAATGGAAATAAAAACAAAAATAAACAAATGGGACCTAATGAAACTTAAAAGCTTTTGCACAGCAAAGGAGACAATGAACAAGAGGAAAAGACAACCCTCAGAATGGAAGAAAATATTTGCAAATGAAGCAACTGACAAAAGATTAATCTCCAAAATTTACAAGCAGCTCATGCAGCTCAAAATGACAACCCAATCCAAAAATGGGCAGAAGACCTAAATAGACATTTCTCCAAGGAAGATATACGGACTGAAAGGATGCTCAACATCACTAATCATTAGAGGAATGCAAATCAAAACTACAATGAGTTATCACCTCACACTGGTCAGAATGTCCATCATCAAAATATCTACCAAAAATAAATGCTGGAGAGAGTGTGGAGGAAAGGGAACACTCTTGCACTGTTGGTGGGAATGTAAATTGATACAGCCACTATGGAAAACAGTATGGAGGTTCCTTAAAAAACTAAAAATAGAACTACCATACAATCCAGCAATCCCACTACTGGGCATATACCCTGAAAAAACCATAATTCAAAAAGAGTCATGTACCACAATGTTCCTTGTAGCACTATTTATAATAGCCAGGACAGGGAAGCAACCTACATGTCCATTGACAGATGAATGGATAAAGAAGATGTGGCATATATATACAATGGAATACTACTCAGCCACAAAAAGAAATGAAATTGAGTATTTGTAATGAGGTAGATGGACTTGGAGTCTGTCATACAGAGTGAAGTAAGTCAGAAAGAGAAAAACAAATACCATATGCTAACAAATATATGTGGAATCTAAAAAAAAAGAAAAGGTTCTAAAACACATAGGGGCAGTTCAGGCATAAAGACATAGACGTACAGAATGGACTTGAGGACACGGGGAGGGGAAGGGTAAGCTGGGATGAAGTGAGAGAGTGGCATGGACATATATACACTACCAAATGTAAAATAGATAGCTAGTGGGAAGCAGCCACATAGCACAGCGAGATCAGCTCGGTGCTTTGTGACCACCTAGAGGGGTGGGATAGGGAGGGTGGGAGGGAGATGCAAGTGGGAGGGGATATGGGGATATATGTATATGTAAAGCTGATTCACTTTGTTATACAGCAGCAACTAACACAGCAATGTAAAGCAATTATGCTTCAATAAAGATGTTAAAAAAAAGAAAAAGAAAACAACCTGGGGAGTTCCCTCGCAGTCCAGTGGTTAGGACTCTGTGATTCCACTGCCCGGGGCCTGCGTTTGATCCCTGGTTGGGGAGCTAAGATCCTGCAAGCAGTGCAGCCAATTTAAATAAATAAATAAACAAATAAAGTGAACACATGTCCCTAGCCTTTAAAAAATATATGAATGAAACTTCTGATTATGAAAAATTGAACGTTTGAAATGAGAAATTTCAAAGAATGAATGTCAAAAACTCCATTGACAGACGAATGGATAAAGATGTGGTACATATATATAATGGAATATTACTCAGCCATAAAAAGGAAAAATATTGGGTCATTTGTGGAGACGTGGATTGATCTAGAGACTATCATACACAGTGAAGTAAGTCATAAAGAGAAAAACAAATATCGTATATTAACACATATATGTGGAATCTAGAAAAATGGTACAGATGAACCGGTTTGCAGGGCAGAAATTGAGACACAGATGTAGAGAACAAACGTATGGACACAAAGCAGGGAAAGCGACAGGGAGCGGTGGTGGTGCTGTGATGAATTGGAAGATTGGGATTGACATGTATACACTGATGTGTATAAAGTGTATGACTAATAAGAACCTGCTGTATAAAAAATAAATTAAATTAAATTTAAAAAAAAAAAGTCGAAAACTTCACTGACCTGTGAGGCCCATGGGATTTCACCTACTACTCTCCCCTCTTGCCCCAGGCCTCAGGGACTTTGTGCTGACTGCTCCCTCTGCCTGGAGCACACTGTCCAGATTCTGTCTGACTTGCTCCCTCACTCCCTCAAGTCTGTGCTCAAACGTCCCCTTCTCACAGAGGGCCTCCCTGGCTATCCCATGTAAACCCATATTCTCTGACCGACATAACCTCCTTCCCTGCTTTATATTTTACCATAAAGTTTTTCACCATCTAACTTGCTCTACTTTTAATGTATGTGTTTTGGGGGGAGGTATTTGGTCAGTTTTGCTCACTACACTATAACCTTCATGAGGGCAAAGATTTTTTTCCCTGTGTTCACCACTGTCTCCCTAACATCTACTGCAGTTTCTGGCACATAGTAAGTGCTCAAAGAATATTTGTCAAATGAATAGTTTAGAAAAATAACTCTGGCTCCAATGTATATTATTCGTCTATTATGACACAAAAGATATAGAAAAGATACGATATAACGTATCTCTTCGTATTATACCTTCTGGCATCAATATATATCTTCATATTAGTAGTTGTATGTTCTCAGCATTTCCTTCCTCCTTTTCTCTCTTACTAATAACCCAAAGACTATTTTTGCCCTCCCCTGATCAACACAGAAACCAAAACAAAGACTCAAAGTATTAACAGGGGTCTTAAGATGGCTGCTGGACGGCCAGCTATGGACCGCAGAAAAGATGTGGAGTGGGCTGCTACCTCCTGGCCTAAATTAAAGTGATGTTGAGTTGAATTCTGATGATGAAGCCACAGTAGAGAGCTCTGAACTTAACTTACAAGAAGGTAAAGAAGATGGGACCATTACGAACACAGAGGTCTCAGATATCCCTACAGATGGACCAAAAACTGAAGCAGAGACAAATGTAAATGCATATGAAGAGTGTCCCTCTGGAATTCCCTTAAATATGTGGAATAAATTTCAAGAACTGCATACAAAACATTCTGAACAGAAAACCTCAGCTTCAAGATCCAGAAAGAGAAAAAGAAAACGCTCCAGAAAAGGTAAATTGAAGAATGAAGAAGAATCTCAAAGTGAACAGTCCTCAAGTGAAACCCAGTGGAAGGAGCTTACTCAGTATTTTGGAGTCAACGATAGGTTTGACTCCCCTGTTAAAAGGAAAAAAATTGCAAAGTCGGGCCTTGAAAAGAGCATAGACCAGGCTGTGGAAGAGTGGAACATTGAGAAGGCTGAGGAACTCAGCAATCAGGTAGCTACTCGAGAGCTTGGTGCAAAAATTGCCAAAGTGATTGCCTGCCACGACTTTGTAAAAGCCAAAAAGGATGCTGAAAATTCACAGGTTGCTCAAAAAAAGAAGAAACTTGCCTGGGGGTTTGAAGCAAAGAAGAGGTGAGAAACCAAAAGCAACATGGGATATATGTGACTTGCCAGAGTTCTTCAAGACATTTGAGATTTCACTTGAATCTTCAGTTGCTTAATTTACTGAAAAGATTTTCCTGTTCATGTTAACTATGTCAGGAAATTGATGGAAATAGAAAAAACAAGCATAAAATTTGGAAGTTGATTAGCAAAAAAAAAAAGTATTAACGGAAATGCAAAACAGAAAATTCGGTTGCAATGCACAGTTTTTTTCTTCCTGCTCCTAAAGATTAGTTAAGGCCATATTTGTGGGAAGCAGAGAAGAAAGTTCAGTAGTGACTAACTAAAAAAGAAGGAAGGGCTGAGGCCTCAGAAGTAGGAGGGAAGAACAGGACCATCTGAAGGAGCACCAAGAAGCTAAAAGGAGCCACCCTGGGTGGCCCTACACTGCACACTTTGCCCTAAACGGAGAGATGGACCCTTTTTGTGAGGTAGGACATGAAGAAAAGATTCACGCTTCTGATAAAATGGAACTGAACAGAACCACGTAGGAATTTCCCTAATAGATGAGATTTTTTTTTAAACGAGAAAAATTAAAGAGCAGTACTGACTGGTGAGCATAGAACTGGAATGCAAACATAATTTTCTTTGCCTATAAACTATTTAATGGCACAAGGAATCTCATGCCAAAGGCTTGGATAAGACAAGGGACCTAATCCACTCTAAGAAGAAAAGCACAGTCAAATTCTCATTAAAGTTAGAATTTTTAATAATTCCTACTATCATTTCTTCTTCAATAACAAGAACTTCTTATATCTTAGTCATTTGATGACCCTGAATGTGCAATTCTGATTATTCCTTAGAACACTTTTTTGTAAATTCTATTCCTAGGACCTCTGCCTCTAGAAAAATTGTCTTCTTATATCCTTGGTATTGGAAGAGATCAATCTCAACCTGCCAAAGCAGTGGTAATCCCCCAGAGGGCTTGTAAAACACACCGAAGGTGGGCCCCACTCTCAGAGGTTCTGATTCATAGGCTTGAGTTGAGGCCTGAGCATTTGCATTTCTAACAAACTCCTGGGTGATACCAGTGCTGCTGGTCCAGGTACCACAATTTAAGAACCACTGACTGAAGTATTGTATTTAATTTTTAAAGAGTTATAAGCATCTTTGGCTTCAATTAGCTGCTTTGTCTCTCTTATACAACTTGTATCCTTAGTTGCTGGCACAGGGTGGGCTCTCAGTAAATATTTCTTGAATGAATGAGATAGGCTTGTTTCCAAAATCATACAAAAGAATCAGATATCATTACATCCATATTGAATTTTTTACCAGTTATAAAGATAGAACTTCTACATCATGAACATACTTTGTAAATGAAAAAGATATTTATAGAATAAGGCTTAGTTTTCTGTGTTATTTAATAAGTTGAGACTTTTATTTTATGCCATAAAAAATAGGTGTTAAAATACTTTCTTTAATTATCCTGAGCTAATGGGAAAGTTGAACTGATATATAAATCATTAACCAAGTCAACGAAAGACTGACATCACTGTTTGCAGTACCAACCCAAGTTTCACAGTAGTTCAGAAACAAAAAAGGAAGGGAGGGTGCAAATACTTGAGGCATCGCATCATATACAGCAATATAGCAAATGATGAAAACAAAAAAACCTGGGCTAGATCATCACCATACACTTGTCATAAGCTAAGGTTTTTGCACAGATGCCATATTTGTATGCAGTAGCTGGTTAACAGTAACAACATGCAGTAAAGAATAATATTTTATTAAATAATATTTTTAATTTTTTAATATTATACTATGTGATACACAATTACATTTGGGGGTTATCAAAAAAAGAGACTGTCATTTGAAACTAATTTGTTTCTAAAAGAGGAAAAAGAAACCAGTAACTATATCGATGACTCAAATGATGGTGCATCATACGCAAAGAATCAAGTAAACAAGTGAAACAAAAATTTAAAAACCCTTTCTACCCTAAAACTAAATACCAGGGATTTATTTTCAGCAGAATCACACCATCTATCACGTTAATTTAATGTTCATTTGAACTTTATTATTTTAATTTGATTGGTATTTAATTTGTAAATCTGTTGGCTTTATAATTATATAAAAACTATAAACACAAAGACGTTATATAGTATTTTATGTGTGTACATATTTAAATAATTTTATTTTAAAAAAATGTTTACTGATGAGAATATTGTCCCTGTAATTAGTTCCATAGTCATTATCCAATGTTATCATTGTCTTAGTCATCTTTCCTATCTCTAATCTTGCCTCTATTCCTTTCCCTACATTGCAGGAATATGCAGCCAGCGTGATAGATATAAAATATAAATCTTATAATGGCCCCTTCCTCTGATACACTTTGCAATGGCTCCCTCTTTTTGTCTGGATAAATTCTAAGTTCCCTAAGATGACATAGAACATCCTTCATGACCTGGCTCCTTCTTATCTCTCCAGACTCATGGCTGACATCTCCTCACCTCCACCCGTAGTCACTTGGACCACTAGTGATTCACTATGTTTGTTCTCTTTTGTACAAAGCCTTTGTTTGAGCTGTTGCATCTGCCAAGAATGCTAGTCCCATAATCCCACTGGACTTGCTTAACTCCATGTTGTTCGTAAGACTCAGCCTGGATGTCAATTCCTCTCTAAGTTTTTGCTGATCCCCTCCACAGCACTCTAGATTATCCATAACAATATTCATCACACTCAGTTATTATGTTCTGTTTTCTTGTTTGTGTTCCCCAAGAGTTTGTGGACATTTCTAGAGAGGGAGCTGTATCAATATTAACATTATTGAATTCCTCCCAAAATCTTGGCATACATACACTAAGCAAACTTTTTAAAATATAAGAATAAAATTCAATGATAGAATAAATAGGTCTGAATTTTCTATAATTTTTTTTTTTTGGCTGTACTGCACGGCATGCGGGATCTCAGTTCCCGGACCAGGGATTGAAACCACACCTCCTGCAGTGGAAATATGGAGTCTTAACCAATGCACCACCAGGGAAGTCCCATGAATTTTCTATAATTTTTAAATAAATCGAGCCGCTGTCACATTAACCACCACTGAGACCCTCCTCTAGCCACGAGGAAGATTGGAGTGCTGAGTAAATACCTGAAGCCATTCCCCAATGATGCCTTCACTCCTTGAAGACACTAAATACCCAAGTGCTTGAACTAAGAACTGCTCCACTGTCTCCTGCCCTGGGAGCTCCATGAGGGTAGCAACTGTATTCCACTGCATCTCAGTGCCAAGCACATGGTAGATGCTTAGTAAACATTGGTTGCCTATTGTAACCTAATTATGGTTACTGACAAGCCTTATTTCTGGCCATTAGTGCACGGTCAAATTTAATTCAGACGGCCAACTGGATATTGGTTCCTGAACTGTCAGTGACTCACCCAAATATACTTTTACTCCCCATCACCTTCCCTTCTGTTTTTGTTTTCTTCTTCGTTTGTACTCAACTTCCAGAAACTTAAGGCAGATGATGGGCAGAGTGGTTTTGATTTAGTTCTTTGTTTTTCTTTATGGAGAGAAGAGGTAGGAAAGATGAGAAATTTGGAGAAATGAGGATAGGAAAACTAGAAAGACATTTTCAGCTTTCCTCCACCCCCCATCAAGCCAATATTAACAGTCAGTGCTAACGTAACCTCTAAATTTCTACTTATAAAAAAAGAAACCTGAAGGGCCTACCAATTATTTGCTTACTTGTGGGATATGACCTCCTTGTTATGTGTCTACAATTTGAAGCAATTTGTTAGTGCAATAAATATGAGCTAGCCTAAAATAAGTAAATTAGTTTTTCAGAATAAAAGTAGTAATAATAATACCTTATTCATTTTTCAACTTTAAATATGTGAATATTCATGAAAGGGAATTTTTAAAGTATTTTAAATAAAAACTGAAAGGAAAAGAGATTACAGACTTGATTTTGGCAGCATATAGATATGGCAATATAATATTAATTTATCTAAGTACTTTGTAAATTTATTATCCAGATTTCCTTTCTCTTAAACTATCAAGACTAGCGGTTAAAGGCAAAAACTAAAAATTACTGTTATACTACTTACAAAGAAAGGACCTGGGAAGAGGATTTAATTATAGTATTTGAGAGCAGAAACACTACCCTTAATCACTGTTCATGAATTTGCTAAACTGGAATATAATATGGTAAACACTGTTCAAATCTTTCAAAAGAGATACTATACATTTCTTATTATAAGAAGTTTATGAGGATTAACTAGTTAATATATGTAAAGAATTTTAAGATGAAATGTTTCCCTCCCTCCCTTCAAATGTCACTGAAATCACTAAACAAGTGACAATCAATACTCCCTTCTTAAAGTCTGCTGTGCAATTATCTAACTTTTCCATGTTAGAACTAAAATTTGAGCCCCATATCCATGAATAAAAATGCTCAGTTCTTTTTAAAAAAATACCTATAATATTATTCAGATCAATTTGGAGTTTTCAAAGACAAAAAATGCCCATCCTAAGAATGATATTATTGAGATTACTGGACCACATTCACGTTCCAGAATTTGATGTAATACGCAAATACCCAATTTAAAATTTCTCTACAATGAGAAAAGATTTAGAACAATACAAAATATTTATTATTTATAGAGCAGCTTCAAAACTCCATGTGGTATATTTGTACAGGTTTTTTTTAATGTCGCTCTTAAAAGCAATGGGATATTTAGGATTGATTATTCCTGGCACTCATTTTGCATATTTGCCTTTCGACCCTCTGGAATTTGAGGCTACTGGCAAGATAACTATGTATCTGAGTTCAGACTCTGGTAGCAACAAGTGAGAGTCTCGAGTGACAGGCTCTCTCTCTGTGGCAACATCTTGAGGTAAAGATAGCAAATTTTAAAAGTATAAGAAAATAAGCCAAACCTAAGGGGAAAAAAGCGGGGGAGGAGAGTGGAAATGAGGAAGGCATAGAGTGTAATTCTGAAAGGTTCTGAACAAGTTCCGTGAAAGAGCGTGAAGCCCCAGAGCAGGTTTCCTCAACCTTGGCACTGTTGACATTTTGTGCCAAAAAGGTCTTTGTCGTGAGGACTATCCTGTGCATTGTAGGATGTTTAGCAGTATCCTTGGCCTTCACTTACTAAATGCTGGGAGCACTCCCCATCCCACCCCACCCCCCTGCCAGGTTGTGACAATCAAAAATGACTGCAGATATTGCCAAATGTACAAAGGGCAGTGGGGGGGGGCAGCTAGGGGAAAGGAGGCAGACAAAATAGTCTCCAGTTGAGAGCCAGGGACAGAAGCTGGCACAAGGAGAAGAGCATCATCGGAAGTGCCTACATAAAACAACCCTTGGGAGCTTTGACTGTGACGACGTAGAGGGAATGGCCAATCAAAGAGTCAGAAATGGCAAATGATGCTACCAAAAGCTATGATTAATTGTATCCACTAGCTGGGGAAAAAATGCTGATGGTAATAGCTGCCTTTGAGTGGCGTCTCCTACCATAAGTACCTGCCTGTAGAAGCTCCACAGCAGATACTTAGCAGTGAGGGTCATGGTAGTCAGCTATATGCTCTTTAATGAAAGGAAGAGTCTAATAGCTTCTTCCAGGAAACTTGATGGGCCTAAATACCAAAAACTTCTTGCAGGCGATTCACTGAGTTTCATTTAACTCATTAAATATTTATTGAGCACTCAGTGTGTGTCAGGCCCTGTGCTGGCTATCAGGAATGCAGTCATGAAAACAGTCTACCCTCAAGGAACTTATGCTCTAGAGAGAAATATAATTACAACAAATCTGGTCTTCAAATTCCTGGTATAGGGTGTGACCCAGTCAGAGAGGATCCCAGTTCTCTACACTGATAACCACCACATAACTAAAACTTCAAAATCATAGTACTCTTCATTATTAAAGAGCAAAAACTGCTTAGCTTGTTTCTCTATTCAAATGCTCTTATTTTTTTTTCCCCTCTCATTTTAAATTTCTCAGCCATTTCACTGGCATTTCAGGCAGCTGCTTTTTCTCCATTTCAGAGCAATCAATATATGAACATTTTAAATAGCAAAAAAGCACTTCAGTTGCAAATATATTTTTCTGCTGGCAACCATGTGCACGATCACTTGGATTTACATGACGATGCTGGCTAGCCAAAGTCAATGAGCCTTCCTGAAAATGCATTTGACACAGTGATGACCGATGTGCTGTCATTTCTCATTTAGGCCCAGCTGCCTAATAATAGCAAGGTAACATTATTAATAAATTACTGGCATAGCTAGTTAGGGAACATACAATCCAATTACATATAGTTTTTAATTCATTACAGGCAAAAAGCTCACTGCTTTTCCATATATGACTCCCAGGCCCGTCTTCAGGGGAATTGAACGACACAGCCTTTATAGACTAGTCATTGGTATTCAGAATAAGAAGCAACTGCTTGGAACAGGAAGCACAGAAGCCAGGCATTTGGCAGCATCACACAGAGTTCACTGTGGAAGTCAACCGTCAAAGAGAGCAGGCTGACAGTAACTGGCCTCTGTTGCCATGGAAATAGCAGTGAGCTGTGTTAGTAAATAGTTTGGGCTCTCTCACCTGCCAGGATGTAAATTCAGAATTTACTGCTGATTTTTAAGTCTACCATTTGTAAGTGACCTATTTATGAAGTAAATACTAGAAATCACTCTTTGCTTCAGAAGAAATATCCAAACATTCATAAGAAAATCTGAAACTTAAGGTTTCCAAACAAAATTAAACTTAATTGTGCAGAATATCTGACAAAAAAAAAGTCTATCTCTTCATTCTAATGGTTGCTTATTTTGCCAAAAACTAGTTCCTAAAAATACACAAATAAAATAAAAATTTAAATGGTAAAGATGTGAGGATAATCCTAACGACTTTTCCAAGTTCAGGATAAGGAGTCAAGTCACTTTTTAATTTTATTCACGCCATAGTTGTATATTTCAAATTGTAAAAAAGCTGTATTTATTTTAAATCTCTCATTCTCACTTATAGCCAAATGAGCTAAGTAAGACTGTCTCCTGCCCGCTTTTTTTTTTAACATCTTTATTGGAGTATAATTGCTTTACATGGTAAACAATGGTATGCTAGTTTCTGCTTTATAACAAATGAATCAGCTATATGTATACATATATCCCCATATCTCCTCCCTCTTGAGTCTCCCTCCCACCCTCCCTATCCCACCCCTCTAGGTGGTCACAAAGCACCGAGCTGAGTTATTTGTAGTGAGGTGGATGGGCCTCCTGCCCACTTTTAACTCAAACATCCCCTTATGGGAATTCCTCTCTCTTGATAATTACAATAATTATTATCCCTAGTTTACAGATATATAAAGTATGACAGAAGAAAAATGTCCTGACTACAGCAATTCAGGGAAAAAGCCATAATGCAAGCCTCTAAGTCTCAGCTCTCTTAATCTGTATCTCTTCTAGGTCATTCTGGCTTCATTAAGTGTCTTCTTTCAACTATTTTTCAATTTCATGCTAAATTATATTTTCCCATAAAGTCTACAAGTATAAGAGTTATTCTGGGGTTTTTCTGTGAGAAGCCTACTCCCCCTCATCACCAAATGCTAAAACATGCCCATCACCCTCTTCTGTGATTTCTACTTTCATTCATCAATAAACATTTACCAAGCAAATGTCTGTATGTCATGTTGTATATGCTTGGCAAAAGAGTAGATGATACAAAGACGAATAAAACATGTTTTCTGCTTTTGAAGAGCTAGTCTAGTGGGAAAAACAGAAATATAGATACATATACTACAATTTGCTAAGAGCTGCAATAGAAGTAATAGATTAAAAGTGCAATGGGAGCATTATGAGGCAAAAAAGCTAATTTTGCTACCGAAAACAGAAAAGGTCTCACTGAGAAGGTGGTATTTTCATCATATCTTAAAGAATAAATAGGAGTTTATACATGGTAGTTGAAGAGGCAGATACTAAAATATACTTTTCAAAAAGTTAAAAACATTACTCTCATTCATATATAAAATGAGCATGTGTCAAATATTTTTTGACTTACAGAGATTTATATCCTCTGCTAGATAAAATTCATTTTCATTGCCATGAACAGGAATTGTTTGTATTGCTATGAATAAGAATCATTTGCACTGCTATCAGTTTTCTACACTTAACTTCTACCACTAAAAAAGTGTAAAATAGTCTAGTCAATAGAAAAATCAATCAACCCTGCACACCCCTATAGAATCAAAAATCTCCAGAGGATCCTCTAGATAAAATCCAGTAAGCCCATTTCCAAGTCTTTTACAATTTTTTCTGACAGTGGAGGCATTCCAAATTTGGGGGTAAATATGTTAAAAACAAAGAGATATAGAAAAGTAAGTACTTGGATATGACTGAAGATGAGGCATTGGGAGGATAAAGACATCAATGCGGTCGTGGAAAGAGGTTAAGATTACACTGGAATTGTGGGCTAGGGGTCAAATTGTGGAGGATCTCATATGCTCTGCTAAAGAGTTTAGACTTTGCCCCAAAACAGTGGGAAGCCATTGAAGGATTTTGATCCTTAAAGTATCAAGCTAAAAGATGTTTTCTGTTTCCTCACTCCTAATTCTGAATTTATTCAAATCTGCAATTTCTACATATATGGCTTGTTTTGGAGTATTTCTTAATACAATATTTATTTTTTTCCTGTTTGTTTTCTAACCTTTAAAAATGTCTCCATTTCTCTCCCTATTTCCATCCATAAATATTACCCTAGGAAAAAGCCATGTAGATTCTAGAACTCAAGCAACTGTCACTGGATTGTTTTTAAGATTACTCCCTTGAGAAAGATTATGTTTCCATTATGTAAGAATATAAAAATCATTTTCAGTAACTAAATGATAGTTACTCATATACTAAAATTAAAATGATTAAGAATCAAAGAAAAGGTAATTCTGAAACATGATGGTAAAGCAGGAGAACAGATACATGATTTCATTGTTGAGTATTTCACATTTCAATAAAAATTAAAATCAAAACTGACACTGTCATTTCTTTTTAAGACAAACAGGAGTCTCTATTAATACTCATTACTTTTAAACAATCAAGTAAATGAAATCAATTTTCATGCCTAATATCACAATTTAAAATATAGTTGACCCTTGAACAACACAGGGTTAGAGTCGGTCGCCCTCCACACAGTGGGGAAAATCCACTTATAACTTCACAGTCGGCCCTCCATACCCACGGTTCTGCATCTATGGATTCAACCACAGATACTATAGTACTGTATTTATTAAAGAAAATCTAGGGGCTTCCTTGGTGGCGCAGTGGCTGAGAGTCCGCCTGCCGATGCAGGGGACGCGTGTTCGTGCCCCGGTCCGGGAAGATCCCACATGCCGCGGAGCGGCTGGGCCCGTGAGCCATGGCCGCTGAGCCTGCGCGTACGGGGCCTGTGCTCCGCAACGGGAGAGGCCACAACAGTGAGACGCCCGCATACCGCAAAAAAAAAAAAAAAAAAAAAAAAAAAATATGGGTCTCCCTTTATATACCAAGTAATATATGGCTAAGAGACTTGATAAAGTGTGAAGGTTTCTGATAAACATGTATAGTTTGGCTCCTCTATTAGTAATTTCCTTACAAGCAACATAAATATGATACCAATAGAACGTCAAAGGAGAAGTTGATTCTAAAATTGCTGGCAAGCTGAAAATTCATTGAAATGTTTTCGCCTTCCTAAGCTTGAGTCCTGTTTTTAAAATATCGTTCACTTCCTTGAGGCACTATTTATGATGGCTTACTCTCCGTTGTTATTTTTTCCCTAATTTCTCACTGTGTGATTTAGTGGTTTTTCTTCTCAAGGAAGAATCTTTATTCCTTTCCTGCTATGGAATGCTTTTCATGAAAGCAGCCTTGAATTATTTACTCCATACGTCCTACTGTGGCACAGGTCACATTACTTTTAAGATGGGCTGTTATGTAGGTTTCTTGTGAGAGCCCAAGTCAGGAGCAGGCTCAGAGATACAAAGTAGGAGGAAGCCAAATTCCCAAGTGCTATATCATATAGTTTAGATGATATAGTTTTAAGTTACACACACACACACACACACACAATTGTGAGCATTGCACATATTTGTCCTCAAAAACAACATCTCTGAGAACATGATAATAAAAGTAACACATTTGTATTCCCTGAATAGTATAAATGTGTTAACAACAACAAAAATGGCTAAACATTAATAATGAAGCTTAAGGATAAAATAATATTACACAGAAAAAAGTTATAAAATGGAAATCTTAGGCTCTTAATTTTCGTTAGCTTTTGTAGATAATCCCAGGTGAATCTCTATCTTTTCTATGATCATGGCTGCACACATTTTTTAAATGGCACTGACCTTACATTATGGGACACCCTTGAGATAACTCCTGCATGGGAGGACTTCCATCCCCAACATTGCCCCTAAGAAAAACTTTTTTAACTTGCCAAGAGAAAATGAGACTTTAAAAGACTGTGACTAATGATGCCAACTTCTATTCTCCCCCTTTGCAGAGAGACCATATAGTTTAGAGTTTCTGCCACACACATAACAGTAGACACACTGAGGCTCTTTACTTCCTAGATAGGCTGCTCATAACTTTTTCTGTTATAAATTACACTGAATAAATATCCTTATATAATTTTTGATTACACACACACATTCTAGAAGTGGAATTTCTAAACCCAACAGTGTAAACATTTTGCTGTTCCCTTGCTAAATACTGCACTGTCAAATTACCTTCCAAGAATGTTGTACTAGAAAAGTCTCTGCCTGTTAATTTTACTTATATGTATGTATAAAGTTGCTTTCTAAGGTAAGTAAGTGGAAGTGTCTAACTTTGGTAAAGTTATACATTTTCGATGCTGAGACAGATATATCGAACAAGCAAAATTAAGTGTACAGAGATCACTCAGCCTCAAATGCATACTTGCATTAAAATTTCTTCACCTAGGGACTTCCCTGGTGGTCCAGTGGTTAAAACTTTGCCTTCCAATGCAGGGGGTGCAGGTTCGATCACTGGTCGGGGAACTAAGATCCCACATGCCTCGCAGCCAAACAACCAAAACATAAAACAGAAGCAATATTGTAACAAATTCAATAAAGACTTTAAAAAAAAGTGGTCCGCATCCAAAAAATCTTTAAAAAAAAAAATTTCTTCACCTAGACTTTTGAAAAAACAATTTTAATAACTTCTGATATATATAGAAAAACAAAATTAAATATCAGTTTCTTCCCCAAAGCAATAAAAATTGCACACTTAAGACTTCTGTGCAGGTAAATCTCTACATCTATTCTTTTCTTTTTTTTATTGAAGTATAGGTGATTTACAATGTTGTGTTAATTTCTGTCTGCACCTATTCTTAAATGAGATTTGTTTATAAATTTTCCTTAAAAAGACTCTATTGCTGGAGTGATATCTTCTTAAGAAGTGCTTCTGTATCTCAATAAAACTAGGGGAAAAAAAGAAAAAGAAACACTTCTGTAACCAAAGACTGGTACTTCTCCTTATCTAAAGCTGACTTTACACTGAGGCTTTAGGTAGCAACACAAATCATATAAAACCAACACCACACTGTCCAACAAAGAAAAACAGGGAGCTTACAAGAGGAAGCACATTGGCATAGCTGACCCTTAGCAACACACACATAAATAGATGGCTTGACCACCACATGCACCAAGAATAACATTTAAATCTAAAAAAAAATTTGCAGTCAGGTGAAACCTGGCATTTATATATTTTTGTCTATTTCAAATTAAACTTAACCAAATACCTTAAAACCAACTTTTTATCAAGGACAGATAGAAAGAAAGTTGACATATAAATATAAATCTGAATTTATCATATGGTCAATATGTACATGTCTACATAAGAATTATCTTTTTCAGTGAAATCTCACAGTAAATTCAGTAAGATACAATCTGTGTGTGTGTTCCTCTCTGTGTCTGTCTCCATCTCCCTCTCTCTCACACAGGCACAAAAAAATTATTAGGTGATGTGATTTCTATCACAGTCAAGAAAATAGCCATTCACTTAGAAAGCAGGAGGAGCAGGCAGATATCATTTGGTTCAGGGGCTGCAAGTTCAAATGCCCAGAGGAGCTATGAAGTACCACAAGCTCGGCTTAAAACAAGAGAAATGTATTCTATCAGAGTACTGGAGGCTACACGTCAGAAATCAAGTTGGGGCCAGAACGTGCCGTCTCTGAAGGCACTAAGGAAGGATCCATCCTTGCCTCTTCTAGCTTCCAATGGTTGCCAGCAATCCTTAGCTTTCCTTGCCTTACAGATGCATCATTCCAACCTCTGCCTCTGTCTTTCCATGGCCTGCTCTCCTGTGTGTCTGTTCTCTGTGTCCAAATCACCCTCTTCTTTAAAGGACACCAATTTTAAAGGACACCAATTATAATGGATTTAAGCCCCACCCAAAACCAGGATGACCTCATCTTAATTCAATTACATCTGCAAAGACGCTAACAAAGTTACATCCACAGATTCCAAGGTGACACTATTCAACCTAATACAGCATCTAATCTATTCAGGATTGATTTTATGAAGATTCTGAAATATCAGTAATCACTACAGAATAAATAAGATTCTAAAATAAATCAAATGAATGTACATATTTCTTACATTGTTTTCAAAGATTATATTTAATGCTGGGTATATGGAGACACCACTAATATTACAACTGAAAAATCAGAGAAAATGCATAATTATAAAAATTTGGCTGATTTTAAGCTGTCTTGCCTCATGTATCTCAAATTATCAGTAGATTTTAATGCTTCAATAATCCATAAGAAGCTAAACAATCAGGCAGAATAAATGGGGAGGAGGAATCAATGATACAATGGCCTCCTCTCTCATTTCCTTGCATTACTTGAGGGGCTTCCTTGATCTCCAACTGTAGTTATTAAGTTATCTATTACTGTGCCCATTGTTAAGCATTACATAAATCAAGTAAACAGATATATTCCCCAACCATCAGAAGCTTGCAATTTGCAATATTCATATTAATTAACAACTAATATCAGCCTTGCCCTCTGATAGACAGACAAGATCCCTGAGTGTTGGGATCCCACAGCTCTGCCATTATTAGTTGTAGGACCTGAGCAGGTTGCTTACCCTCTCTATATATCACTTCTTCACTTGAAAAGTGAAATGGGACAGCCTAGATTACCTCTAAAGTTCCTTCCAATTCTAAGTGGAAAGAGGGAATGTCTACATTTATTGAACATGTGCATTAGAGAGTGTTTCAGAAGTTAAATAGAGGAAGAGACCGTCAACACTCAGTCTTTCGTTCAAAGTTTCAAAAGAATAGCATACTAGATGTATTTCATAACATCACTTCAATTGATGCATTGAAGGCAAGAAAATCTTCGGTTAGAAAATGGGAAATGTATTGTTAGAGGAAGGCAGGTGAGATAGACCTGGGAGAGAACAATGAAACAGATAGGTAGACGAAAGTAAGTGTAAGCTATGGGGCATTGGGGGTGGAGGTAAGTGGGAAGTAGCCATGGCAAATTAGCTGAAAAGGGTAAAAGGGAGAAGCAGGGAAAGGGGCAGAAATGAAAAAGAAAAGAATGGGAATTATACAGAGAAGATATTGAAAAACAGTTTTAGGGTTTCAGAGACAATGCGTTCCTCACACATAGATGAGTCCTCCATTTTAGGAAATTCATGCAAAATAACAGAATAAATACTCTTGACTAAAGGATAGACGGTCCTGAATCATCCCATGGGAAAGATGTGAAGCAATGCAATGACACACTACTATGAGAAACCTGGACGCAGATGTAGGAGGCCTTGCTTGTGCCCTGTACCTCTCCGTCCACTCATCTCTGATTTTTCATCACAGCTGCAGTGAACAGTTCCAAATAAGCTCAGACTCGACTTACTTTGGCAGTATCCTAACTCCAGCAGGTACCATACCTCTTTCTATAATACTTTATGGGCCAAGCCTTCTCCAATTCCAATAAAGACTGCTTAGCATCCCCAAGGAAGCACAGCCTGAAATGCTGGAGGGGTTATTGCCCCCAGGGGCAACCTTCAACCAATAGGGGACTGCAGCCACTGCTCCCAAGTGCTTTTGTCTCAAGTCCTTAAGGAGATAACCTGGGATACCTAATGTTTGCCTCTCAGGAAGTCTTGACCAAATTGAGTCCCTACTGCCCACAGTAGAGACTTCTTCCCCCATTCCCCTCTCCCTCTCCCTCACTCCTGCCCTCTGCAATGATCTCTGAAATATACTACTTACACCCAAGTCCTTTTCAATCTCTGCTGCAGACTCAGAGTTTTTGGAAATTATTTGTCTCTTTCAAGAAAATTCTTGAAAGTAAGTTTTCAGTAGTCAAATCTAAATTTTCAGTAGTCAAATCTAAAGAACAACAGTGGTTAGAAGAGGCATGGAGTCTAGCTCTGTTACCAAGTGGCTGTATGACCTTGAACAAGTCAGTTAACCTGTCCAATCTGTGGTTTTCATGCGAGTGTCAAACTAGACATCTTATGATATTCCAATTAATATAGTCTTTAATTTGAAAATGTATTTATCAATCCATAGTTCAGAAATAATGAGACCAAACAGGTAAGATCCTCTATACCTTGTTTGTTGAAATGTAATTCCTCCACAGTCTATTATATTTCAAGACTTTAATGAGAACCCACAGTGATTTAAATTGATTCACATTTTCTGGACTAATGTTTATTTCCCTTCCAAGTTCCCAAATGGTCTAGTACCAAATCAAGTAGAATATATACATTTATTGCCAGAAAGAATAAGAACTCAGTGCCATAGAGTTTGGGATAATAAAGAACCTATAGGGGTTGATTTACTAAACATCCTAATTATAAACTTATTCTGTAATTCTAAGACAGGTATGTACTGTCTCATTTGTAATATATCTCCTTTTCAAATGAAGCTCTGTAAAGAATTATCAGATAAATTTTAAATGCCACTGTAAATCAACTGTTCATAATTCCATAAAATTATCTGTCTTGATCTATAATAACTAAAATATAGTCCCGAATTAATGCACGTGTTTAAACAGCACTATAGCATTTTTTGAGTCATGAGAAACTATTTAGGGAACAGTTTCTGACAATTTTGTTTACTGATCAGAAAAATAGCAGAAAAATTTGCATTTGGTTGTCCTTGAAATTTCCTTTCTGCATCAGTTTCTCACTTCTCAGGAGAATACATCCCTTATATGCGAAAGATTTTAGAATATAATCTAGACAGCTACCACACATTCTGCAGAGCTTCTATTTATGGAACTCAGAGAACAAGGCAGGGCCAAAAAACATGTGAAGTTATGAATTCTAACATAAATTAATTGGCAGGGAGGAGGCAAACCAACCTGAATAATGCCTATACAGAAGTCTAAGAGCCTTCTACTCAAGTGTGACCTCCTTGTAGAGCTTAAAGGGGAAGAAGAGTCAGTAACTGGGAGGCCCTCCTATGGCAGAACTCAAGTCCACACTTCGTGACTGACTACCTTGTTCTGAGATGTCAGCAGCTCTAGCAGAGGTTTGTTGCTTGTTACAGAAGGCTCGTATCAGACAAGAATTACCCTCTATGCTACCACAGCACCTTATTTACGGACCTGCCCTTGGACCCAGAGAAGCCCCGTTCTCTTTCCTGAGGTCAA
Organism: Monodon monoceros; assembly: GCF_005190385.1. Taxonomy (NCBI): domain Eukaryota; kingdom Metazoa; phylum Chordata; class Mammalia; order Artiodactyla; family Monodontidae; genus Monodon; species Monodon monoceros. Next base: position 36,408,642 of record NW_021703777.1, on the reverse strand, counting down.
TAATTATGGCTTAGATGCTCACCAAAGTCATTCAAAATTTGAAATATTCAGGTCAGGAATGAGGGAGGTATTACTTTTCAGATTTCAGAGAAAAAAAGAGTTCATTTTGAAAAATACCATTTATTATATAGCAGGAGATATAGCAGAAATTCACCACACACATGTTGGAAAGGAAATGCTCGTAATGAAAGGTAAACTTTCTCTCTGCTCTCTTCTTAATGGTCCCTCAGGAGCAAATCTCTGAATCTCTCGATGTGGTCTCACATTTCATTTTTATTATAAATTCAGGGTAGGCCAGACAAGGCACAGGTCCGAAATAAATTAGAAATAGTGTTTGACAACTCTGTGCCAGACATTAAACTAAGTGTTTTATGTATGTAATCACATATAAACCTCACCAAATCATCCTGAGTACCTTGGAAAACTAACTTGTCCAAGATTATACAATAAGCAAGTGTCAGGATCAAAGTCTAAACCAGATCTATCAGATTTTACAATCATAATCTCTCCTATAACAGACTAAACAAAAACTGAAAATTCGGGGGAGAAGATAATCTTAATAGAAAGGAATTCTACTAATGACATCAAAGTTTCCTGTCATGTCTCTGTGGCATCAGAGCCTGGTCAGAAGATTCTATACAATAGAATTATCAAAAATTATTTTACTATTACATTCAATAGTACTATATTATTTATTACGTATAGAACATGTAAGTTGATTTGGGGATAATCAAGAGAGTCAAACCACCAAAGACAATATACACTGAAAAACATCTGCATGAAAATAATACCTATCTTAAGAGAAATGATCTCCTTTCTAAGAAATTCAAGTGATGTTACAGGGGTATTTCTTTGAAGTAACTAGATTGCAGGACTGAACTATTACTTCATCTGTTATCAACCAATTCTAAACGGTAAAATTGAAAATGTTGTACAGCTTCTCTTTGTTTGATTGGAAAGTTCACGGCAAAGGCTTTGGAGAAGCAATATCAACATCTGAGCCTAAGAGAAGGGCCATATTATGCATTAGAGGACATAATTTAATGGCAGAACTGACAAGATATAGAGATAATAACCAATATTTATTGATCACTTATTGTATGCCAGATACTAGAACGATACATTCACTATCGCAGGCCATACAACAACTCTACCTCTTATGTACTATTATTATCTCCATTTCATAGAGGAAATGGAGGTTTAATGTGGTCAAACAATACCCAAATCACAAAACTTGTAAAAGGCAGAATCAAGATTTGAACACAAGCAGCAGTTTGTTTTCAGATTCCTTACACCATATTGCCTTCATAATATTTAATATTTGGACTCAACTTCTGATAGTTACTAAAAAGAGATGTTCACTAAAGAAGATGATGTTTAGGCAGAGGTATGATTAGAGCTGGGAAAATATTAAGATTGCCATTTATTTGGGTTTATCCCTCCTTCCTCTGAGGAATTATCTTCTGCTCATTTTGTGCATGTAATAACCAAATAAATTGTTATGGATAGAAGGACATATTCTATCTCCATAAACATAAGAAACTCACATTATCCATAAAATCGATTGCAAAAATTCTATCATAAAGAGTGTCATTAATGAGCCTGTTTTCCCCCCATTTCTTAGTCACTCCCCTTTTTCAGGAATTCTCATCTATGAATTTCTTCCACCTACTTGTAAATCTGAGCACCCTGTAAAACACATATCTTTATTCGCACACACACACACACACACACACACACACACTGTGTCTCTATAAAATTTGCTCTTCATAGCAAAAACTGTGCTTTTTAAAATTCTTGTTTAGTTTATAGCCTGCATAAGCTCTCATACTTTAGCCATTGCACTCTCTGTGTTGTGCATATTGTCTTCTAAATTGCATATTGTTTTGGACAAGGACTTTTACACAAAGGAAATGAGGAGTTCGACTTTGTTTCTAATTTCCAACTTTCCCTTCATTGTCCTTTTAATTCATCCTTCTGTACCTGTGAGCTTCCAACTAATGCTGCAATTTGAACTGGAAAATACTCCTAAATACACCCTACACCAATAATTAAATAAGCAGGGTTTCACAGAGCACAGAGGAAGAGCAGGTGGTGATGTAATTTAGGAATATTAACAATGATAACCACTAATACTTATGGACTGTACTGGAAGCTTAGGCACTTTTAAATGAAATAACTCACTTAACTCATAAAACCATCTTATAAGGAAGGTTACCACGATTGTTCCATTTAAAATAAAAAGAAATTGAGGTACAGTAACTTCTCAAAGTTATTCAGGTAGTAATTAGTGGAGCCAATATTTTGACAGTTTGGCTCTAAAATCAGTTTGCTTAACCACTACACTATGCTGCCTTTCACATTTCATTTACTGAATTAACATTATCAACAAATAGTACTACTAAACAATCTTAGATATGAGTGTGGTGTTAGAAACTTCTTAAATTTTGTCAAGACACAGCCCTAATTGCTTATGAGTGTTTCTTATTTTTAAAAATGCACGTGCATTTTTAATCTAGGAATTCAAATAGATTTGAAAAAGATTTGCCTGTATCTGAATTTTTAAATAAAATTTTGGGGGAGGTTCAACCTGTTGACATAGGAAGATCCTGAACTTAACTGCTCACGGACACACTGAACCTACAGCTACATATGGAAAACTTCCCTCTGAAAAAGACATGAAAAATAGCTGAACAGTTTCTTCACAATTAGTAAAAGGGCCACACTGAGATGAGCAGGGGAGGTAGAGACATGGTCTCTCACCAAAAACCCCACCTCCAGCACAGTGACTCAGGATCGGAAGGGATCTCACAAATCCAGAGTTCTCTCTGAAGAGCAAGGGGTTTGTGCTCCACATCAAGAACGCTAATCCTGGAGACCTGCAACAGAGAGACAAGCCCTCAAAACATCTGGCTTTGAAGACCAACGAGGCTCATGTCCAGTGGACCCAAAGGAATGGAGGGAACTGAGCTGCTTCTCTTAAAGGGCTTGCACATAGACTCACTCACTCCAGGGACCCATGCAGAAGCAGAAGTTTGAAAAGCATCTAGACTATATGTGAAGGAGATTTATTTGCTGATCTTTATGTCTGCCAGAGGGCTGGGGGCCTGCTGGGACCTTCTCCAGGGACAGAGGCACTTGAACAGACCATTTTTGCACTCTCCCTCTATGTTGATATTGCTGGCAGGCATATCTCAGCCCTGTACCTTCCCATGGCCTGGCAAGAACCAGTGGACACTCCCTGGCCCTGTACTCTCCCATCACCCCACAACATCCTGGAGGTGTGCCCTGGTCCTGTGCTCTCCTGATGCCTTGCTAAAGCTGGTAGGCACACACAGTCCACATAGGGGAGGCTCCTTGATCATCTGACCCTGGTGACTGGGGAGCTTCTGCTCCTGGGTCCCATGGGACTGTAATAATTGGAGAGACAGTTCTTGGCAGGCTACCACTCCCAGGGCACTACACAAACAGCAGACTGAAACACACCCCCAGTCTTTCTGTGAAAAAAGTCTATCTACTTGTCTTGGAGCTTCAGCTTACAGGGCAGACTTCAGGTATGCCACACATGTAGAGGGTACAGAAGGGCTCTCAGGGAATGTAGGCCAGGGACTACCATATTTGTACTCTCCCTCAGCTTCACTAGAACTCGCCAGTACCTCTCAGAAAGGAGTTGATATACTCATCTGAAATCCAAAGTTCTGCAACTGTTGCCCAGGGGTTACCTCCAGATCACCTGGTCTGGAGGCAACAGGGTTTACAACCATGATCCCATGGGACTGTATATATTTGCACACTTTAAAAGCAGCTGCCTGAGAGTCAGGCTTCCAAACAGCCTGAAACTAAGTGCTGTGATCCCTACCTTTGGAATACTGACAGGTCTTGGCACACCACTCTCAAAAGCTGGGACCTCTCAAGAATAAATCAGGCTGCTAGACAATCACAAAATTTCTAGAGACAACAAAGAGCTAGTGCAAGGTTGAAATATAAGGTTCATCTCCTATACACAGCCACTCTGTCAAGACTGGGAGAGGCAGCTCTTTCACCTAACACATAGAAACAAACACAGAAAGTCAAGCAAAATAAAGAAACAGAGGAATATATTCCAAATAAAGAAAAAAAATAAAACCTCAGGGAAAAAAACCTTAATGAAACAGAGGTAAGTAATTTACCTGATAAAGAGAGTTCAGAGTAATAGTCATAAAGGTGCTCACTGAAATCAGGAGAATAGATGAACATAGTGAGAAATTCAATAGGGAAATAGAAAATATAAGTAAGTACCAAACAGAAGTCACAGAGCTGAAGAATACTCTAACTGAACTGAGAAATACACTAGAGAGGTTCAACAGTAGATTATACTAGATGAAGCAGAAGAAAGGATTAGCGATCTGGAAGACAGAGCAGTGGAACTCACCCAAACAGAAGAGAAAAAAGAAAAAAAGCTTTAAAAAATGGAAATAGCTTAAGGGACATATGGAACAACATCAAGAAGAATAACATTTGCATTATAGGGGTTCCAGAAAGTGAAAAGAAAGAGAAGGGTGCAGAAAACTTATTTGAAGAAATAATGGCTGAAAACTTCCCTAACCTGGGGAACAAAATAAACATCAAATTCCAGGAAACCTAGAAATGTCTAAATAAGATGAATCCAAAAAGATTCACACAAAGGCACATTACAATTAAAATGTCAAAAATTAAAGATAAAGAGAGAATCTTAAAAGCAGCAAGAGAAAAATAACTTGTTCCCTTCAAGGGAAGCCCCATAAGACTATCAGCAGATTTTTCAGCAGAGCCTTTGCAGGCCAAAAGGGAGTGGCACAATATTTTCAAAGTGCTGAACAGAAAAATATTCTAACCAAAAATATTCTATCTAGCAAGGTTATCATTCAGAATTGAAAGAAAGATAAAGTGTTTTCCAGACAAGCAGAAGCTAAAGGAGTTTGTCACTACTAAACCAGCTTTACAAGAAATGTTAAAGGAACTTCTTTAAACTGAAAAGAAAGAGCATTATTTAATTGGTAACAAGAAAGCACATGGAAGTATAAATCTCATTGGTAAAGGTAAATATATATAGTAAAGGTAATGAATTAATCACTTATAAAGCTAATATGAAGGTTAACAGAAAAAAAATACTAAAAATAACTATAACTAAAATAATCAGTTAAGTGATACAGAAAATAAAAAGCGGTAAAATGTGACTTCAAAAACATAAAAGGTGGGGGAAGAGTAAAAATACAAAGTTTTAGAATGAGTTTATACTTAAGTTGCTATCAACTTAAAATAGACTTATATGTAAGCCTCGCGGTAAACACAAAGCCAACACCTATAGTAGATATACAAAAGATAATAAGAAAGGACTCTAGTAACACTATAAAAGTCATCAAACGACAAGGAAAGAGAGCAAGAGAAGAAGAAAGGAACAGAGAGGAACTACAAAACAGCAAGAAAACAATTAACAAAATGGCAGTAACTGTTGCCTATCAATAATTACTTTAAGTGTGCATTGACTAAATCCTCCAATCCAAAGACATAGACTGGCTGAATGGATTAAAACTAAAAACAAAAAACAAGACCCATCTTTGCTGCGTACAAGACTCACTTCAGACACAGACATAAGAACAAGACAGACTGAAAGTGACGGGATGGAAAAAAATATTGCACACAAAAGGAAACCATAAAAAGCTAGGGTATACTGATATAGGTATAGGTATAGCTATACCTATATCAAACAAAATATATATTAAAACAAAGGCTATAATAACCAACAAAGAAGGGCATTATGTAATGATAAAGAGGTCAATCTAACAAAAGGATATAACATTTGTAAATATTTGTGTACCCAACATAGAAGCACCTAAATATATATAGCAAATATTAACAGACATAAAAGAGAGAAATTGATAGCACTACAATAAAAGTAGGGGATTTTAATACCCCAACTATATCAATGGATAGATTATCTACAGAGAAAATCAATAAGGAAACTTTGGCATTAAAGACATGTTAGAATAGGTAGACTTCATATATGTATAAAACATTCCACACAAAAGCAGCAGAATACACATTCTTCTCAAGTGCACATGGGACATTCTCTAGGATAGAGCATATGTTAGGCCACAAAACAAGTATCAATAATTTTTTTTTTTTTTTTTGTGGTACGCGGGCCTCTCACTGTTGTGGCCTCTCCCGTTGCGGAGCACAGGCTCCAGACGCGCAGGCTCAGCGGCCATGGCTCATGGGCCCAGCCGCTCCGCGGCATGTGGGATCCTCCCAGACAGGGGCACGAACCTGTGTCCCCCGCCTCGGCAGGCGGACTCCCAACCACTGTGCCACCAGGGAAGCCCAGTATCAATAAATTTTAAAAGACTAAAATCATAGCAAGCATCTTTTCCAACCACAATGGTATGAATTGAAATAAAAATACAAGATACAAGAAAAAATCAAGAAAAAAACAGAAAAATATCACAATTTTTTGAAGATTAAGCAACATGCTACTAAACAACCAATGGGTCAACAAAGAAATCAAAATATATATTGAGGCAAATGAACATGGAAGTACAACTTACCAAAATCTATAGGATGCAGTGAAAGCAGTTCTAAGAGAAAAGGTCACATAGATACAGGTCTACCTCAAGAAATAAGAAAAATCTCAAACAATGTAACTTTACACATAAAGGGACTAGAAAAAAAAGAACAAAGACCAAAGTTAGTAGAAGGAAGGAAATGACAAAGATCAGAATGGAAATAAATTAACTAGAGACTAAAAGACAATAGAAAAGATCAACGAAACTAATAGTTCTTTGAAAAGATTTTTTAAAAATTGACAAACCTTTAGCTAGAGTTATCAAAAAAAAAAGACATAGGTCTCAAATAAATAAAATCAGAAATTAAAGAGATCACAACAGATACCACAGAAATACAAAGAGACTACTATGAACAATTACACATCAACAAATTGGACAACCTAGAAGAAATGGATAAATTCCTAAAAACATACAATCTTCCAAAGACTGAATCATGAAGAAATAGAAAATCTGAATAAACCAATCACTAGAAAAAATATTGAATCATTAATCAAAAACCTCCCAACTAGCAAAAGCCCATTTCTAGACAGCTTCACCAAACGTTTAAAGAAGACTTAATACCTACACTTCTCAAACATTTCCAAAAAAAATTATAGAGGAATAAATGTATTCAAACTTATTTTACGAGGCCAGCATTATGCTGACACTAAAACCAGACAAAGACACCACAAAATGGTTCGACATATGCATATCAATCTACATGATATACCATATTAAAAATGAAGGATAGGGCTTCCCTGGTGGCGCAGTGGTTGAGAGTCCGCCTGCCGATGCAGGGGACATGGGTTCGTGCCCCAGTATGGGAAGATCCCACATGCCATGGAGTGGCTGGGCCCGTGAGCCATGGCTGCTGAGCCTGCACGTCCGGAGCCTGTGCTCCGCAATGGGAGAGGCCACAACAGTGAGAGGCCTGCATACCACAAAAAAAAGAAAAAAAAATATGAAGGATAAAAATCACATGAACCTCTCAATAGATGGAGGAAAAGCATTTGAAAAAATTCAACATCCATTCATGATGAAAACTGTCAACAAAGTAGGTATAGAAAGAACATACCTCAACGTAATAAAGACCATATATGGCAAGGCCACAGATAACATCATACTCAACAGTGAAAAGCTGAAAGCTTTTCTCTAAGATCAGGAACAAGGCAAGGATGCCCACGCTTGCCACTTTTATTCAGCATAGTATTGGAAGTCCCAGCCATAGCAATTAGACAAAAAAGAGAAATAAAAGGCACCCAAATTGGAAAGGAAGAAGTAAATCTGTCACTATTTGCAGACAACATGATTTAATATATAGAAAACTCTAGACTCCACCAAAAAACTCTTAGAGCTAATGAACTAATTTAGTAAAGTCGCAGGATATAAAATCGATGTACAAAAATATTCTGTGTTTCTGTACACTACCAGAAAACTATCAGATAGAGAAATTAAGAAAACAATCCCATTTACAACTGCATTAAAAAAATACTCAAGAAAAAATTTAACCAAGGATGTGAAAGACCTGTACATGGGAAATTATAAGACACTGGTGAAAGAAATTGAAGAAGACACAAACAAATTTAAAGATATTCTGTGCTCATGGATTGGAAGAATTAATGTTGCTGAAAGGCTCATATTACCCAAAGCAATCTACATATTCAATGCAATCTCTATCAAAATTCCAGTGGCATTTTTCACAGAATTGGAACAAGAATTCTTAAAATTGTATGGAACCACAAAAGACCTCAAATAGCCAAAGCAATCTTGAGAAAGAAGAACAAAGCAGGAGGCATCACACTCTCTGATTTCAAGCTATATTATAAAGCTATAGTAATCAAAACAGTATAGTGTTGCCATTAAAACAGCCACATAGATCAATGGAACAGAAGAGAGAGCCCAGAAATAAACCCATGCATAAGTGGTCAAGTAATTTGTGACAAAAGGGGCAAGAATATAAAATGGGGAAAGGACAATCTCTTTAATAAATGGTATTGGGAAAACGGGGCAGTCACATGCAAAAGAATGAAACTAGACTACTATCTTACACCATACACAAAAATTAACTCGAAATGGATTAAAAACTAAAACCATGTTTCCTAGGAGAAAACATCGGTGGTAAGCTCTTTGACATTAGTCTTGGTGATAATTTTTTGGATCTGACTCCAAAAGCAAAGGCAAAAAAAGCAAAAATAAACAAGTGGGACTTCATCAAGCTAAAAAGCTTCTGCATTGCAAAGGAAACCATCAACAAAATGAAAAGGCAACCTACTGAATGGGAAAATACATTGGCAAATCATAACAGATAAGAGGTTAATATCCAAAATATATGAAGAACCCATACAACTCAATAGCAAAAAAACACAAACAATCTGATTTAAAAATTGGCAGAGGGGCTTCCCTGGTGGTGCAGCGGTTGAGAGTCCGCCTGCTGATGCAGGGGACACGGGTTCGTGCCCTGGTCCAGGAAGATCTCACATGCCACGGAGCGGCTGGGCCCGTGAGCCATGGCCACTGAGCCTGCGCGTCTGGAGCCTGTGCTCTGCAACGGGAGAGGCCACAACAGTCAGAGGCCCGCATACAGAAAAAAATAAAAAATAAATAAATAAATAAAAATTGGCAGAGGATCTGAAAGACATTTTTCCAAAGAAGACATACAGATGGTCAACAGGCACATGAAAAGATGCTCAACATAACTAATCATCAGGGAAATGCAGATGAAAACCATAATGAGATATCACCTCACACCTGTTGGAATGGCTATCATCAAAAAGGTAACAAGTAAGTTTTGGCAAGCATGTGGAGAAAAAGGAACCCTTGTTCACTGTTGGTGGGAATGTAAATTGGTGCAGCCACTATGGAAAATAGTATGGTGGTTCCTCAGAAAATTAAAATGAGAACTACCATATGATCCAGCAATTCCACTTCTGGATATTAATCTGAAGAAAGTGGAAACACTAATTTGAAAAGATATACACACCCTTATGTTCATTGCAACATTATTTACAACAGCCAAGATATGAAATCAACCTAAGTGTCTATGGATGGATGAATAAATAAAGATGTGATACACACACACATCACACACATACATACATATACACACAATGGAATACTACCAGCCATAAAAGAGAAAGGAATCTTGCCATTTGCAATAACATGGCTAGATCTTGGGGAACTATGCTAAGTGAAATAAGTCAAAGAGAGAAAAATACCATATGATCTCACCTATGTATGGAATGTAGAAAACAAAATTCACAGATACAGAGAACAGAATGGTGGTTGCTAGCAGGAAGAGGGGTGTGGGGTGGGGGTAGGGTGCGCAATGGGTGAAGGACGTCAAGAGATACAAACTTCCAGTTATAGAATAGATAAGGGGATATAACATATAGCATAATAACTACAGTCAATAATATTGTAATGCTTATTTGAAAGTTGCAAAAAATCAAATTAGAACATTGTTATTTTTATTATAGTTGCAATGTAAAGAAGCTTTTAAGTAAAAAATAATTTATTGTAGAATGCTAAACCTTAATTCATTTCACCTTGTTTCCTTAGTTTAAACAATAATTTGACTTAGATTACTAATACATACTTAACCAGTATCAAATGGGTAAATTATCACGGAGAAAAGAATACATGAAGAACTTATAAAGCAAAAACTAAGAAGAATTTATTCGTTTGTCAACCAATATTAATTGAGCACCTAGCATGTTCATACTTGGCAGAGGACTGGTAAGAAGAAAATAACCCTATCTTTGAGGACGTCTCAGTCAAAAGAGGTATGGGGAACAAGAAAAGGGAGCATTATTTTTGCTGAGTGTGAAAATGCCCGGAAAGGCCTTCACAGAGTCAGAGACACTGCAAAATAAATGTGACTTACCCAGTCAGAGCCTGAAATTAGCAGGCACAGAATACTCCTGTCAGAAGGAAATGCATGAAAGGACATGGCATGTTCAGGGAAAAACCAGAGTCTCAGATTCACAAAGGCCAGGAAATGAGGCTGGCAAGAATGTAAAGAGACTTGGTTACTGCGGTAATAAAGTTGGACTTTGAGAATCGGTGGATACATGTCAGCAGGGAGGAGGCATGTCCAGCCTATTTTCAAAAGTTCATTCTGACATCATTGTGGCTGATGCACTCAAGTGTGGAGAGAGCTGAGGCAGAGACCAGGAGGGAGGTAACTGCCGTGGTTTGGCCAAGAAGTGGTAAGGGCTGAGCTGGGCAGTAGCACTTGAGAGGAGATTTAATGGTGAGGTGGTGTGCCATAGCTTCTCCCTTCCTCTGGCAACTCCCCCTAAGTGTTGAAAAAGGAGGCCCATTGGATAACAGCCTAAACTCCTTTTAGAGTAGTACACCTCTGGAGTCATCTGGGGCCAGTTTACATGAGACTTTTAAGATGAAATAGCTGCAAATCTACCAAGTACAAGTCTATAGCTCTTTTCACCATTGGAAAAGAAATTAAGCAATAACAAATAACAGAACTAAAAGTAGACCACATTCAGTATGGAGATAAAATAGCTAATTAAATATGGAGTAAACTGTTCATGATAACAATTATATAAATATGCCTAGTAGCACAGGAAATATATACACTTACTTGATTTAAAACCTACACCGTGTAAGTATTCAACCACCTTGTTCCTTGTTATATCACTTTCAGCATTCTTAAAGCTTTTTAAAGAACCTTTTCATAACTGTGTAGTGGGAGTAGATGTAATATACAAGGACTCATCCTCTTTCTATTTCACATGGTATGTAATCCATGCAGTTTAAAGTCAAATACTTTATTAAATTTTACAAATCTTGGAAACCTTGGGTATTCCAAAAGAAGTTTACCAAATGCACAATACCTTGATTTTTGTTTTTGACTTCTACCACAGATTATCTTACCCCAGGGTTTAAAAAATTATCTCACCCTGAGGTTTAAAAAACATGAATTTTTTTTCTTCAGTCAGGGCCAACATGCTTCTTTAACCAATAAAATCTTAAGGAATTCTACCTTATAATGTTTGACACTTTTCCCTGAATTACTTATAGCACTACTTTCTTTTGCAAATGTTTAAACATTTACAAGTTTCACTCTTGCATTGAATACAGTCCTTTGAAGGACAACATGATCTCAACGTCCTACGTAATGCTTCATTAAGTAGCATAATACTGTATTTTTAAATACTATTTTTCCTAAAATCTCAATATTTATTTAGAGTTTATTAAATGTTATAAACTCTATTTGTAATCACTCTCCACAAATATAAACATATTTAAACATATCTTAATCAGCTGGATAAATGTATATAAGTTTTTACATATAACTTATATGTGTATAAGTTTATACATAACTCACTGATCTCTTAGTTCTACCCTTTTTCACATTATTCCTATTACAGAGATTTTAAGAACACAATTAATCTAGACACTAAACTGCGTTGTTATATTACAGCTTTATTTAAGTAGGAAACCAGCACTGTGTAATAAAGAGGAAGATGCATTTTACTATCCACAACCTGTTGCCATGGTCAAGGACAAGGTCAGCAAAAAGAGATCCCTGTTTGGGGCTCACAACAGTGTGACTTCTCCTCCCCTCCACACCTCTTCTTATCGCCTTGTTCTCCACTGCGCCTCCTGCCATACCCCTATGCAAAGATCCTCAGTCACAAATTTGCCTTTTCTTCCCCTAGTTTTGCTGAATAATTTTATTCTTTAGTTTTTACTAGAGGTCACCTCATTTCTACCTTCCCAAAATGAATGAGTGAAGAAAGGAAGGGGAAGGGAGGGAGGAAGAATGAACATTTTGGGGAAAACATATTTTAAGAATGCCTTCTATTGTTTTCAAATGCAGCTATGCCCAAAGTGATAAATCTCATAAGCAATGAAGGGGGTAAAACAAAGCTTACTTGGATTAGGACTGACAGATGCAACTATTTTCTAGACTTTTAATTTAGTAGAATTTTACATCCCTAACTCAGGAAAGTTCTGTTATGAGGGGTCACCAGAGAGAACACAGAGGAACATATGTGTATCCTGCTGTGTGTGAGTATGTGTACATAGGTGTCCTTATCCCTTAAAATGACTATCTACATGCATGAGAATTCACATAAATGTGTATTGTGTTGTTCAGAATAATCAGTATCTTTCTATGGGAATTGATACAATAATAATATGGCACTTATTTTCAGTTTCTTTGTGTTCAAATAAAAGTTCATGAGAACCTCAGGTACCTGCTAGCTTAACTCATCAACCTAATGGGATTTGTAAGTACCCACGAGTGAATCAAAAACAGATGCAAGCATCAGGCTTTCAAGATAAACTTCATCTTTGTCATTACGTTTCCCTATCTGCTCTTCCACACCTGAGGGAAGCTCTGGTAGAGACGAAGCTACAGGGATCACTACTAAGGGGGTTGCTTCCATTTCTATATGTTAACTGGACATAGTCATAATGATGGGTTAGGATTCTGAATTTTTGTCAAAATATTAAGCTAATAAAATATATTAAATATACTTGTCACTGTTCCTTCTGGGTACCAATAGATCATGTGTAGAAATTATATAATATTCATTTTCATCCTAGAATTATAGCACAATGTCTAGTTACTCAATAAATGTTTGTTGAATAAAAAAAGTTTGAAAAAAATTACCAATGAGAAAACATAAATATTGACAAGCAGTTTATCAATGTTGTGAATGACCTACAATAAATCTATAAACTCAGAGAGTGCAGGTCACTATATATTTAAACACCTGAGCTAATGACTAATCTTTACAGGGAAGCTAAAAAGTGAGGCGTGAAGACAGTAGGAACAATGCCTTCCTGTCTCAAGGTTGACTTAATCCACCAGGAGAGTTCTTACAATCATTCTATAGCCTTTCTCAAGCTGTCACCAAAGCACGAGTCGGAAAAATGGGCTTTCCAAAGGTGTAAATAATTCCATGCAAGGCAGACAGCAACAGAAGCAGGGAAGGAACATCCATCTTCTCACTTAATGGCACACAGGCAAGACACAGAACACAATGCAGACTCCATGACTTCCTCTGAATATAGGAAATTTCTCAAACATGATGTATAGCCATGTTCAAGTTTGAATGTGATTACAGAGTCCCCTCCACACCCTTATATCAGCCTGTAAACTCAAGAGTAGAGTCTCATCAGAACAAGCCAAACAGGAAAAAAAAAAAAAAAAGCCACCTCTGTTTCTGACTCTCAGAAAAGAATACTAAGAGGCGCACCCTGAGAGCACAGGTGTTCCTTCACTCTCATGATTTCACTGAACTGAAAAGAAAAATGTTCTCAGTTGGCTTCATTGCCTGTTTTTCATTCAACAAAGACTATATGCTGAGAATTTCCTCAAGCAAATAGTCACTGAAGCCTTTTAACAGGGGAAGGCTCAAGCACTTTTTATTAAGAGCAACAAATCAATCATGAAATGGACCACATGAAATACGTTTTATAGTTAATGTGAGGAAATGCACAATATGACAAATGATTCAGCAAGTATAATTATCTACAAGGCCTGTTTGGAAGAAAAAAAAAATGTACTACTAAAGAAAAATGATTCTTTAACTGGTTTTGCCTATGCTTTTACAGGGTTTGTAACTGAAATTCACTTAATGGCTAACTATGTCTTTCTGTCATTAATCTTACTTTCCTTTTCCTTTGGGACCCATTTTAGCCCCAAATGGGGACTTGAAAATGACTAACTAATAACCTTATATTTTTTCCTAAAAAGGTATAGTAAGCCCATGTAGCAAAGCTCTTTATGGCACACTACATTTTTCTTCAAATAATGTGCAAATGTACTATGGATGTTTAAAAAATTACAAACTAATACAAAAAAATAAAGGTGTTAAAATAATAAAAGCACACTTGAATACATTTTACATTTAAATAAATTTAATAAAACTTTAAATAAACTTTATTTTAAATAAAACTTTACATTAAATACAACTTTACACTTAAGTTCATCATTTTATAAATCATTCTCCCCCATCAGGAAGTTTTTGGTTTTTTTAATTATTCTAAAGTTTCACAAAGTCATCAAACTCATGCTGTGGATTTAAGATAGGGAAAACAAAAAACTTGTGGAATTAATACATCTTAGGGATTCAGTAAAAAACAAACAAAATATATATATATTCTTATTAATTTAGCTCTCTATCATGGAAAAAGGACAGAATGCCACCTATCAAATTCCATAGAATATTAAAGAACATGTTCCAGTCTGCCTTTGTTATGAAGGCACTGATTGTGGTTTGATGCAGCATTGTACCATTTTGGCATTTGTGACATTTCCCCGTGCCTTACCTTCCCACAGAGAAATAGGCCATTTCATCCTGTAACTTTCACAAAATCTTTTGCAAGAGGTTCTTAATAATCTGGAGGTTATAGCAGGGATGACGGTCCAACCGACCTTCTAAGACAAAAGCCTAGGGTCAAAATAAAACCTGATTTGAAGCTATAAGGAAAAGCAATTTTTAGGGAAACTTCCCCAAGGCAATTCTTGCCATCTGTAATAAATGGAAGGAAGTGAGCAAATGGAGTGAAATGCACTAAAATATAATTGTCACTTGTCCTAGGTGAGAGCACTCTATTTATGTCTGGGTAAAATTTATAATGTATTTGTTCCCAAGGTTCTCAAGTGAGAAATCACAAATCAGGTTTCTGGCCATAGGTTCTGCATCCAAATTTAATGCTGCTGACTGATGGGTAATGGCAATCAACTAATTACTGTACGGCTGTAAAGATTTTTTAAAAACAACAAACTCTAATTTATAATCAAGGATTGTCTTATGATTATTTTAGGCCATACCTGCCTTCTTCTAGAAAAAGCAATGTTTCTCAGATTTATTCCTGTCGTACGGAACCCCTCTCTGGGACTTCCCTGGTGGCACAGTGGTTAAGAATCTGTCTGCCAATGCAGGGGACACGGGTTTGATCCCTGGTCTGGGAAGATCCCAAATGCCGCAGAACAACTAAGCCCGTGCGCCACAACTACAGAGCCTGCACTCTAGAGCCTGCAAGCCACAACTACTAAGCCCATGTGCCGCAACTGCTGAAGACTGTGTGCCTAGAGCCCATGCTCCGCAACAAGAGAAGCCACCGCAATGAGAGGCCCACACACTGCAAAAAAGATTAGCCCCCGCTCGCAGCAACTAGAGTAAGCCCACACAGCAATGAAGACCCAACGCAGCCAAAAAAAAAAAAAAATCCTCTCTGCTCTACCCCCACATCAAGTCGTTTCCATGACATTTTTCCTATCCCAAGTCTGTCATCTAGAATTTCCCAACTCCTCTCTCCTCACCTTCTCTGTCAAACTGCTAGACAACACCATCCATACATGCTGTCTTTATTTCCTCATCTCTCAGTAGATCCTCGGCCTCCTGTGATCTGTCTTCTTGGGCCACCACAACAGCAAACAAGTTCTTGTTAGTGGTAAATGTCATTAAACCTAATGGCAACTTTCAGCCCTGATGTTCCTTGGCCTCTAGGAAGTGACACGGCTCTAGACTCCCTCTCTTTCCAGAGTTTCTGTATAGCACAACCTCATGGCTTTCAGAAGAACATAGAGAAAGAGCCCACAAACTCTGAAGCCAGAACGCCCACATTTAAATCAGCTCTACATATACAGGCTGTGTGACAGTCTTTAAGTCATTTAACCTCTTTTGGACTCACATATTTTTAATCTGTAAAATCAGAAATAACAGTACCACCAAACTTTCGAGATGATTAAATTGATTTAATATATGTAAAAGCATATAAAATAGTGCCTGGCCATAGTAATTGTCATTGTCATACACATTTTAGCTTTTATTGTTTTTTATTATAATTTTCCTCCTACTTCTTGGGTTTCTCCTTCTTTGTGTTTATCAGGGTTTGTTCCTAGATTCTCTCTCCCCCACCCGCCCCACCACCAGCTACAGGGTGCTCCTACTTGCTGATGAAGCCTAAACATAATCTCCAACCCATACCTATTTCCTAAACTTTAACTATACATATGCAACTGCCTACTGGATATCTCAAATCCAACATGCCCACAGCCAAATTCATCTTTCTCCCAAGCCTGTTCCTCCTCCAGTGCTCCCTTTCTCTAAAACTGCAACCACCACCTACATAACCATTCAAGCCAGAAACCAGGAATCATGTCTGACTCTGTCATTCCCTCATCTTCCAAATGCAAACAAATCCTACAGATTCTATCTCCCTTTTAAATATCCCTTGAACACAATCAGTCTCTTCTCTTCTACCTCTGCAGCAGCAAGTCCAGGCCACTACTATGTCTCTCTGGACCACTGCAACAGCCTCCTTGTCTCTTTACCATTGGCCCTCTCCTTCTCTAAACATTTTCCATACATCCAAGGCAGCCTTCTTCTAACACTCAGATCTTATCATGCCTCCAACCCTTTGCTTACAACCCTCCTATGTCATAATGAACACGGCATGCAAGGCCCTTCATGATGGAATCTGGACCCTGAATATTTCTTAAGCCTCATTTGTTATTCTCTCTCTTGCACAATGTGCAGCTCTTCAAATCTTGGTCACCTCTGGACTCTCACAGATGCTGTTTCCTCAGCCTGAGACTTTCTCCCATTCCACCAACATCTTTCGTTTGTCTGGATAATTCCTACCCAACCAACTTTACTCAAGGAGACTTTCTCTGACCTAAACTACATTCAGTATCCTGGTAATATGCGCACTGAAAATACTGGAGCCCTCCCCACAGGAATAGTTCTCATATTTATTTAACTGTTTAAAGTAAGCATACAAATGAATTATATAGTTACAAAATGTGATACATGCTATGAAGGGAACTATGTCCCTCACCAGACTATGATCTTACAAGGACGTGACATTTTGTGAGCTCAATGCCTAGAATAATAGACATTCAAATATATATATATATGTATTT
The DNA here is from genome assembly GCF_005190385.1 of Monodon monoceros. Lineage (NCBI taxonomy): Eukaryota > Metazoa > Chordata > Mammalia > Artiodactyla > Monodontidae > Monodon > Monodon monoceros. The sequence continues at coordinate 36,391,176 of NW_021703777.1, read as the reverse complement.
ATACACATATATGATGATAAGATTGATATCATCAATACTAACAGGAAGATGTAGGAGGGAAGAGGAAGGAAGATAGCCTAATTTTCTACCTGCACTCACCTGCTAAGATTCTCTACAGGACTTTACTGTCAATGCCCATCTCCGCACATCAACCCTGCACCTCCAATGTCATCTCAATAGCTTTGAGGCAGTGAAAGGTAACTCATAAAATGCCTGGGATACCCCTGATATATGCTTTGATTTGGTCAACAAATATTAACAATTTGGTGTATGTGTTAGACTGTGCTAGGCATAGAAGTCTATTCAAATTAAAAGCTCACAGGACCTCCCTGGTGGCACAGTGGTTAAGAATCCACCTGCCAATGCAGGGGACACGAGTTCTAGCCCTGGTCCAGGAAGATCCCACATGCCGCAGAGCAACTAAGCCCGTGCGCCACAGCTACTGAGCCTGCACACTAGCGCGGGTAAGCCACTACTACTGAGCCCATGTGCCACAACTACTGAAGCCCACGCACCTAGAGTCTGTGCTCCGCAACAAGAGAAGCCACCGCCATGAGAAGCCCGTGCACTGCAACGAAGAGCAGCCCCCACTTGCCGCAGCTAGAGAGAGCCCATGCGTAGCAACAAAGACCCAACACAGCCATAAATAAATAAATTTATAAAAAAATAAATAAAAGATCACAAAACTCTTAGAAGCTAAAGATAAATGCCATTTGTATCAAACATGTTAAAGACATTGGTATATAAACACTATGTGAAAATGATTTTTAAAATTTAAACCTGCCCATAATGGTCCTGCCTTAGAGTATAAGGTAACAAGCAACAACCAGATAATGTTCCGACAGATAGAAATGACAGGCTAAAAAGAAGTTGTTTTTTTTTTCAATCATTTTGCTTTTTATCTTCTTGCTCTGTTTTTCTCTCACTCTCTCCTCCTTCCTCTTTTTCTTCTCTATCTCTGTCTATATCTCTATCTCTCTGCAATGGATAATACATTACACAACTTGTATGACATCAGAGATGACCTCTGAGTTGTAAATTGGTCAGAAGAAATCAAACTAGAAACAAAAGATTTTCCAACATAAAAAGACAAGCATAATTCATGTTGAAATCACTGTAAGATCAAATAATAAATGAACAAAGAAATGCCATACAATAAACTTTAGAAAACAACTAGAACATGAAATTACTTCTATAAATTAATGTCAGATAATTTCTAAGTAAGGGCAGAATCAGTTTCGTGGAAGAGAGATAACTTTAAAAGCTTTAAATTGTTTTCTTTTATATTAGTGATATGTGTATTTTGGGAAAGCTAAACCACTGTGACTAACTCTAGAACTTGGTCTTAGCTGTTTGAGACCTGGTCTTAAGCAGAATTGAATGTTTTAACTCAAACTTGCCAACCATACTTTCTCCTATAAGTGATTCTTAGCAACTTCTTTGGAGGTTCTATCAAGCAATTAGGGCCACCCACAGACCCTTGAATAGAGGGTATAATCCAGGAAGATAAGACTTAGAGAACTTATCCAGGAAGTGCTTCCACTTTATCAAGTATAGGGCTTTGAAAGGGACAAACATAGAATCATGCAGAGAGGGGAAACACATGCTAATGAAGACATATCAAAAGAAGTCTTTGTTCAATAACACTCCAGGTAGCCCTTCCCTGGTCACCCTATCCAAAACTGTAACCCTCCAACACACTCTTCAATCCATTTTCCTGCCTTAATATTCTCCTTGACCATTTCCACAATCTAATATACAACACATTTTACTTGTTCTTCTGGTTTATTGTCCGTCTCCTTCAACCATAACTTAAGCTCATGAAGTCAGAAATGATTTTTTTAGCCCACTGCATCCATAATTGTATCCCCACAGCTAGAACAGGCCCATAGTAGTAGTGTTCAATAAATATTTGTTGAATGAACAAATGTAATTAATTCTATCCTTGAAATCATATGGTAACTTACAGCGCATCCAGATTACCTTTACCTCTATATGTTAAGTTTAATGTAGCAAGAAGTCTTTCCATAGATTAAATTTAGAAACAGTTTTCTGCACTTGTGATAGAGGTTGATAATCATTTTGATCACCCAAGAAAGGCAAGTCATACCTGAGTCACTTCAGATAGATACTCCAGGCACTTCTCAAGGTCTCTGTCTACGCTTGCATGAGTGGATGTACAGAACAAGGTGGGTTATAAGTCCCTTTGTGTTCGAGAGTCATGAAAAAGAAACTGCCTCACACCCGAGAGAGAATGGGGAAATGAAAAGTGATAAGCATTCTGGGTCCGTAAGATGGTGGACATCTGCACCAAACATGATTGTATAATTCAGCAAGCTTGCAACCCAAGAAGAGTCATTACATCAGCACATCGATCGAGAGCTGGAGCAGAGCTCCCAATATATCTGCAATTGCCACTCCATGTATAATGAAAGAAAATGTTGTCCTCTACTTCCCTGGATCACCATGTGAATCAGTATGTGCGACCAAGCACTGATGCTGGGAATGGGCTGAGGTTGACCGAATATCATTTAGAATTCTCTACCTGACACTCCAGGCCCCATTAATTTGCCAAAATATTCAAATACTATCAGACTGGTTATTTTATCCTTATCATATGTGCTTTCCCAATATCTACCTATTTGCCTTTTTCTAGGAGTCCAGTTGCTCAAATTCCAGTTTCCTTCAATCCTATCATACTTTCCTTAACATATAATGCAAGATCTCCTCTTCTCTCTACCTTCCTTGGCTAATTCCACACTTCTCCTCTTGTTAGAATTCCTATGGAAATTATTCTTTAATCTTATATTTGCAAAGAATTTGAGAATCTGCAAAGCACTTCCACATACATCATCTCACTTACATAAATAAACAGCAGAGTACTATTTTACAGACCCATTTTTTTTCTTGCACTTCCCAGCCCTATACCCTTTCCACAGCTTGCTTTTCCCAGACCTAGTAGGGGTCACTCCAGAGTATACATGCTAATGAGGATGAAAATGAAATTATTTTATTTTATTGAAATTACCCCAGGGCATATGTCATGATAACAACTGAGTTTCTTTAGTTATTTCAATATGAAACTGCTTGGTAATGAACCAAAGCAAACCAATATTTTTCAAAGTTTTAGTGTTATAGTAACAATAACAAAATGTAATTCCCTGCTCTAGCCAGAAGCCATATTAAAATGTTTCACATTCAATTCTCTCAAAAACTATGGGATATGTAAAACATAACCATTTCATATATAAGGAACGGAAGTCTTAAAATTGTTAAGTAACTGCCCAGTGTCAGATTGGGAATTTGGATCTGATCTGTATGACTTGAAAGCCAAAGCCCCTTGGCCCCATACTCTGCAGTCAGGCACTATTCTGTTATACAGAGTGTAAGAGCAGGGCTGCAATACAGGACAAAGCCATCTCAACTATTGCCAGGGACATACAGAGGCTAAAGCACAATAAAATAACACTTATTTTAATTACAAATAAATAGTAAATACATGTGATTGCCTGGGGCTTCAGACAGTTGTGCAGTGACTAGGGCAGAAGCAGGAAAAGGGGAGACACTGGAGCTAAACAAGACGAGAAGTCTTTGTGTGAACCTGCCCTCTCACCTCACCCCAGGACAGGAAGAGCTTACCTGGGGCAAGAAGGCCTGGAGGCTTCCCTTCCTTACTCAACCACAGAGACTTCAGGTCCCCCTTTTACGAACTGCCTTACCTTCTCTTCTTCCTTAGTGCTACTTATTAATCTTCATTTTCACTAGGTTTATCTGACCATATGAATAGATTTAGGGTTTGAAAGAGGGTAGGACACCATGAGAGCCTCAATCATTAGCCTAACGGTCTAATTTCACTCTCCAGACACTGTAGTCAACTTGTTTCTTTATTGTCATAAGTAAAGAGGCAATAAAATGTAATGCATAGTGTTCAGATTCTGCTCCACCACTCACTAACTCTGGAATCTTGAACATGTTGCTTAACCTTTCTGTGCCACAATTTACTCATCTGCAAAAGGAGCATAGTATTAGTACCTACCTCACTGTGAGGTATTGTGAAGAATAAATGAGATAATACATGTAACATACTTGGGATATTGCCTGACTAAGAGTAAGTGTTCTGTGAGCATTTACTATTTTAATTACTATATAATGCATGTGTCATAAGGATTACAAAAATAATATCTAATATTCAATGAAAATTACACTCTGTGACTTCCATTTATTCCTCACATAAACTCTGTGAAGTAGATACACACTGTCCCAATTATAAATGAAACACGAACTCAGAGAGGTTATAGAGGAGTCCAAAATTATGCAGGCAGCAAGTGATAGAGTTAGGACTCAAGCCCAGTCTGATTCCAAAATCAAGCTCTGCACCACCATGCTATTTCAGATGGGTAATAATACTTGCTAATAGGTATTGAAGTTTTGCTCTGTGCCAGGCATTGTTCTAATAACTTAAGATCTCTTATATTTTACATCTCTTGTGAAAATTAAGTGAAATTCTCAAAACTACCTTACGAGACAGATGCATTTATTGTTCCTGTTTTACAAATGAGAAAACCAAGAAACCAGGCGAAGATCACACAATTAGCAGATGGCTAAAGTAAGTGTACCTCATACTGAAAGGTGGGTAAAGCTGAGGTGCTAAATTTAAATCTCAGTGACCCAGTACCAGGTTGAGCATCACAATTTTCAAAAAGGAAACTCCCTCCTAGTATATCCACCTAAACAATTTCTGAGCCAGAATGATTAAGACAGATATTCAACACTGGAATTACAAAAGAAGGAACTGATTAAATGCTAATTTATTCTGATTTGCCTTACTACTCAATCATCTTCCCACCTCTAACAGCAGCTATTTTCAGTAGTCATTTTCATTCTGTCCTCTACAATTTGAATAGATTCACTATTAGCAAATAAGGATCAACTTTTCATAGGAAGCAAGACCATTACCTTCATGTGCTTCCTGTCTCATAGAAGTTAGAGGCAACGTAGAGCGAGAGAGTGGATGAATATTCAGTCCATGCAGCTGTGACAAGAGGAGAATCTGCCAATGATATACGGGGCCAAACTCACAGGACTTTACAAGCATCGCACATCAATAGTAATGGATAACAACTGATTGGGTACTGAGCAGGGCCACGGTAGTCCAAGTATTTATGCAAATTATAAAAATAAGCTTTGGTTTGGTGAGCAGGGTACAGGTTTCGTTGTAGCCCAAACCACTCACTGAGCCTCAACCCTATGTACCAAGGGCTTGGTGTATGTTTCAAATGGATCCCAATGGATCTGAGCTCATATGGGAAGGTGCCTTTAGAAGTCTGGAAAGACATGATGGATAGCAAGGACAGAAACATACTGTTACAGATCTTGGGAACAGATTGAATAAAATACAAGAATCAAGAAAGAAGATGGCCAGAAAATTTTCTTTATAGGAAGATTGTGTGGGAAAATAACAATGTGCCATGGGAAATAATACCAGTTGGATGGTTAGAACAAGTTATTAGATCCCTTATATTCACAGCACAATTAAATACCTGATTTGCTAGGCAAGAGAAAACCCAGTAGGAATATATATATATATATATATATATATATATATATATATATGGCAATGAAAAAAAAATTAAGATTTTGGGAATTCTTCAAGAATGTTATTCTAGGTAAAGAAAAGGTTAATGATAAATCATGTGGTCACAGATTAACTCAGTAAACAAATAATGAATTAACAAAGTATGGAACAGGAACCTGATTAGGAAAGAAAACATGTTGACAATAATGGTAATAAATTTGACCCAAATCAAAACAAAACCTGGCAGTTACTGTGCACTTTATGCTATGTGTTTTACATGCATTACCCTTACAATAACCTTATGACATCAGCATTTTTATTAGTACCATTTTACAGATAAGGAAACTGAAGCTTAAGAGATCATGTGACTCACCCAGGATCTCCTACAAGCTAATAGAATTGGGGTTTAAATCCAGATGGTTTAACTTTGGAGTGTACATGCTTGAGCACCATGTTATACAGCTAAGTGTTAAATTAATGGAAGTAGCCACAATTAATAAGAACACAGATGCAAGTACCAGACACATCAAATGTTGTACCACCTCTAGCCGCATAGAGAAAAGTCAGGATAAGGAGGCCTCTGATAGCGATGAGAAACCTGACCAGAATAGAGTGATGGAAATAATGAGATACAATGAAATACAAATACTCTTAAAATACAAATACTCTTAAAATATTTTACAGTGAGCAAGATTCATAATGAACAAAATAGAATGGACTTCCATTCCTGGCTTCATCATCTCTCTTTGGAATTGACAGAGAATAAGTTTGCTGTGTAGGCATTTCATGGTAATGACTTTACTATTATTAACAATGACAATAGTTCCAGGCAGTAGTTCATATTTGCATAGCAGCCTTCCACATAGGAGCAAAAGCACCCGGCAAACATTCTCATTTTTATTATTGATGGCTTAGATTAATAGAGCGCCTTTCTGTCAAAAAGCTCATTAATCCTTACACGGACTCTTGTGACACAAATAGGCAAGCAATCCATTTCTACATTTTACATATGGAGAAACCAAAGTCCAAGGACCTTTGTATAATTGCTTAGTAATACTGTGGCTGGGTCTACAATGAAATCATAAGGAACCAAGCATTCCTCTTCCTTACTGACTGAAGCGCTATCTCTTTTACAACTTCTTACTCTGAATTACCTGAAAGTGGGGGCCTTCTCTATCTACTGGAGCCTTCCGCACCGATTCTTACTACCTCTTCTTCAAGATGGATTCTCATTGCCTCCCTCACTCTAATAGATCAGGCTGCACCCATCCTCTCTCCTCCCCAAACCAGTCTCAATATTGCTCCCAGATTCATTTTCTTCAGCCTGCTCAGAAAACAGCAGTAGCTCTTCATTGTCTATGGAAACAGACCCACATTCCTTCATAGAAGGAATTTCACAGCCTCCCTTAGTCAGGCCCCAATCTTTTTCCCAGAGATTTCCCTGAATGCCATCTCCTCTGTGCCTAGGTCACACAAGCCTAACTTTCTGAACCCCAAAGCTCACTCTTCTCTTTTCTCACTCTGTTCCCTCTTCTAGAAGAAACCTTTCCAACTCCAACACTGACTACTAAAATTATCTTCACAATTCCACTCTGATGCTATCTCCTCCATGAATCCCTTCTAATACCTCAGTTGAAAATGGCTGCTCCCTCAAAGTCCACAATACCCATTTAACCTTTATCTGTTGCACTCCCCATATTCTACCTAGGGCTATTGTGACTTATGAAAGTACATCTGTCTTATTAGAATGTTCTATCCCTGACATTCACAGAGAGTCAACAATGTGTCAGGCCCTGTGACAGCTAGTAGGTAAAAAAGAGAAACAGATCTCTGCCTACACAGAGGTTATAATCTTATAGACTCTCTCATCTAGAGTTCCTCCTCTGAATGACCAAACACACTATTTCTCTGTTTTTCCGGGAATGTTACCATTCTATATCTTAAAAGAGATGTTAATTCATTACATAGAGTAAATGCTTTTTAGAAGTGGTTCTCCAAGCATAGTACACAGATACCCTGAAGGTCCCCAAGACTTTTTCAGAGGGGCCCCTGAGGTCAAAACTAACTCCAAATAATATTACGACACAGTTTGCCATTTTCACTCTCATTTTCTCTCATATGTACAGTAGAGTCCTCCAGAGGCTGCGTGATGTGTGATATAACAGCAGATTGAAGGCATAAGTAGATAAGAGAATTCAGCTGTCTTCTATTAAACCAGTCATTAAACAGATTTGCAAAAATGTAATACCATGCTTGTCACTAAGTTATTTTTGGTTAGTAAAAAGCAGTTTTCATTAAAAGATACATTCTAGATATTTTATTTAACATATGTAACAGTTTACTGTTGTTAATTCTTAATTACCTAAATATTTCAAATTGATATCTTAATTTCTGACATGGTAAATACCAATGGATATAATAATTGTCAAGTGTGTAAAGGAATCGTGAGACCACAAAGTCTGAGAATTGCTGCACTGGGACACATGTCTTTCTGTGGAACCCCAGTTGAGAATGTCTGGGCGATAGGTGAATCGTTTGTAATTGCACTGTTCCCTGAACTCACCTCTGTTAAAGCAACTATCTATCCTATGTATGAGATGAATTTATCTCTGATGCTGCAGTGCTAGGTGGAAGCCAGTAAATACCTGAGGGAGAAAGGAAAGAAGGAAGGAGGGAAAGGAAGGAGAGAGCATGGCAGGGAGAGAGGAAGGGAAAAAGGAAGGAAAAAAGGAGGGAGGGAGGGAGGGAAAAAGGGAAGAATTGTGTCTTTTTCATTCTTCAAAGATTCTACCACAGTAATCTGCCCACTGAAAATATCTATTAAACTTCATGTAAATGTGTTGTATTGATATAATATCTAAGGTGACTAAGACACCAATAGTTTCATCTAATGTGTTGGTAAATCCCAATACAGCTTAGAAACCATGATTTTAAAGACAAATTGTTAAAGAATCCTCTCATAAATAAATCAATAAACAAACCTTTATGCACACTAGTCCTTCACTATCAGAGGATAATTTTAGGATAAAGAAAGATACAAATTAGGGAAATAGATGCAGTCAATTTGGTTGCCTATGCATAAATTGTCTTCCTTATGGATAATAAAGTCTCAATAATTAGAAGTTACTTCCTATAACTAAAATATATTATCTCTAGATTTAGAGTGAGAATAGGTAGAATTAAGGCAAAGATAATAAAAGGGGGAGGGTCAAAGCAAAAATTGGGCATAGGTAAGCCTGTGTTCAAGATCCTTCTAAGCCTCCATCTGGCCTATTCTTTCCTTTCAGCTGTCCATGAAACAGCTTTTCATCCCTATGAAGTTCCTTCACTGACCAAGGCTACCCTCACCAAGGTACTCCACTTGGCCTGGCTTTTTGGGTATTATTCCATGCTTTAATTCAATCTATACAATTTAATCCATATAATGTGTACAGTTAAAAAGAAATTTAAACATCATCTATCACAACTCCCTCGTACACAGTTGAAATTCAGCTAGGTTAAGACTTGCCCGAAGGAATATTAATTCATGACAAAGCTGCAATGAGACTCTAATATCAAGTTCTCTTCCTTTTCCAGAAACAATATAATGAAAATTTTAAAATAATCTGCTAAACCCCTAAGAAAGCACTCTCTTTCAGACCAGTCTTGATTCTTTCCCCATGTAAAAACCTTTCCTATATATTCCATTTCCTTAGTCTCCTATGTTAATGCATTAAGACATTTATCCAAGTGTGGATGTTATCTAGATTCAAAATCCATCAACACCAATTCACACCTTAACTCAAGTTAGTTTATCAGGTTAGCTAGCCAACCACTTTACCTCATAACATTTCCTTTTTTTTTTTTTTGGCCGTTGCATGGCTTTCAGGATCTTAGTCCCCTGACCAGGGATTGAACCCGGGACCCAGCAGTGAAAGCACCAAGTCCTAACCACTGGACCAATAGGGAATTCCCATAACATTTCCATTTTAATAGGAACAGTCTTCAACCAAAGGAGTAAGTGGAAATTTCACACATCATATCTGGTTCAGAAACAGAGAGAGCTGAGAACCAGAGAGCATTTTGTCTCCTTAAAACACGACACAGCGTCAGATATCTATACTTAGGACCAAGACTAGAAAAGAAGGTCAGCATATGAGATTTGATTGCCTGTGATGTTCCACATTGCTGACCTGAACCCTGATGGGCAAGAGCATAGTCAACAGACACATGACATGATACATTTGGCTGAAACTCATAAAAACTGAAAAACAGCTTAAATTAATTGTTTCCTACCCACTATTTCACATAGTTTTTGCCTAATACAATTTATTCAATCTTTTTTGGGGGGAAGGGGAAGGGGGGGAGTGTACTATCTTTAAATCTTAATAAACTAAATTCCAAAGCAGAATTATGTGGATTCTTAAGGTTTATAAATGACTTTCTAAAAACAATACTGTCAAGGTTATCCATTCTCAAGTTTAAAGGCATTTGAAAGTGGGCCTCCAGGATTAAAAGCACCAAAAAACCAACTAGAGCTTCCAAAAGAACAACTAGAAAGAAAACTTTGAAGTATCTGGCATATATAAATTCTGGCATCTACACCATAAATAATACATTATCACATGTAATGAATACTGTTAAATTGTAGACTAAATTTTCCAGTAAGCCCTAATATGAGAAGGTTTCTTATGTTAATCACATCTTCATTAATATCACATACTTTTATTTTAATAGTAGTTCCTCTGATACTATTTATCAGAATATGGAGAATTCTTTATGAAGAATCTGAAATATCCTAAAATTTATGCTGACTCATTCTTCAGCTAAGTTCCAGGAAAACAGTATGATTTCCCTGATCTGACATCAAATTCTTGGGACCTCTCAAATCTATCTTCCTAAGAGATATAGCTTGAGGTACCACCAATCAGTGGCCTTTAAAAGGTCTACTTATGTTGGTCTTACTAAAGTTAAATAGCCCTAAGGATTTAGTTTCCCACCTTGGTAACTTGCAGCCATGGAGAAGCAAGACAAAGCAGCACTATAATGACATATTTCTGAATATTCTCTTATTCATCCCATGTATAAGATATTTGGTTCCACAAACCTGTTATGCTCACTTCTATCACTTTTTACTTTGATTATGCTGCTATCATTTCTTGGAATCCCTGTTCTTACCCTTAACTTGAAACCATGTCAATGTTTAAGGCTCCATTTAGGTCCAACTTTTACCTTTAATTCTGAAAAGGATACGACATAGGAATAAAAAAGGAAGTGCTCCAGAGTTGGATTCCCTCGGGCTACCACCACGAGCTGCATGACCTAGGGCAAGTTACTAAGCCTCCTATGTTTCAGTTTCATGATTTGTAAAATAGAAATGCTCAGTGGGATTTCTATAAAGATTAAATGAATCAGTGCATGGAAAGTGCCTTGAACAGTGTGTGGCACAAAATAATCACTCAATAAATGTTATCCACTATTATAAGCTTTATTATAACTCTCATTCTTCCCACACCTCTCTGAACATATATAGACTCATAATTCATAAGGACCTTAAACCCTAGAGGCCACTTTGTTCAATCTCCCACATAAAGTAGTACATTTGGTCAACCATGAAGACAGTTAAATACTTGCAGTGCTGGAAAGTTTGCTACTTTTCAAAAAGCACAGACTGACAAACAAACCTAATAATCAGAAAGTTCCTTTATATAAAGTGCCTACTCTCCACTCACAGGTCTGTAACTTCTGTCTCCAGTACAACTTCAAAATAAACCTGCATCCTCTATCTCCTTTCACAAAATATTCCGAACAGTCTGTGATGAGTTAAAAGGACAGTAAGACATTTTGTTTAGAAAAGTAAAACAAATTTTGGCAAAATTTACTCAACAACAATAACAAAATTAAGAAATTTTGGTAAAATTAAGAAATTAAGGTAATCCTTGCTTCTGAGGGATTTGGCAACAATATTCACATTTATCACCCAATCTATTTAAAAAAATTGTAGACTCTCTGTCAGGCTGTCAGGCTGCTTTCCAGATTATATCCAGACTCTCCGTCAGGCTGTCAGGCTGCTTTCCAGATTATATCCAGAGGTACAATATTTGGTGCATTATTTTGTAGTCTAGTTATTTCTCTACAAAGTCCCTTTGGCTATGTTTTTTCTCCTTGTAATTTTCATTTTCCTGCCTCTGTTTCTATCTATCTATCTGTCTGTCCATCTATCTATCTAGATAGATAGATGTATCTTGCTCTTTCTTCTTTCTTTTGTCAACCATTCAACACATATTCATGCAGTACTACCAAGTATCAGGCACTGTGCTAGGCATGGAAAAGTCAAAGATAATTAGATTTGGCTCAAATTACTCACAGGTTAAGGTGGAGAGACAGAAACATAAACAGTTAATAAAACACACTGGTAATGCAGTGAGATAGACATGCATAGGCTACGGTGGGAACACCAGGAAGGAATGCCTAATGGAAGGAGTCAGGAAAAGTTTCTGGAAGGAGATAACATCTGATGAAGTCTAAAGTGAGTCTAAGCAGCACTTCCAAACACTAAATCACTTGAGAATCTTGTTTGAAAGATTCTGAGTCAGTAGATGTAGGTGGGACTTGAGATGCTGCAGTTCTAATCAAGTTCCCAGATAATGTCTGTGCTGCTGGTCCCCAGATCCCTCTTTGAATCGCAAAGGTCTTAAATGATGAATAATGACTAAGTAAAGGAGGGGTGGGGTGAGTACAGGCGGAATAGACAGTATGAAGTAAATCACAGAGGTAAGAAACACTTGAGTGCATGATAAGACTGAAGCACACTGGTGTCCCCAGGCAATTCGAGAGATCATCAATTCCTAAACTGGAGGTGGATGGGAGTATGGTATATTTTAAGTAGAAGGGAATTTATTACATAGGCCGCAGAGCATATCAAAGTAAGCAGGGCAGTCACATGGTAACAACTGCAAATAAGAGCTGGTAGAATCATGAGCAAGAAGATAATATGCTAGACTACTTTAAGTAAGCCTGCTAACAATGATAATGAGGCCTAATTTTGGCTGTAGCAACAGATTTATTTCAAAGGAAACTGATGTGAGAAATGTTTAAGAGATAAAGTAAGTTGATTTTATTTTAACTTATTAATGTAAAAAATCAAGCAAGTTGCTATTTCTTTGCATTCGTTGCCAGCTTGGTGTCTATTCTTAACCTAACAGTAACATATGATCTTGAACAAGACACTTAACCTCTTTTCACACCAAGTTCCACATTTTAAAACAGTAAAGAGTTGACCCCAAAAAACACTGTGGTCTCTTTAAACCCTAAACTTTATAATACTGTGAATTAACTTCATCTCTCATTGAATCATGGAATCATAAAACATATTCTTAAAACTACCACAACACCTGGAATATAAATATACATTGTATGACTAATATTGAATCTACCTAGCCAACAGGCCTTAAAACTTGAGACTTCTAAAATCCTCCCTCTTCTTCACCCATGACGTTCATTACTGAGTCTAGCTGCTTTGTACTTATGTCCTACTGATGATTCTTTGGTTTGTGCCCTTATTATTTTTTAGCTGAATTCCTGCAATAGCACCTTACAAGTTCTCTCTGGCTCTAATCTAATCTCTTTCCAGACACTATCCAAGAAATTGAAGACCTCTGGAGTCAGAAAGACCTGGGCTTAAATGCTAAATCCACTGTTTCATAGTTGTGTGATTGTTAGCAAGCTATTTAACCTCTCTAAACCTGAGTTTCCTTATCTATGAATCATAAGGTTGATATGAAGATTAAATGTAAAGTGCTTAGCACAGTGCTTAATACACAGTAAGAACTCAATAAATGCTAGTTATTATTTTGAAAGACAAGTCTCATAAAGACTTGAGCAGGCACTTTACAAAAGAGGAAGATCAAATAGCCAATAAAAAATGAAAAGATGTGCTTTTTATTAGTAGTCAGCACAATGCAAATTAATACTTCCATGAGTACAATTAGGTACCCACCTGATCAGCAAATTTTAAGAACTTAAAAAACAAGTATTGGTGAGGATATAGAGCTTCTTATATATTGCTGATGGAAATATAAATTGAGGCAACCAATTGAGGAAAACATTTGGCATTATTTAGAAAAACTGAATGTGCACATACCCCCAAACTCAGGAGTTCCTTTCCTTGATGTGTATACTAGAGAAGCTCTTATACATGTATACTAGAATCTATGAGCAATAATATATGTGCATAAAAAGTATCATATGTATATTTAATATTATTATATGTAAAGGTATTTATTTAACATTTACTTAGTACATAAATAACTCTGGTTATTTTATATATATATATATATATATATATATATATATATACACACAGACACACACACACACACACACACACACATAAGTAATATAGAAATAATCCAAATGTCTATCATAATAATGGCTAAGTAAATTTGGATATATTCATAGAGTAAAATACTACATAAGTTACATGAATAAACTACATACATCAACATGGAAGAATCTTACAGTGTTTCAAAAAATCAGGTGATTAAGAATATATCACTATATACTACTATGATTACAAGATTGAAAACCTACAAAGAAAAGTAAGAGAATAAGCGCGACAAAAGGCAGGGTAATGGTTACCTCTAGCGGGAAAGGAAAAGCATGTGATCTTAAAGGAGCACAAAGGGCTTTCTGGGAGTCTGCTCCTTAATATGAATGGTGGTTATGTGAGGTTTGCTTTATAATTATTCCTTAAACTGCATTTGTTTTATACACTCTTCTAGGTACATGATATTTACTAAAAAATAAATTTCATCATGTCATTCTACTTAAAATCTTTCAAAGCTTCTTCATTTTGGAATAAAATACAAACTCCTTAGCTCTGTTTAAAAGATCCTTCATGATATATCTCCTGTACTCCTCTTCAGCTTTATCTCTACCACCCCCATTTATGCCCCAGCATAGTAAATAGCATCTAGTGCTCCAAACACCCAGGCTCTCTCAAGTTGCTGGGCCCTTGAAAAATGTTCTCACTGCTCCCCTTCTTCTAGCTAACCTCTTATTGCCCTTAGCATTCAGCTAAAATATCACTCCCCCTGGGAAGCCTTCCTTAACAAATCCCCATCCGATCTGTCTTAGACTCTCCTCTGCTGCACTTCCTTTATCACCCAATGTCCACCCATTTAATAGCAGTGGATAAGTACCACACTCTTTAGAAATAACTCCCTTTTTTAATGGCATACTTTATCATAAGTGCCACATTCTTTAAACATAGCTCCTTTAAGGCAGGTACTGTCTTTTTCAGCTGTCCCAAGAGCTAAGGATGATATCTACACCATGGATTCTCAATAAATGTTTGCTTAATGAATATATGTTTAAGATGGGGCAATATATGTTTTCTACATCACTGGGAGGCACACATAACTCAAAATATTAAGTTCAGCCATAAAAAATCACCCTTCTTTTAAATTGAAATTGTTGATTACTGGCAATTACATATGATTCTCAGTCATAACAAACACATTTAATACATATTGATTACGCACAGCATAGTGATGACTATTATATCTGCTTTCTCAATATAATTATAAGCAGACTGTAATGAGAATCATGATGTGAAGAAAGTATAGGGTTAATTTCATCAGTGCTCTGCAGTTATGGGCTATGCATTGATTCATAGGGCAGCCTACATACTCAGAGTTATATAAGCCACTAAACAAATGAAAGAGAGATATTGATCACTAGTTCAAAACAGCTTCTTTTGGAGTCTTACAAGCACCACTGTCATACTCTTATTTCTCAAAGATGTTGTTTGACGGATTATAACTAGTTCATCTCTGCTGGAATCTATTTATTATTGACATTGGTGACTATGAAGCATCAAGTATTTGATTAAAAAATATACTCTGCCTGCGTGTGCTGATATTTTATAAAATAAGAAGATTTTAAAATTATTCCAACTAGCAAAGCAACTGGATCTATTTTTAATACTGTTTTTATTAAGCAAAAAATTTGTAGGCTAAAATGTCCACAAATTGAGCTTTATAAAACTGTGATGTTGATTTCTCTTCCCTTATGTCTAAAGATCTAAATGTTATGTTAATATATATTACATATGCCCTATATATACATATATATATTCCTAAAAGGAATTAAGCATTATAATTTAGCTCAGAACCAATTCTTCTACTAGAGAGGATGAATCAGTAAAATATAGAATTATGCTGCAAATAATAAAAGCCACTGAAAAATACTGTTACCCAACTGTTATGCAGCCTCATGAAATTATTCATTGCAGTCACCTTACTTAAGCTGGTATCATCCAGGGTGGTAGCATCATGGTGTTATACGATGCACTTATGCACCTAAAGACCTGTAGCTCCTGCATGTGGTATTAATAGCACCACACCATCAGTTAAGCTTTCTGTCCTGTTGACTTTCACTTCTTTAGTTGACATTATTTGGAGCAGTATTTCTTTCCGATCTATACACTAAATCACATGCACTATTTAAATTGGTTATATAGATCACATGTTTCCTGCTAAGGAACATTTTTAAATTTGCAACTCACCACTGCTTGTATGGTTTCTCATCTACAGGAAATGGGTCTAATTCAACAGCTTCTTGCCTGAGTTGCCATAACAAAGATCTGAGATGGTCCTGCTGTTGGTGTTTCTCAAGCTAGCCTAAAATCAAAGCAAAAACACAGCCAAGTTTGATTTTAACATTTCAATAAGAATTTCACCTGCATTTAGAAAATCAAAACACTGCCAAAGACAATGGGTGATGGCTGATGGGACACAGGGGGAGGGAATAAAACATCTCAAGGTAGTTCACTCTGTTCAAATTTATCACAAACACAAGAACTTGGTTGTTACCGACACCAGAATAGTTGGAATTTTACAATCTGAATATAAGCCCAATTAGTAATTGTTACCTTGGTTGATATGGATTGGTTTTGTGTTAGGAGGCACCCTATTCAGCTTCAACTGCGACAGCTCCCTGTTAACATGTTTGCACAGTCTGCTTCTCATTTAAAAACAATGGGTTCATTTGGAACAGTGGGTTACAGAGTTATGGCTAAAGGAGAAGTTTGGAAATCTCTGAAGTATATGAAGTAAAATAAAACTACACTGAAGTTGGTCTGAAGCTAGAAAGAGACCTGTTATGTATGTTTTTCCATAATCTGATCTAGTTACAAAAGTAGTTTGTAACTTCAGTCTGTTACTGTTACTTTTCGACATTATACCGGACCAATTCTCCAAGACTGTTCCAGTTTCCAATGTTCTACCCATTATCAACCCACAGCTTTTGATTTCTAGTTTGGAAAAGTATGGTCACCATGCCCCAAATAAACGTCCTCTGTGCTCCAATAAGAGTCCCTTTCCAGGCCAAGTGCTTACAATTGCTGCTGCTGGAATCCCTCCCACACCACATCTTCCTGCCCTCCCCGCAACAATCCCAGTGTGGCCTACCACCATTTCAGAGGAGGTAAATGTCTTTCTCCTCTGAATTCCTATTATATGTATTGAGTATGGACACTTGATCATATACCATCTTTGTTATTTAACCTCATCTCCCTAAATGACTATAAGCTCCCAAATGGCAGAAACTGTGTTACAGTTTCCCAAACTCTTTCACCCATAGTATTTAGAGAACTATGTGCATGGGAGACATTCGTTCAAGGAATATTGATTGTGCCCCTACTATGCACCAGGCAGACACAGTCAGTCCCTGACAGAGATTATAATTTAGTAGTGAATACAGGAAGCCCCGGAATAAGCAATTACACACACACACACACACAATGTAGAAAAAATCCTGTTTATTATGGTGCATATGGGGTTTTGGAGTAACTATGGGTTAAAAACGTTTCTAAGGAAACTTCAGTCCTTTCTTTTTCCATTCAAAACTTTAATTTCCATTCCTAGGAGCATTAGTTCTATAAGCCTATGAGTTTTACATCTCATAGTCACCAGGGATAAGATCAGTGAGAAAGGCCATAGTGGCTTGTTATGAATCTAAAATGTCAATTCAACTAGAAAATCCTTTATCAAAAATAATCCTAAACTTGCAGTCCACTTTTCAAACTAAAAATGTTTCTTTCAATTTAAGGATTTTCAATATCACCTGAAGTCTCCATTTAGAGTTTCTACCAAGATTCACAATTAGAAATGGAGTTCTCTTCCATTAAATAGAGGGGGGAGAAACAGAACCTGAAACATAGAGATTTTCTTATAACTTGGTTATGAGAATATGTACAGATAGGTAAATTTCTGAAAATCCAAGCTCCAATTCTAAATTACAATTTCTCTTTCAATCAATATGCAGCAAGATCTTTTATCTGAATCAGCAGCAGTGTCTCATCTCAGATTTATGTAATGCAACAAATATCTCTAATATGCTAAAAAAAATGGATTTTGTTCTTTATCAATAAGCATCTCCCCCAGTAGTCTATAGGCCCAACTTTTTCCATGAATCCTTGGTCCTCAGAAGAAGGTGTAAGAGATGCAAGCATGGTATGGTAGGAAGGAAGCACTCAGCCTACAACAAATACAGCATTGTACTCCTTTCTTGTCATTCCTGGACACTTTGTGCCTCTTTTTTGCATAAGTGTTGCAGTGTCCAACCAAAAGCTTAAAAGAGACAGCAAGAGGAAATAGTAGGGGCAACAGAGAAAGAATCTAAAATGCCAATTTGTTACTTCTTATTCTAATTGAAGGAGTCCATTATTCTCATTAGCACCTAGGCAATCATTCAATTTGAACACACCAATTCCATGTAAAGTCTTATAGCTACAAATGTGACCTACAGCCAGAAGTAGAGCAGGAAGAGAGAGCATCTGCCCTCATAGTTAACAAGAAAAACCCAATTCGTCTTTATCCATCATCAGTATTAAAAGACTTTTCCACTAAGATTCATTTACATAAAGTCACACACACACGCACAAAAAAAACCTTTAAATATGGGAGGCTTTACCTTTAAATATGGGAGGCTTTTTCACATTACTTAAATTAGGCAGATTCCTTTTGCTAATGATATTCCTATAGGATACACTAACAAGGGAAATCCTATGAATTTTCCTGTAATTTTAAAATCTACATATATTTTATGGCATCCACCATCAATTCTCAGTTCATTTTAACCTTGAAAATTATTGACCGTGTATTCTGAAACCATTAAATACAAATAGCTGCAGACGTACCAGACAATGACAGCAAAAACACACTTGGTCCCTCTGGGATCTGTTCATGAGCCCCGGCTTCCCGCATGGCAAACACACTCCTCCCCACAGCAGATGCTGTTCTGGGGCAGGCAAGCAGGAAGCCGGAAGCAGCTGATTTTTCCCACTCTGCATATCATTTCTTACTGCCCATCATCAAGAATCTTTTTACCAAAACTGTGAAGATTTTATAACACCAGGAGATTGTCAAATTAAAGATTCCTTGCAATAACAAGAGGGAGTGATGCACAAATGAGGAAGCATGCAGACTCTTTAATACCTAAGGTCATACCACCTTTGTCATTGGATTTTCCAGTGCTGTTGTGAAGGAGAGAAAATCCAGCTTGCTTTTTGTGATAAAATAAACTAATCTAGGACTTTATATCAATTTTAAGAGTGAGATCAAGGTAGAGGGAATACGTACCAGAGACAGCAAAACTGCTACATCCAAACTGTCCGGCCCCAATAATCCAATGGCTCCAAAGTGGAGTCGGAAGCTTGCGAGCTCATTCATGAGCATGAGCATCACTGTCTATATTTATAACACAAAAATTCACCCAAGGCAGAAAATTTACAGAAGCCTCTCTGAGAGAAATGGCCTTTCCTGCAACCATTTTAATACATGGATCATGGATTCTGTGAGGTCTTTCAGGGTCTGACAACTAGCAGACTAGGGACAGAGGGAGAAATTGGATATTGGGTTGGCAATGCCTGGTGCACTTAGACCCAATTTCCTTCAGTCTGAACTGTGGCCTGTCCCATAGGACTTAGCCTGACTCTATCCAGTTTGTTCATAAAAGTTATTGTCAACACACCAAAGCAGGCAGGGCTGCTGTAAAGACACTGTCAGGCTCTGCAGCAAAGACAGCCCATGTAAACAACCTTGTGATTGCTTCAGAGCCAACTGCCATGGGATAAGCCATTCTTTTTCTGTGGTTAAATTACAGTACCCTAGGAAATTATGCCTTTAAGGGGGTAAAAACAGAGACTCAGTCTCTAGACTTAAAGGGAGAGGGAAAAGAGAAATATATATATGTAATTTTCTTTAAATAGCTCTAGTCTTGATTTACTTGAAGATTTTCCAATAAATCACATTTATTTTGCTGCAGGCACAAATACATAAATTCTGCTAAATACATTGCCATGCTCATTTTTGATGATATATCTTTTTCTCTCAAATGAGCTCTGACATTTCTAGGGGACACAGTATCCCAGTACAGAGTACCTGGGAACCATGCCATGAAGAAAAAAAAAAAAAAAAAAATGCTGCCTGCTGTGACTAGATCACTTTCTTAAAGGGACCCCTTACCTATGCAACTGCAGTGCCAATGTTTTATCTCTAACCTGACCCCCGTTCTGTGTTCCTCTTCCCAGCCCAAATTTAGCCTAGAGCGTCTCTGCAAGAGTAATGCCATTAGTTTTCCAACTAAAAATACCACTCCTGAACTAAAATATGTAAATATGCCCCAAAATACTTATTTAAGCTACATCTCTCAGGAAGTAAACTTGAATAACTTAAACTCTGCATATCTTAAAGATGTGATTTTTTAATGTTTTACGGAACCCATGGCATTTCTTAGATCTGGGACTGAGGTCAGCACTTCTAACAAGTACAGCTGTTTCTCATTCTCTCTCTCTCTCTCTCTCTCTTTCTGTCTCTCTGGTTTTCTCTTCCCTTCTGTAGCTCTGCATTGGTCTAAAAATCCCTGGTCACAGTAAAAATGCTCCCTCCCACCCTCTGCCAAACCTCACTCCAAACAGAAAGGTTTCAACATGCCCAAGTCTGGGGAGAGATGCTCCGCAGAGAAGGAAAGGCTGGTGGCTTCTTGCCTCAGAGGTAGTTCACTTCATTAACCTCCTATCCACCCCATCTCTGCCCCCCTCTTCCATGCTCACTCTCCCACCCCACCAGAAACAATCAATAGACATCACCCCCACCCTCCAGATAAAACAGGTTAGAACCCAAAATGAGCAAAGAGCCACCTACCATTCCGTGCTTGAGAACTACGATCCTGATCCAGCAGTGTTTGCCCCAGAAATCCTCCCTACTTGTTTTTCATTAACCACATTCCAAACTGTAATAAGGAATAGATTCTTTGGAGGTGGGGAAATTGTTTAAAATTAATGATGGACAGGTGATTTCCAAGAAAAGCCAATCCTAAAGTCACTCAAGCCCCTAGGAATTGAGGGGTGAGGAGAAAAAAGGAATAGTGTAAAAATGAAAAAGGAAAGGAAAAAGGTAAGCATATAACAAGCACCAACCACCCCCATAAAAATAAAAAGAGAAGGGGAGGTTTTAAAAAAAGGAGAAGAAGAAGAAGAAGAAGAGTGGCTTGCTGAATCACCCTCTTTCACTGTCTGGAAACCATTGTGCAGCGTGATGCTGCCTGTACCATTGTGGAACCTACCAGAGGAGACAGACAGAGGGCTTGGGGAATGGGGTTGCTATGGCAACCAAAAGGAGCACACGTGACGTCAAAGCCCAGAGAGGTCTAGGGAGGGGTAAGAGGGAGAAAGGAAAAGAGGAAAAAGTCTATGTGCGGCTACAGCTACTGTGTTTTCCAATGAAAAGAGGACCAGGTAAAGTGGAAAGGGACAGGGTTCGTTGGCAGCTATTATTAGCAGCTACGACATCAGGCAGCCAGTCTGCACACCCGGGAGCTGCACAACCGGGAGAAACAACCCCACTCCATGCAGCCCTAGCTCAGCACACAGCAGGGCTGAGAAACAAATTCTTGCAGACCAAAACACCATTGGAAATATAGTCAATCTGTGCTTTTCAACCAGCTCAGCTTTTTGCAAACAGCACAAAGAGAGATATGGAGTATCTCTAAATGTCAAAACAAACAAGAATGTAATAACCTCAGAAGCAAAGTAAGCATTTGGTTCCCACCTGGACTACAGAGGTCATTTGAACGGCACAATTCCTCTTCTCTGTTTCCTTATCTTTCATAAAAATCCTGAATAAATACCCACTAAACCAAACGCAGCAAACTGATTCTTAGATTGTAATTTGAATGTGGAAAGAAAATACCAATAGTTTGAGTTAACAAATGAGGGTTCTTTTTTTTTTTAATTGGGATAATTCTTTAGGAAATGGATGCAAATTGTTAGAGTACTATTTGGGACAGATATCTCAATTTTATTTAAGTAATCTGTCCTGTCTTTGACTGTTAGAGTATATTTTTAAGTCTCCATATAGTTTGCTAAATGTTAAATATAGATGTTTAAATATAGATGTCATAGGGCTTCCCTGGTGGCGCAGTGGTTGAGAGTCCGCCTGCCGATGCAGGGGGCACGGGTTCGCGTCCCGGTCTGGGAACATCCCACATGCCGCAGAGCGGCTGGGCCCATGAGCCATGGCCGCTGAGCCTGCGCGTCCGGAGCCTGTGCTCCGCAACGGGAGAGGCCACAACAGTAAGAGGCCCGCATACCGCAAAAAATAAAAAAATAAAAAATATATATATATATACATATATAGATATAGATGTCATAGGTTCTTAAATATAGAATGTTAATCTATAAATATTAGTTCTCTAGAATGAGAGCTCAGAACAGTGGACTACTTCCACTATTCTTTTTTAATTACCAAAATTTTTTAACTGTTTAAAAATATTTTTCTACTTAAGGGAAATTTTCACTACATATATGGCCTAACCAGCCTCAACCCTTGGGCTTCTCAAGTTACATAATTGAATCAAATTCCTTTTTTGCTTAAACAACTTTGCAGTAGGTTGTCTGTCAATTGCAACCAAGTAAGACTGAGTTTTATACCACTCTACACTGTATTTTGGAACTAGCATACTTACATGAATAAGGAGCTTCTACCACATGTTAACAGAAAGGATACAACATGCAAAAAATATAAACCAAGCAGTGATTGTAGACACTGAAACACATCATAAAACCATGCAGGACCACATCAGGTTTTGTGTTTTTGCTGCTGCCATAATTTCATTCAGGAGGGAATCTAGAAAAAAAGTCTTGCATGAGTTTTCTTTTTCATCCAGTAGATGTTTTTGGAGGTTGCTTTGTTCTAATTTCAAGTTCCACAAGAAGCAGGTGATTATTAACTTTTAATCTTGGCAATGGGCCTACCTACAAGACAACTATGTCTCAAGCAAAAATATGTATTGATTAGCCAAATAACTTTATATAGCACAATGTAATTGGCATTCCAGCTTTTAATTTACTTTATTCTAAGTTTTGATATCAGAAGTCAATTCCCAATAACTGGATATCAGTGAGGAAAAAATTAACTTCAACTCCTCACGTTGCAAACACAAAAATTAATTCAAGATAAATTTTCACTGAAACATGAAAGCCAAAATCTATAAAGCTATTAGAATAAAATGTATCTTTTAGAAGAAAAAATAGCTTTCTGTTCTTGGAGTAGGCAAAGATTTCTTAGGACACAGAAAGTACTCACCGTAATAGAAAAAAAATAGACTTGATCAAAATTAAAAGCTTCCAAGGTAACCATTAAGAAAATGAATAGACAGCCACGGACTAGAAGGAAATACTCTTGGTAAACATATCTGAAAATATTCTTGATATTCACAAACTCTAGATTATATAAAAATATCCTACAACTCAATGATAAAAACAATTTTGTTTAATGGGCAAAAGTCTTGAGCAGGACTTGACAAAGGAAGATATATAAATGGTCAATAAGTACATTAAAAAGTATTCAATGGAATTGGTCATCAGGGAAATGCAACTTAAAACTGCAGTAAATGCCATTTCACACTCACAAAAAATGGCTAAAATTGGAAAGACTAACAACACTAAGTATTGAGTAGGATACGGAGAAACCAGAACTCTCCTACATTACTAGTGGGAGCATAAAATGGTAAAACTACTTTGGGAAATGGTTTGGTGATTTTTAATGGTAAACATACACCTACAGTACGACAACAAGATAGTCACCTAAGAGAATAGAAACATTTGTCCACCAAAAAAAAAGTTATACATCAATGTTTATGCCAGCTTTATTGATAATTGGTAAAAACTGGAAACAACTCAAAGTATACCAACAGAAGAATGGATAAGCAAACTATGGTATATTCATGTAATAGAATACTATTCAGCAATGAAAAAAGAATGACAACTATGAATAGGCTAAAACCATTTACTTTTCTTCTATTAGGTGTTAATTCTTGAAGGCACAAGTGACAGAGTGATAGATGCCAACATTGTATTGGGGTGTATTTTACTATTTAGGGCTTCAATTCTCAGCCTACTCATTTCAGTAATATTTAGATGATTAAAATGTTCTTTTAAATCTATTTTATACACCACAGAAAAAATAATTTCCTAAAATTAGATCATTTAATATAAGTTAGTTTAAAAAAATGACACCTAAATAGATCCTACTCCTTACTGGATAAAACCAAAACTCATCATTTAAAGTCCTCAATGAGAGGATATTACATTTTCAGAATGAACTATGGAAATATGCAACAACATACATGAATCTCAAAAACATGCTATGTGAAAAAAATGAGACAAAAGAGAGTATTTACTATATAAATCCATTTATATAAAGTTCTAGAACAGAACTATTCTATGGTGATAGAAATCAGAACTATGATTGTCTGGGGGAGCCACACAGTTGAGGGAAATTTCTATAGTGATGAAAATGTTTGACATCTTGACAGAGGTGTGAGTTATTACATAAATGTAAGCATTTGTCAAAACTCTTCAAAGTCTAGCTTTTAAGACCAGTGCCTTCACTCTGTATAAATTAAATAGCTGTTTTTAAAAAATTAAGTCAATTCCCAAGAAGAAAATTTCTGAGTGAACAATAAGTTAGAGTTTCTAAACTTGCAAATCTGGTCCTATACCTTGAGTCTTGATTTTGCAAACCCAAGCAGACCCAGCAATAGGAAGGGCTAGACTCAGGGTCACCAGGATCTTAAGAGATACAGCAACCCCGCTGAAGTGAGGCAGACAATTGACGGAGGTTTACCTAACAAACAAGAAATGAGAAGTCAGACATTAAAAAAGAGATTTTTTCAGAGAAGCCTGGCAAGAACTAGATTCCCAGGTTCCTCTGTAAGGACTATAATTCAATGGCAGGACTCAAGACTGAAGGAAATGAAGATGCTGAAGACCTGGCTTTACAAACAGTAAATGGCAAAGGACTCGGGAATAAGGGAGCATAAAAGAATCAAGTCAGTGAGATTGGACTGCTAAGTAAGAATTCAATTTCTGAATCTAAGTCTCAAGTTCTTTCATGGGAGGCTAGCATTAAAACCAACTACAGTACTAAGGTCTCTTACCAAAATCAGACCCAGAGTAGAGAGACCAACTAGTCTTCATTTGCCAAGGACTTCCCAGGTTTTAGCACGTCCCACATCCCAGGAAACCCCTCAGTCTCAGGCAAACCAGGAAGGTTGACCACCCTAGCCCAGAGTCTAGAATGGACTTGAACCCTCAGATGAGAGTTAAATGTTCCACCTGCAAATAAATTTGCAAAAGAAGTCAAAGAGGTCATTATAACAGTGATGCTGCTGAAGAGGAGTGTCACCTAGCTACTCTTTCAACAATTAGATATTTAGGTTATAAATTAGGATGCTGGTAAGAGGATGCAAATGGTTTTATAAACACAAGCAAAATTATAAATGAACTGAGGAGTGAATGAATATGAGGGGAATTCAGAGAGTCAGTGTTGACTCAGATTCACTATCATTTCAACATATATAATAATGTCTTCTCTCAGAAGGTCAGCCATGTATCTTTCATGATGTTTCCACCTGGGGAACACTTGTCCTTTGCAAAACAATTCCACAATTTAAAACTTTCAGAAACAGTATCTCCCTTTTGGAAAGTCATATTGCACATTACTAAATTAAAAGCACTGAGAAACCTTGAGGTTAAAAAAAACTATTTAAATTTCTTAAAATTAAATCAAAATTTATATCTCAAAATAACTTCCACAACGCAATTTTTAATTAATATCTTGTATCATTCTACTTGGATATGAAACACATAACCAACAGTTTACCATGGTCATAATAATCTTCAGTGTAGTGAACTTAAAATATCAATGGTTCCTCATATAATCTGATTTCATTTCTGGGTATTTAATTGAAGAAAACAAAAACACTAACTTGAAAAGATATATGCATTCCCATGTTCGTTGCAGCATTATTTATGATAGCCGAGATATGGAAGCAACCTAAGTGTCCACTGATACGTGAATGGATAAAGAAGGCATGGTATATATATACATAGTGGAATATTATTCAGCCATAAAAAGAATGAAATCTTGCCATTTGTGACAACATGGATGGACCTTGAAGGCATTATGCTAAGTGAAATGAGTTAGACAGAGAAAATACATATGATCTCACTTATACGTGGAATCTAAAACAAGCAAATAAAAAAGCTCATAGATAACAGAGACTAGATTGGTGGTTGCCAAAGGCAGGGGGGATGGGTGAAATGGGTGAAGGAGATCAAAACATACAAGCTTCTAGTTATAAAATAATAACTCATGGGGGATGTAATATACTGCCTAGAAACTATAGTTAATAATACCATATTGCATATTTGAGAGTTGCTGAGAGAGTAAATCTTAAAAGTGATCATCACAAGAAAAAAAATTCTGTAACTATGTATGGTGACAGATGCTTGCTGCACTTATTGTGATCATTTCACAATATATTCAAGTGTCAAATCATTGTTGTACACCCAAAATTAATGTAATGTTGTAAGTTATACTCAATAAAAAATAAAATTAAATTAAACCTAATGGTTTTAAAAAGAATAAATTTTGTGACCTTTCAATGTCACAGAAAGAGAAGGAATCTACTTCTGCACTCCCTTTCCTTTTTAATTAACAGACTTTATTTTTTTAGAGTAGTTTTAGGTGTACAAGATGATTGAACAGAGAATTCCCATATACCCTGCTTCCCTCCCCACAGTTTCCCCTATTATTAACATCTTGCATCAGTGTGGTAAATTTGTTACAATTGATGAACCAATATTAATACATTATCATTAACAAAACCCATAGTTTATATTAGGGTTCACTGTCTTTCACAGTTCTACAGGTTTTGACAAATGTATAATGTCATGTTGCACTCACTTATAATTTTCTTCTTGCTTAGGAGTCAATTTTACATTTGGGAAACAACTGTGTTCACGTCAAAAGAAAGTAGATAAAATTGGTCCGCTGAAAGTTTTTCCTAGTGGACAGAGCACTATTGTTAGAATTCAGTGGCAGAAAATGTATTTTGAACCAACTTTTATTAAGCTTATAAAAGCATTGATTTTTTTTCACTGGCAACACCCATAACTAGCTAAATTATATCCCTTTTTGGTTAAACATACTTTGATTATAAATGCAGAATATCTGCTGCTTGGAAAACGGTAGCTTTTCAGTAGCCTGGTAGACTTTTTTGAAAGTCTAGATTTAGTTTACAATGATTATGGGGGGATGGAATTCTATTTAAAAATAATATCAAAGTAGCTTAAACTTCCTCAGGTAGCAACAGTTTAAAAAATCTAATTAGAGGGCTTCTGGTGGCGCAGTGGTTGAGAGTCCGCCTGCTGATGCAGGGGATGTGGGTTCGTGTCCCAGTCCGGGAAAATCCCACATGCCCTGGAGCGGCTGCGCCCGTGAGCCATGGCCGCTGAGCCTGTGCGTCCAGAGCCTGTGCTCCTCAACGGGAGAGGCCACAACAGTGAGAGGCCCGTGTACCGCAAAAAAAAAAAAAAAAATCTAATTAGAGTATTTGTCTTTTGAACAATCATGCTAATAGAAAATTGCCTTTTCTTAGATCCCAGCAGAAGCTGGTGTGTGAGATAAAGAAACAGTTATTCTTGCCATACATCCTCACGTTTATCCACACTTCAATCCATGTACATCTGCAGCAATTTCAATTTTCCTTATCCTTGGTTTTGCTGCAGTGCCCAGAGGCATGACAGAAGCATGGAGATACCATAGATCATATTTGAATCTGGCCTAGAAATTCAACTTCTTACAACTCCGCAGCAATTCGTATCTTCATTAAAAGGACTATTCTTTTTTTTCAGCTTTATTGAGGTATAGTTGACAAATAAAATTATAAGATATTAAAGGTGTACAACGTGATGACTTGATGTATGCATACATTGTGAAAGGATTCTTCCCATTGAATTAAAACTATCCATCAGCTCACATACCATATTTACCGATTTTTTTTTAGTGAGAACATTTAAAATCTACTCTCAGCAAATTTCAACTATACAATACAGTGTTATACACTACAGTCAGCATGTTATACATTAGATCCTCAGAACTTACTCATCTTATTACTGAAAGTACGTATCCTTTGACCAACCTCTCCCTATTTTCTCCACCCCCCCCAGCCCCTGGAAACTGCTTTTCTACGCTGTTTCTATAAGTT
Source organism: Monodon monoceros (assembly GCF_005190385.1). Lineage (NCBI taxonomy): Eukaryota > Metazoa > Chordata > Mammalia > Artiodactyla > Monodontidae > Monodon > Monodon monoceros. Next base: position 36,363,002 of record NW_021703777.1, on the reverse strand, counting down.
CAATTTTTTTCAAGCTCCACATATAGGTGATATCATGCAGTATTTGTCTTTCTCTGCCTGGCTTACTTCACTTAGCATAATGCCCTCAAGGTCCATCTGTGTTGTTGTACATGGCAGGATTTCTAAAAGGGCTGTTCTCCACTGACTCTGACTTGCCACCACAGTGCTCAGAAGGTAAACAGCCACTGAGGCAGACCAAGAGACAAAATACAAGCCCAATTTTTTGTAATTAAATTTAAGATAAAAGGTTAATAATATCCTTTTTATAGATATAGATCCTCTTCACCACTAAATGAAATTTCCTAATATTAGAGAGCCTATTTTTAAACACTGATGTAAGAAGGTTTTTTTAATCACCAAATTAGTTAGTGAATTCTGGGTCTGTGCAATAGAACAATAGGCTACATAATAGTAATGCATAGTGATAGTACCTTAACAATCAAAAGAACGGTAATCAGAGTTAATAATATAATACAGGATTTGATATATTTGGTCTTATATTTTTAAACCAAAAAGTCATCAGCATTAACTTGTATATACAGCTTATGCCTGCAAGACTTTCAAATTATTAACCAAAAAATTCTGTGTATACTAACCATGCCATTTAACCTTTATTGGAATGTTATATTCAAGAGGGAGACAGGGAAATAGGAATCCAATCTTGAAAATTATCTAAATTTACAAAGATATAGGAATGATGATAGTATAAATTCAATGAAAGTCTTGTGTATGTACAGGAAATTTTTAAAATTATAAAACAAAGTATAAATACTTTTAAAGCTTTTTTGGAATACTGGATAGTGGAAAGAGTATTGGACTCACCAACAGATTCTGTTTAAATCTATTGTTCAAATAGCTACCCTGTTTCCTGTCTGTGTGACTTGTACAGACCACATAGCCTCTCCATTTCTTTTTTTTTTTTTTTTTTAAATCTGCTTTATTTATTTTGCGGTACGCGGGCCTCTCACTGCTGTGGCCTCTCCCATTGCGGAGCACAGGCTCCGGACGCGCAGGCTCAGCGGCCATGTCTCACGGGCCCAGCCGTTCCGCGGCATGTGGGATCCTCCCGTACCGGAGCACGAACCTGTGTCCCCTGCATCGGCAGGTGGACTCCCAACCGCTGCGCCACCAAGGAAGCCCACCTCTCCATTTCTTAATTTAAACATCGACATAATGGGTGTAATAACTTTGGCTTCACAGAATTTTTGTGAGAATCAAAGTAAATGACGTATATGACAGTGCCTGGCACAACCCTTGGCACATGACAGTCAATCAATATTCAACTGAATCCATCTGCAGTAAGAAAGATGTAACACACACTTAAATTTAAATTTCCTGGTATGACTTTGTAAGCTATGAACATTGTGCAGTGCCCCAGAAGCATTCATCTTCTATTGCTTGATAATGTTCTTAAAGTAGATACACATGAGGAGGTGCAATTGATCGTATGCTACTCTGCAGTGTTGAAACAGCACTATGGAACTAATAATAAACTTGAAGGAATTTGAGCCTACCTGGCAGTCTACACTTGAGAAAGTATTCAGGACATCAGCAAGCCTCCCTGAAAATTTCCCAGAGAAAATTCAGCTACTTGGTCAGCAGATATTCAGAGATATACTCTTTCAAATATATAGAAAGAAATAGAGAACCAGATCAAGAAAACTAAGCAAAAAAAAAAAAAAAATAGTACAGCTGTTGGAATTGCGTAACATTCTTACAATTTAATTAAAATCAATTCAGTTAGCAAATCACTGAGTAGCATATAAGTACAAAACACTGTGCTGGAGATTTGAAAAAGAAGGCCAAGACATGGTGACATTAAAAAGAAGCTCATGATCTTATTGCAGAGTCAAGACTGGCCCACTAGAGAAAAAAAATCTCTAATAAGTCCTTAAGCATAGGATAAAAAAATTAAGTCTCTAGTTCAGAGAGGGAAGACCTCAACATGGGCATCCATGCTGAAAACATGGACCTTAAATCCTGTATATGTTGAGAAGAAGCACGGTCCAATAAAAATGGAGATCTAAGTTCTAGTTCCACTATGACTGACAACCCAGAAGATGTGCAGGTGCTCTCTATATTTCAGTTTCTTCAACTGTAAAATATTGGGTCTAGATTACATGATAATTATAGTTCTGTAACATAATGGAAGAGAGAGCCTTAAGATGATTCTTGAGCAATGAATAGAATTTGGACAGTTGCAGATTTAAGGAGAATGAATTTAAAAGTGAGGGAAAACATATCATGTTTGGATGAGAGTAAAGAGATAATACTTCCCTAGTTGAAGGGAGCAGGAAAGTAGCAGGAGAAATGGAAAATCTTCAACCAGATTGTCTATGGGGCAAAAGATGCAAGCCACACATTTATATTATAAATGAAAATGTAAGGCAGAGAGAACAGGATACATGGCTGAAGTCAGTTCTGGCTTTTTGAGTCATTTAATAAATATTACTTGACAATGATAAAGTCATAGTCGCTATCATTTTTATCACTGTTATCACCAATATCATCACAAACATCTTTACTATAATACTAGCTACTATCTTTTGAGAACACACTCTGTCCCAGGCACTAGGCTAGATTTACAGACATCAGCTCCAAGCTCACAGCATTTCTTGATCACTATCTCACTAATATTTATTGATCATCCACTGTGTGCTTGGGCCCATGCTACATGACCACAGTCCTCACTACTGTCCCATCAGGTAGGTGGGATTATTACCCCTACATTATAGATAAGAAAACTAAGACTTAGAGTTTAAGTCAATTTGTCCAGGATCACACAGCTAATAACTAGATGCACCAGAATTTAAATACATGCATAACTGACTGAAGTTCCTACATTGAGAGATTAAGGGGGAAATGCTAGTGAGCTTAAATTATAAAAGTAATATCCTCCAATGAGGATACTACACATTCAAAATGGGAGCACTAATCATGTCCTTTTGTTATTGTTGCCTTGTGTAGTACATATGGAAAACTGGCACTCAGGGCAATACAACCTGTGAGCAGAAGCAGAGAAACCCCCAAGAAGGAAGGCAGAAGAAGCCCTTCAAGGATGTAGTGTAACAGTGTAACACAGCTTTTTAAAAATATGATATGACTATGAACTACTGAGAAACAGCAGCAGCTAATAGAACACCTGGTGTTCCTCTGTAAGGAACATGACTGCTCTTTTTTCAGCAAAGATTTTAGGCGAAGTGCGAATCTAAGAGACAAAATTTCAATCTCTTCAAATAGCTACAGTTCCTAAACTGAAAACCCATTTCCTATATACAGTGTAGAAAACATACTGGCAGGAGTCTCTCAAACACAGCTGTATACTTTGATTGAAGACATCATTTATAGAAATGAAATGCCACGGTGTTATGAACACAAAAAGACAAACAAGTATTCATTCAATCAGTAAACAGTCACTGAACATCTACTATACATGGTAAGACAAAACTTGTTCAGATATTGCTTCTGCTCTTTCAAGGAGGTCAATGTTTTACTAGGCATGGATTTGAATAATCATACAGCAAGGTTTTTTAATTGCTAAATCATTAGAGCAGTGGGAATAAACCAATGAAAGTTTGGAAAAAGGAGAGTTTTTAGCTGGGGTGATCAGGGAAGCCTTAGAAATGCACACTGAAAGAACAGAAAATATATATATTGTTCTCTGCCTCTCTCCCATCTCCCACCCTGTTCCTGGCACGAGTTTCTAAAATTCTTATAATTTCCTAAGTGATCAGAACACTGGGAGCATCTTTTGTTCTAATATTTGGTCTTTGAACCTGGTTCCTGACACAGGGCTCCTAAAGCCCTTGTAATTCCTGGGTATTAGGAGAGTATTTGTTCTAATGAGGAAACTCTTAGTGAGCTCCTGGATAGTTTGGGGATGTGGGCTGGTCACCAGAAAGATTGAGTCATAATTAGAAGCTTGGAACTTTCAGCCCCATCCCCCCATACCCCGGGAAGGGGAGAGGAGCTGGAGATTAAGCTAATGATCAGTCATGCCTATGTGATGAAGCTCCATAAAAAATCCCAGAAGTATGGAATTCAGAGAGCTTCCGCTTACTGATAAACATAAATGTTTCCCTTGAATTCTGTGAGTTGTTCTAGCAAATGATTGAATACAAGGAGAGGTTCTTGGAAACCTCTGATTTGTAGCCAAGTTGGACAGACGTTGTGGGTAACCTGGGGACCTACTACTTGTGATTGGTAGCTGAAGTGGAGGGAAGTCTTGTGGGACTTAGCCCTAATCAGTGGGCTCTGCACTAACTCCAGTTAGTGTCAGAATCAAACTGAATTGCAGGCTGGTGTCAGAGAATTGCTTGTCTGAGGGAAAAATCCGCACGTTATCAGAAGTGACACCAGTGCCACACTGGTCAGGGGCACAGAGTTACACCAGTGACTTATAAAGTGTTATGAGTATGAGTAGAGAAAAATAGAAGTAAGTTTTCCTTTACACACACATACACACAACACACACACATACACACAACACACACATATACACACAACACATACATACATACACACAACATACACACAACACATACATACACACAGCATACACACATGCATGCACACACACATACAACACCAACACACAAGCATGCACACACACATACACAAAACACACACATACACACACATACAACACATACACACAACACACACACATATCATAGTCAGTAATATAGTTTGTGGGAAACTCCTAGGAATGTAGAGAAGGAACTAGCTTAGAGTAATGAAGAGACCACTGACTAAAGATATATGTAACACAAATAGGAATACTTTAAACACAGAAATGGGCCAGGTGACTCACTGTCACAAATAACACCAAGAGACTGCAACAGCTTCTAGTGAAGAATTTGGGAGAGATGAATCACAAATGAAGTCTGAGTTACAAAACATATAAAAATTCAGAGGAAACTAGATTCAATTTGCAAGAAATTTAACAGTCCAGTAGAAAATACTCTCTCAATCCATCGTGTTAAGTATCCCCTTACCTTCTGTGTGAACCTCTCACAATTTTCTGTAATGAATTCTGTGAACTTATTGTCAATCTAACACAGTGGATAGAAGTACAAATTAATTCCCTCAGTCTCACAACAGTTTAACACAAAATAATATCTTCAGTGTGCCAAGCATTGTGCTATGGCCTTTCACACTTATTCTATCCTGGGCATTATCCCATTCTACTGATGAAACTAATCACACTCATTTGGTAGAAAGAATTGAGATTTGCCAACTCGAACTCCAGTAATCATTTAAAATAAAGGAAAAGATTCCAAAATAAAGGGAATTATTCCCTTTTTTTCCTCCTTAGATAGTCTCAAGACTTATCTTTGGGTCTAGTCAGGTAGTATTATGGAATATATTTATCTTTTTTACTCCCAACTCAAAATCTGGTCAAAATATATTCCATAATATCAAAAAACACACACATAGCACCCCTAAATAAGACATTATTTTATCTAAGTGAATAACATAAGAGTATCCTGATTTTTCCACTTGGAAATGGAGGCATCATGAAATTGAGGCCTAAAGCTAAGTAAACACTTGTAAAACCCAACAAAAAGTTTCCTAAAATATGAGGACTCCAATTCACCATATTCAGACTTCATGAGAAAGGAACTATGACAGTTCAAAATTTTTGTCTAAAGCACATGTGTAAGTTGGCTGTTAAGATTACATTCTCAACTAGACTGAGAGCTTGTCTCAGACATCCCATCATCCACAACAGCTAATATAGTGCTTGGTAAAAAAGAAATAGGAAGAAATCATACTTATGTAAGGACTTAAATAATCAATCATATCCTTTTTAAGATAGTTGTCTAAAGTTCCTAGCATTTGATATTCTAAGAACCAACCATTCACTATCCCAAGGCTAATTCAGAATCTCCCAAACAAGTATTTTGCAGAGGATCACATTCTGCCATGTCTTTTGAAAACAGAGAAAATCATTTAAGTTCAACATAATTGAACCACTAGAGTGAAGATCACTCCATTCTACACCTTGCAACCACAAGAGACAAACATCCTGTGGGAAATCCTTCTCTTAGATTCCTCCTGACCCTTGCTCGGGGTTTCTGCTCCAGAGTAGCCCATCAAAGGCAATGAGAAACATGACGGCTTTATAAGCAGGCACCCATTTCCAAGGCTGAATGTCCAGCATGTCATGGATAACTAAAGACCTTGGACTCATCAAAAATTCTACAGCAGCCAGTCATTCCCTGTGAGGTAGCTATCTTTAAGAGATTGAGGAGGACTTTGATGAAGCTTCTCCACTTCCTAAGAACTGTCTTCCCATCAGGTTAGCACTAGAACTGTGATAGTGAAGGCCATCCATATTCTCCTTGATTTAAGGCAACTCTTGCACAGATCTCTGAAGACAGATGTTCATAGCCGCAACAGCTTCCAGGAGAGCTCTATTACTCCACTACATCCTGCAGAGAAGCTGACCTATAGCAATGAGCATAGTGATCAACTACAGCCACCAACAGAGCCTCCTAATGAGCTTCTGCTGTCAGGAGTTTGCAATTGAGTTTCAGACCTTGGTTAAAGAGGAACAGAGCCTGAAAGGCTAGGTGATCTAAAATCTTACTGGGAGGAGGAAGGAGTGTTTATCTCAGAGTGTACGTTTCATAAGGGCAGGAATGTTTTCTGTCTACTTATGGCTATATCCACCATACCAAAAGTTCCTGGAAAACACTTAATGCACATTTGTTAAAGGAATGAAAAATAATGAATCAGTGAATCAATAAGACAATCAAGTATGAACAATATAAGGAGCAAGTGTTTCAAAGTTTCTGTCATGGATTGAATTGTGTCCCCTCAAAAAGATATGTTGAAGGGCTTCCCTGGTGGCGCAGTGGTTGAGAGTCCGCCTGCCGATGCAGGGGACGTGGGTTCGTGCCCCGGTCCGGGAAGATCCCACATGCCGCAGAGCGGCTGGGCCCATGAGCCATGGCCGCTGAGCCTGCGCGTCTGGAGCATGTGCTCCGCAACGGGAGAGGCCACAGCAGTGAGACGCCCGCGCACCACAAAAAAAAAAAAAGATATGTTGAAGTCCTAACCTCCTAGTACCTTAGAATGTGATGTTATTTGGAAATAGAGTCCAGATGGTTTGCAGATGTAATTAGTTAAGATGAGGTCATACAGGAGTAGAATGACCTTCAAATCCAATACAATGTGGGCCCTTAATCCATTAAGAACAAGGTGTCCTTACAAAATGGAGAAATTTGTACACAGACAGACATGCATTGACGTGTTACCAAATCAGGTCCACTCAACAAATCAATATTCCATAGAGAGACAAATGTTGGTAAAAAGGAAAGGTGCTTTTAATCAGAATGCCGGCAATCTGGGGAGATGGTGGACTCAGTGTCCCCCAAAATCACCTCCGAATATTCTGCTTGAAATGAAAGTGAAATGAAATGAAAATGAAATGAAAGTTTTAAAGAGAAGAAGGGAAGTCATCTCAGTTCATCACTGAGATGGGGGGCCAGAGCCATCACCATCCGCCACTGCGTGCAGGCTCATCGACTTCTTGTGATCTTCCTCTAGATGTTATTCACAGGTTGGTCACACAGTTTGTTCGTGAGATTACTGAAGGGAAGCGATCTGGTCATCTGTTAATTACTTAGTCTTCATTTCTACTTCATTGATCTACAGAAAGAACTGAAAAGTTAGGCAAGGTATTGTGTGATTACAAGATTTGAAAGGTGTGCCAGGGCTGGAGATGTATAGAGCTTGGGGGTGACTGGTTTAAGGTTAGTGACAAGACAAAAGGGTGCCTCCTGCAGAGAGCTCTTTCCTGCAAAGAGTTTTTTCCTGCCAAATGCTGCTCACAAATCCCCACTTGTCAGAACATCATTCCATTTCTTTGGGATCATGGGCAAAGGTCCGTCTTCTGTAACTTCTTCATGCAAACATAGGGCGCTGTATTCTCAGAGTTGAAGATATCAACATGTGTCTGTAGCATCTCTTTGCTGACAGCTGTACTTGCCCATTTACATATATAGGCAGAACAAGCTACAATTATTTCGATGCCCACAAAGACATAGATTACTCTAAGCAATAGTGTTAATCCCATTCTCTTAAGGTCAGTTCCTGGAACTATGCCAGCCATAGACTGAGTATTGCTCAAGAAGGAGCAGTTTATGTCATGGCTGCAGTCTGTTCATCATGCAGTTAGCTTTTTCGCTCTGGTGGCAGTTACAGTATCTATAAAACAACTCAGGAATATACATCAGACATTATTGTCCTAATCATTAGCTGCTTGAGCCTACTTTTTTGTGACTCAGGGAGGCCTGGGAGACTACAGCTTTTCTGTAAACAAGAAGCAAGAGACATGGAAGGGTCTTTGTACTTGGGGTGGGGGGCATGCTCAGGGTTCTGCTCAGTCTTAGAAGGAAGATGATGTGAAATGGCCCTGGGAAAATATGGCTATCTACAAGCCAAGGAGAGAGGCCTGGAATAGACTCTTTCCTCACAACCTCAGAAGGAACCAGTCCTGCCAGCACCTTGATTTTGGACTTCTAGCTCCAAAACCATGAGACAATAAATTTCTATTGCTTAAGCCACTCAATTTGTGGTGTTTTGCTACAGCAGCCCTAGCAAAACTAAACAATCTTTCAGCTTCTCTTCCTGCTCCCATAGTCTATTCTCCCCAGAGCAACCACAGTGATCAATTATACCATGTCTCTTCCCCATGCAAAACACACAATTGCTTCCACCACACTGAGAATAAAATGCAAATTCCTTATAGTGGTCTATCAGGCTCTGACTACTGGATGCCTCACTGACTTTATTCTCTTCCCTTCTCTCCTTAGCTCCTTTCTCCCTCCAGCCATCACTGGCCTCTTTGCTGTTTTTCAAAAAAGTCAAGAATGCTTCCTCTTCATGGCTTTCGCACTTGTTTCTCCCCTCTAAAACTCTCTTCCTTAATATGTGCGTTATCTGTACCTCAATTCATTCAGAACTCATGGAAAGGGCTTCTAGGAGGACTTTTTGGCAAGCCTCTCTAAAATAGCCACCCACATCACCTCTATCCCTTATCTGGTGGCTGTGTTTTTCTCTACAGCAGTTACCCCTTCCTGATATAGTAAATGTTTATGTGTTCATTTTCTGTCTTCCCCTCTAAAATGTATGAGGATATGGACAATGTTTTGTTTACTGGTATAGCCTCAGCATCCAGAACAATGTCTGAAACATAGTAGGTACACTAGATAAATATTTGGTGAATTGCTGAGTGCAACTATCTTACACATTTGCTCTGACATCCTTGAAAATGCTACAAAAAGCAGATATCATTCAGTCACTAAACATCTATTTGGCACTTCTTTTGTACCAGGGACTGGAATAGGCACCAGAGAGATACATATAAATCTGTCATGGACCCAGCCCTCAAGAAGCTTTTAAGCATGAGAAGAATGTAACCATATTCCATGAATTAAAAGGAGAAAACAGTCAGTTCTACCTTACAGGTAAGAAAGTCTTCATGGAGTAAGTAACAAGTAAATGTAGGCTTAACAGAACTTTCCATAAAAAAGAGGCAACAGAAGTAGACCTTCAAGATGGCAGAAGAGTAAGACGTGGAGATCACCTTCCTCCCCACAAGTACATCAAAAAACACCAAAAATACATCTACATGTGGAACAACTCCTACAGAACACCTACTGAACACTGGCAGAAGACCTCAGACTTCCCAAAAGGCAAGAAAATCCCCATGTACCTGGAAGCCTGAGGGTAACCTACACACAGAGGAGGGGCCAAAACCAAAGCTGAACCCCAGGAGCTGTGCGAACAAAGAAGAGAAAGGGAAATTTCTTCGTGCTGCCTCAGGAAGAGTGGATTAAATCCCCACAATCAACTTGACGTACCCTGCATCTGTGGAATACCTGAATACATAACAAATCAACCCAAAATTGAGGCAGTGGACTTTGGGAGCAACTGTAGACTTGGGGTTTGCTGCCTGCAACTGACTTATTTCTGATTTTTATGTTTATCTTACTATAGATTTTAGCACTTGTTATCATTGATGGATTCGTTTATTGGTTTGGTTGCTCTCTTCTTTTTCTTTTGTTTTATTACTTTCTTATTTTTTTATTTTAATTATTATTTTTAATTATTGTTTTTTCTTTCTTTTCTCTGCCTTTTCTTCTGAGCTGTATGGCTGACAGGGTCTTGGTGTGCTGGCATGGTGTCAGGCCTGAGCCACTGAAGTGGGAGAGCCGAGTTCAGGACATAGGACCACCAGAGTCCTCCCAGAACCATGTAGTATCAATCAGCGAAAGCTCTCGCAGAGAATTCTTTCTCAACACTAAAACTGAGCTCCACCCAATGGCCAGCAAGCTCCATGGCTGGACACCCCATGACAAACAACTAGCAAGACAGGAACACAACCCCACCCATTAGCAGAGAGGCTGCCAAAAATCATACTAAGTTCACAGACACTCAAAAATACACCACTGATGCAGCCCTAACCACCAGAAAGACAAGATCCAGCCCCATCCACCAGAACACAGGCACCAGTCCCCTTCACCAGGAAACCTACACAACTCACTGAAACAACCTTACCCACTGGGGGCAGACACCAAAAGTAACAGGAACTACGAACCTACAGCCTATGAAAAGGATACCCCAAACACAGTAAGTTAAGCAAAATGAGAAGACAGAGAAATATGCAGCAGATGAGGGAGCAAGGTAAAAATCCACCAGAGCAAACTAATGAGGAGGAAATAGGCAGTCAACCTGAAAGAATTCAGAGTAATGATAGTGAAGATGATCCAAAATCTTGGAAATAGAATGGAGATAATACAAGAAACATTTTAAAAGGACCTAGAAGAACTAAAGAGCAAACAAACAATGATGTACAACAAAATAAAGGGAATTTAAAATTCTCTAGAAGGAATCAATAGCAGAATAACTGAGGCAGAAGAACAGATAAGTGATCTGGAAGATAAAATAGTGGAAATAACTACCACAGAGCAGAATAAAGAAAAAAGAATGAAAAGAATTGAGGACAGTCTCAGAGACCTCTGGAACAACATTAAATGCATCAACATTTGAAATATAGGGGTCCCATAGGACGAAGAGAAAAAGAAAGGGAATGGGAAAATATTTGAAGAGATTTTATTTGAAAACTTCCCTAACTTGGGAAAGGAAGTAGTCAGTCAAGTCAAGGAAGTGCAGAGAGTCCCATACAGGATAAATCCAAGGAGAAACATGCCAAGACACATATTAATCAAACTATCAAAAATTAAATACAAAGAAGAAATTTTAAAAGCAGCAAGGGAAAAGCAACAAATAACATACAAGGGAATCCCAGAAAGGTAAACAGCTGAGCTTTCAGCAGAAACTCTAAAAGGAGAAGGGAGGTGGCAGGACATATTTAAAGTGATGAAAGGGAAAAACTTACAACCAAGATTACTCTACCCAGCATATATCTCATTCAAATTTGACAGAGAAATTAAAACCTTTACAGACAACCAAAAGCTAAGACAATTCAGCACCACCAAGCCAGCTTTACAACAAATGCTAGAGGAACTTCTCTAGGCAGGAAATACAAGAGAAGGAAAACACCTACAAAAACAAATCCAAAGAAATTAAGAAAATGGTAATAGGAACATACGTACCAATAATTACCTTAAATGTAAATGGATTAAATTCTCCAGCCAAAAGACATAGACTAGCTGAATGGATACAAAAACAAAAACCATATATATGCTGTCTACAAGAGACCCACTTCAGACCTAGGAACACATACAGACTGAAAGTGAGGGGATGGAAAAAGATAGTCCATGTAAATGGAAATCAAAAGAAAACTGGAGTAGCCATTCTCATATCAGACAAAATAGGCTTTATAATAAAGACTATTAGAAGAGACAAAGAAGGACACTACATAATGATCAAAGGATCAACCCAAGACAAAGATATAACAATTGTAAATATTTATGCACCAAACACAGGAGCAACTCAACACATAAGGCAAATGCTAACAGCCATAATAGGGGAAATCAACAGTAACACATTCATAGTATAGGACTTTAACAACCACTTTCACCAATGCACAGATCATCCAAAATGAAAATAAATAAGGAAACACAAGATTTAAATGATACATTAAACAAGATGGACTTAATTTATATTTATAGGACATTCCATTCAAAAACAACAGAATACACTTTCTGCTCAAGTGCTCATGGAACATTCTCCAGGATAAACCATATCGTGAGTTACAAATCAAGCCTTGGTAAATTTAAGAAAACTGAAATCGTATCAAGTATCTTTTCCAACAACAGCACTATGAGACTAGATATCAATTACAGGAAAAAATCTGTACAAACTACAAACACATGGAGGCTAAACAGTACACTGCTAAATAACCGAGAGATCACTGCAGAAATCAAAGAGGAAATCAAAAAATACCTAGAAACAAATGACAGTGAAAACACGGCAACCCAAAACCTTTGGGATGCAGCAAAAGCTGTTCTAAGAGAGAAGTTTATAGCAAATAAAATACTACCACAAGAAACAAGAAAAATCTCAAATAAACAAACTAACCTTACACCTAAAAGAGAAGAACAAAAAAATGCCAAAGTTAGCAGAAGGAAAGAAATCGTAAAGATCAGATCAGAAATAAATGAAAAAAAAATGAAGGAAACAATAGCAAAGATCAAGAAAACTAAAAGCTTGTTCTTTGAGAAGATAAACAAAATTGATAAACCACTAGCCAGACTCATCAAGAAAAATAGGGAGAAGACTCAAACCAACAGAATTAGAAATGAAAAAGAAGAAGTAACAACTGACCCCACAGAAATACAAAGGATCATGAGCAATTACTACAAGCAACTATATGCCAATAAAATGGACAACCTGAAAGAAATGGACAAATTCTTAGAAAAGGACAACGTTCCAAAACTGAACCAGGAAGAAACAGAAATTGTAAACAGACCAATCACAAGCACAGAAATTGATAATGTGATTAAAAATCTTCCAACAAACAAAAGCCCAGACCAGATGGCTTCACAGTCAAATTCTATCAAACATTTAGAGAAGAGCTAACACTATCCTTCTCAAACTCCTACAAAATATAGCAGAGGGAGGAACACTCCCAAACTCATTCTACGAAGCCACCATCATCCTGATACCAAAACCAGACAAAGATGTCACAAAAAAAGAAAACTACAGGCCAACATCACTGATGAACATAGATGCAAAAATCCTCAACAAAATACTAGCAAACAGAATCCAAAAGCATATTAAAAGGATCATACACCATGATCAAGTGGGGTTTATCCAAGGAATGCAAGGATTCTTCAACATATGCAAATCAATCAACGTGATATGCCATATTAACAAACTGAAGGATAAAAACCATATGATTGCAAGAAGGAAGAGATATGGGGACATATGTACATGTATAAGTGATTCACTTTGTTATAAAGCAGAAACTAACACACCATTGTAAAGCAATTATACTCCAAAAAAGATGTTTTAAAAAAAAAAACATATGATCACCTCAATAGATGCAGAAAAAGCTTTTGACAAAATTCAACACCCATTTATGAAAAAATACTCTACAGAAAGTAGGCATAGAAGGAAGCTACCTCAACATAATAAAGGCCACATATGACAAACCCACAGCCAACATCGTTCTCAGTGGTGAAAAACTGAAACCATTTTCTCTAAAATCAGGAACAAGACAAGGATGAACACTCTCACCACTAGTATTCAACATAGTTTTGGAAGTTTTAGCCACAGCAATCAGAGAAGAAAAAGAAATAAAAGGAATCCAAATCAGGGGCTTCCCTGGTGGCGCAGTGGTTGAGAGTCTGCTTGCCGATGCAGGGGACACGGGTTCGTGCCCCGGTCCGGGAAGATCCCACATGCCGCAGAACGGCTAGGCCCGTGAGCCATGGCTGCTACGCCTGCGCGTCCAGAGCCTGTGCTCTGCAACGGGAGAGGCCACAGCAGTGAGAGGCCCGCGTACTGCAAAAAAAAAAAAAAAAAAGAAATTCAAATCAGAAAAGAAGAAGTAAAATTGTCAGTGTTTGCAGATGACATGATACTATACATAGAGAACTCTAAAGATGCTACCAGAAAACTACTAGAGGTAATCAATGAATTAGGTAAAGTAGCAGGATACAAAACTACTGCACAGAAATCTCTTGCATTCCTATACACTAATGATGAAAAATCTGAAAGAGGAATTAAGGAAACACTCCCATTTACCACTGCAACAAAAAGAAAAAAATATCTAGGAATAAACCTACCTAAGGAGACAAAAGACTTGAATGTAGGAAACTATAAGACACTGATGAAAGAAATTAAAGATGATACAAACAAATGGAGAGATATTCCATGTTCTTGGATTGGAAGAATCAACATTGTGAAAATGACTATACTACCCAAAGCAATCTACAGATTCAATGCACCCCAATCAAGCTACCAATGGCATTTTTCACAGAGCTAGAATCAAAAATTTCACAATTTGTATGGTAACAGAAAAGACCCTAAATAGCCAAAGCAATCTTGAGAAAGAAAAACGGAGCTGGAGGAATCAGGCTCCCTGACTTCAGATTATACTACAAAGCTACAGTAATCAAGACAGTATGGTACTGGCACAAAAACAGAAAGATAGATCAATGGAACAGGATAGAAAACCCAGAGAGAAACCCATGCACATATGGTCACCTTATTTTTGATAAAGGAGGCAAGAATATACAATGGAGAAAAGACAGCCTCTTCAATAAGTGGTGTAGCAAAACTGGGCAGCTACATGTAAAAGACTGAAATTAGAACATTTCCTAGCACCATACACAAAAATAAGCTCAAAATGGATTAAAGACCTCAATGTAAGGCCAGACACTATAAAACTCTTAGAGGAAAACATAGGCAGAACACTCTATGACATAAATCACAGCAAGATCCTTTTTGACCCACCTCCTAGAGAAATGGAAATAAAAACAAAAATAAACAAATGGGACCTAATGAAACTTCAAAGCTTTCACACAGCAAAGGAGACCATAAACAAGACAAAAAGACAACCCTCAAAATGGGAGAAAATATTTGCAAATGAAGCAACTGACAAAGGATTCATCTCCAAAATATACAAGCAGCTCGTGCAGCTCAATATCAAAAAAACAAACAGCCCAATCCAAAAATGGACAGTAGACCTAAACAGACATTTCTCCAAAGAAGGTGTACAGATTGCCAGCAGACACATGAAAGGATGCTCAACATCACTAATCATTAGAGAAATGTAACTCAGAACTACAATGAGGTATCACCTCACACCAGTCAGAATGGCCATCATCAAAAAATCCACAAACAATAAATGTTGGAGAGGGTGTGGAGAAAAGGGAACCCTCTTGCACTGTTGGTGGGAATGTAAATTGATACAGCCACTATGGAGAACAGTATGGAGGTTCCTTAAAAACTACAACTAGAACTACCATATGACCCAGCAATCCTACTACTGGGTATATACCCTGAGAAAACCATAATTCAAAAAGAGTCACGTACTGCAATGTTCATTGCAGCTCTATTTACAATAGCCAGGACATGGAAGCAACCTAAGCGTCCATCAGCAGATGAATGGATAAAGAAGATGTGGCACATGTATACAATGGAATATTACTCAGCCATAAAAAGAAACGAAATTGAATTATTTGTAGTGAGGTGGATGGACCTAGAGTCTGTCATACAGTGTGAAGTAATTCAGAAAGAGAAAATCAAATACCATATGCTAACACATATATATGGAATCTAAGAAAGAAAATAAAAATTGTTCTGATGAACCTAGGGGCAGGACAGGAATAAAGACGCAGACATAGAGAATGGACTTGAGGACACGGAGTGGGGGAAGGGTAAGCTGGGACGAAGTGAGAGAGTAGGATTGACATATATACACTACCAAATGTAAAATAGATAGCTAGTGGGAAACAGCTGCATCACACTGGGAGATCAGCTCAGTGCTTTGTGACCAACCAGAGGGGTGGGATAGAGAGGGTAGAAGGCAGACTCAAAGGGGAGGGGATATGGGGATATATGTATATGTGTAGCTGATTCACTTTGTTATAAAGTGGAAACTAACACACCATTGTAAAGCAATTATACTCCAAGAAAGATGTTTAAAAAAAAAAGGCAACATAAACATGCCCAGGGTAGCATGGTACAGGCTGGTGGTGTCAGACAACAGAAAGTACTTAAGTACTGTTGGAGCACAAGAGCTCAGGGGCACAAGAACGCAATGTTTGCGTGGTGAGAATTGAGGTTCAGTGGAAAAGCAGGAGACAGATAGCTTATTTAAGGAATTGAGAGTTTATCCTAGGGCCCAAAGTATTTTCCTAAGACCCAGCCTAATGGACACATTACTACTTTAAAGTCTGAAAGGGATGAAACCTAAATCTCTAACAGCATGTATCACAACTCTGCTACCAGCATTACCATATTGTAAAAACCATTTTGCAATAACAGCTAAAAAGGAACCCCAAAACATGAAAACAATTTGATTGGTTAGGGATGGGAGCTTTTGGGTTGTTGTTTGGTTTCTTTTAATTTTTCTATTAAAGTGTGGTTTGGTCAAGTTCTATTACATGTTGGCTTAGAGTCTCCAATTTTATATTTCCCACTCCTCTATGTAGGTCTGATTTCCCTGGCATCAACACATCTCTGGAGACAGCATGTCACAATTATTTGTTGACTTCTTTTGTTGTTGTTTTTTGAATTTTATTTTATTTATTTTTTTATACAGCAGGTTCTTATTAGTTATCCATTTTATACATATTAGTGTATATATGTCCTATATGTTGACTTTGCTTGGAGTAATTTAGCCCTAAACTATGCATTAGCCCCAGTATTAACAAAGAGAACAGGCCAATCATACTTAAGGACTGCCACTGACAGATTGATTTTTCTATTTTAGTCCTGAGCTTCAGGTCTTCTGCTTATCAGTTTTCCAATCACAAACCTTAGTGCATTTATCTAGTCTACTTGTTTTCAATTTTTTTAACGAATCCCTTTTTTCTTTTCAATTTTTTTAATGAAACCCTTTTTACTTTTCCTCAGAAAAATCTCACACAGATCCCACTGTATAAAATCTGTAAAGCAATGTTTAATTCATTATAACTACATTATGCAGATTTAAATTTGTACCATTTGTTTATAGTAACAGTGATCAATAAGCACAACGTGGCTTTTTTGATGAACCAAATATTTTCAGTCCTGACCTACGGAAAGACAGTTGCAGACCAGTCAATATCAGCATGAAATTTGGTTCTATAATTTTTTTTGTTGGAAAATACATTTCTTTGATGGAACTGACTCATAGATCCTGAGTTTAAAAAAAAGTAGAAATAGAGAATAGAGATCAAAGCAGAGCTAGAAACTTTATCCTATATCTCTTTTACAATTAGCTTATGTAGGTTGGAGGTTGTAAACTCATCATTCTAGACTCCAGAGTCCAGTTTAGTTCATAGCATGTGTTTTTTAATTAATTGCCATTGTTTAAAAATTGAAAGATTTTACTTAAAAATCTGGATTTTTGGTTTCTTTTGAAATCTCTGAGGATCTGGAAATACTGGGGTCATATTCCTACCTATGACTACTTTAGATGGTTTGCTCTTTCCAGATGGGCTTACACACAAACACACACACACACACACACTCAATCCCCACCTGGGTCTTATAGCATTTAAGTTTGTGTTCCCTGAGCATGTCCAAAGATAGTGGGAGAAGTTGTATTCCCTTCTTTCTGTCTCTAGTCCATCACCCTAGTTCATCACCCCAATCCAGGCCACCTCATCAGGCTCCTCATGGGCCACAGCAGTAACCTAATGTTCTTGTTCTAGGGATACTGTCTCTGTGCAAGCCTATTTGTATTTGCCCTTGGATCCATTCCTTGTCCTTCAGTGACTCCTGTAGTCTGCATTTCCCAAACACACGTGTTAGCTGTCTTCTGATTGGGTTCAGCCAATGGGAGACACTACAGGAGACTGGGTGGTGGAATAAAAGGAAAAGCCAGTGTATTTGTGGCCCTCCTTTCTGCCTCATGCAGCATCTCTAACAGAAGAATCTCTCTCCCATGGCTCTGTCTCATGAAGTCCTCACACACGTTATCTCTTCTAACGGGAATAGTCTTGGGGTTCCAACAGGAAATAGATGGCACATTTGAAAAGGATAATTCGAAGTGGATTTACTTACAAAGGGATTATTTACAAAGATGTAGGTATAGAGGAACCACAGGGGATAGTGCTTAGCACTCCTAGACTCAGTGATAAGAAGAGAATCAAGCAGAGTCTCCATTTCATAAGGAGCAGGCACCTTCAGGCAAGAGATACAGCCACGTGAAGGTAACTCTACAGGTAAAGAGCCAGAGGGATAAAATCCCTGACATTGCTTTCCTCCCTCCACCAGGTTTCTCTACCGTGGCACTATTGACATCATTTCGGGCCAGTAATTCTGTGTGGGGAGGCAAGGCTGTCTTGTGCATTGTAGGGTCTTTAGTGGCATTCCATTAGATACTGTGACAATGGAAAATATCTCCAGACACTGTCACATGTCCCCTGGGGATCAAAATCACTCCCCAGTTGAGAACCACTGAAGTTCAACTACCTGTTGTAGTCCATTCAGGTCAGCCGCCCAGAGCAAAGTGAAAGGTAGAGAAAGGAGGAGAGTGGATCTGGAGGTGCAAACAAAAGATATTCAGCACAACTCTTTGCTCTACATCGACCTGACCTGCCATTGACCCCCCCACTCATTCTTCACTCCAGGTTTACACAGCACCTACTCAGAAAGCCCTTTCCTAGCCAGCCCCACCACTTGCTAAATAAAGCTCTCACTCATTATTCTAACTATTCCCTGTTTTTTACTCTCAGAACTTATCACAGTTTGCAATTATGGATTTTATGTGTCTGTTTATTTTTAATATCTGCCTCACCTATGGACTGAAAACCTTTTAAGGATATGGACCATGACTGCTAATTCAACTACCACCTAGCACAGTGGCAGCATAAAGTTGGAGATCAATAAACATATGATGAATAGCTGAATTTTGAATGAGTGTGCTAACTTGACAGCATATGTTAATGTGCTGGTGATTTTTGTTATGTAAAATTTGTTTTGGATCACATTTGAGTGTTGTTGTTGTTAAACAAACAAAATATATTTAAAATACAGTCAAGAAATAAAATCTGACTCAAATATTCGCACAACCCTTACCTCATATTCATGAAAAATATTATGAAAATCTCTTATCTGGTAGAACTTCCTTATTTTATATATGAAACTAAGTTAAACAAATGAAACAGGCAAACCAGGCACACTAATAGTAATAATAAAAGAATTCACCAAAAAAATTGCAGAAGTTTCTGTAACAAATGTAATTTGAACTACGGAAAAATTTTAAACAGAGAAAAATTTAAAAGGTAGAAATAAAAAGTAATTATTGGGCATACTAATCTAGTTAATAAAATTAAAATAGCGTTTAAAATAAATAAGCTTACTTGTATACCCACAATTAGAGCAGAATTATTCACAATAGCCAAAAGATGGAAGGAACAAATTAATGGATCAACAAAATGTTGTACCTATGCATATACATAGAATGAATATTATTCAGCCTTACAAGGGAAGAAAATTCTGACACACAATATGGATGAACCTTGAGGACATTATGCTAAGTGAAATAAGCCATTCACAAAAGGGCAAATTCTATATGATTCCATTTATGTGAGGCACCTAAATTAATCACATTCATAGAGACATAAAGTACAATGCTGGTTGCCAGGGCCTAGAGGAAGGGAGTTGTTTAATGGGTATAGAGTTTCAGTTTTGCAAGATGAAAAAGTTCTGGAGATTGATTGCACAGAATTGTAAATATACTTAACACTATTGAACTTTAAATGGTTTAAATAGTGCATTTTATGTTATGTGTATTTTATGACAAAAATAAATGTTTAAAAAGGCAAAAAGTAAGTAAATATATAAATAAATAATACCATTCAAAATACTAAAATAAAAATAAGCAGTAACTACAGCAGTACAAAGACCATGGATTATCATTACCACGACATTTCATCTGAGACTATGACCCATCTAATTCCTGTCATGGTGATTCTGCTGCTCGCTAATGTCCAAGAACCACACTCTTCGGTCAGTGTGGGAAGCAACGGAGAGTAGTGTTAAGGGCATGAATCCAGAGACAGATTGCCTGGGTTCAAATCCCTGAATCTTATACTTCTTACTTGCTGTGTGACCTTGAGCAAACTGCTTAATGTCTCTGTGCTTTAGTTTTCTCATCAGTAAAATAAGGACAATGATACTACATATTTCATAAAATTGTTATAGAATTATATTCAGTTAAGAATTTTTAAGTACTTAGAAGATAGTCATATACTGACTTAAATAAAATAAATGTAGTCTCAGACATACAACAGGCTTCCTTTCCACAAAGGCCTGTTCTTTTATTTTCCTTCCCTTTGGGTACAAGACTGGAAGAATGCAAGCTTCTTCCAATAAACTGCTCCCTTAAGAGGTACTGAGTATTTACCCTAGGCCAAGCAGCCAGCAAGTGGCAAATCCATTAGCCCTCCCATGGTGCCTCTGTGCTGTGTGACCTGGGCAACAATGGCTGTCAGGATCTCCCTGCTGTCTGAGCAAGCTTTCCCCAGGCAAGGGTAGAACCTAACCACCTATTCTCTTATTAACCCTTCAAGCCCTCCTTTTCCACTCAGCATAAGCTGGGCAGGTAGCTAAATGATTTATAAACTCAACTTACTTCCTGGTTTCTATTTTTATATTTTTCCATGGAGTATCTTAATGTTGGAAAGGCAACAGTTATTAATTTCATGAAGAATATGACCTAAGTGTGATCCAGTAAGATAAAATAAACACTGTACTTCTATGTCAATTCCAGATGAAATATTAACCACAAATAAATAAACTACAACACCTAGATATGACTCCAAAACCATTAAATTTTGCTTGCTTTCAATAGAGAATAAAATTAAAAGTATTCCTTTCTTCAATTGTATTTTATCCTTTGAACACAGATTTAATACAGGAAGAAGATGCAGGAAATTTACTTTGCAAAAACTTTAAATGTCATTACAAAGAATTGGGTGAAGTACCAAAAATATAAATAATAAAAAAAGAGAACTTAGACAATCATAAATAGAGATGACATAATGTAGCTTACCCATAGTTGAAAGGCAAAAGAGCAAATATGTATGACAAAAGTGTATAACAGTTGTAAAGACTTAAATGGCCTTGTTTATCTTCTTTGATTAATTTTTAATCTTCACATCTCTTTGCTCTCATTTTTCAACAATCTAAAAAGACATCATTTCTTTCATCATTGTATCCCAAAGTTTCATGGACTATTTAGTGCTCACTAGTTTCTACAGTACACTTAAATATTACAAGCATTGGAGAAACATGAAAGCTCTCCTGACACATCACCATTACTGTCTTTTATCTGGGCCATCTTTAAAATATAGAATGTTACCTTTGATTTTGTCATCAGCCTGTTTATTCATTTAGCAATTTCTATTGAGTGCCTCCTATGTGCCAGGTGCTATATACCAGGAGCTGGGAAATAGCAAGGAGTTCCTGCTACATAAAGGTGACATTATAATTGCAGGAACAGAACGGACAGGCCTTTAAGAAGAGAACTTCACATATTCAAGGCAGAAAGAATAACAAGTGCAAGAACCCTAAGATTGGACAGAGTTTGGTATATTCAAAAAACAGCAAGGAGGCTGGGAAGGAAAGGGAGAA
Organism: Monodon monoceros; assembly: GCF_005190385.1. Classification (NCBI taxonomy): domain Eukaryota; kingdom Metazoa; phylum Chordata; class Mammalia; order Artiodactyla; family Monodontidae; genus Monodon; species Monodon monoceros. Next base: position 36,341,225 of record NW_021703777.1, on the reverse strand, counting down.
CAGTAGGAAATGAGGCCAGAGGGGTAGCCAGGAGGAGGGGTAGCCAGGAGACGTGGTAGGGACTTTGAATTCTGTGTAATGCGAAGCCATGGAGAACTGAAGCCAGGATGTTGCAGGCCCTGGTTCACACCTACGGACCACTCTGGGAGCAGGAAGTATATGGAGACCACAGTGTAGATGAAAAAGCAGAGACAAAGAAACAAATTAGGCTGTTATTAGTTGAGGCAAGAGATGACAGTGAGTTGGATGAGGATAACAGGGGCAGAGAAGAGAAGTGGTTGGATTCAGAATATATTTTGAATGTGGAGACAGCAGATTTGCTGATTGTAGGAATGGATGCACGGGATAACAATAAATGCGTACTTTTTATTTACGAATGCTTCATAAAAATTCTGACAGCTCATCTTGCAAAGTTTTAGTAGAGCAAGAAATTGTCATGCACACTTAAAAGTCATGTACTAAAAGAAAACACTAAAATTTTAACACCTTCCACCTAAGCTAAAAAGAAGGAGAAACAGATTTCTAAATAATTCCATCTGAATTGTTTTCTTATACATGTAATGCTCTTGGCATAGCATTAGCATGGCAGGATTTATTTGGAATTTTAAAGTACATAAAAACAAAATTGTTCATACTTTGATTTTCAATCACTTTTCCTTTACAACTTATCTTTCTAAATTTTAGGTAAACAATGTTTCAATGTAACATAAACATTTCTATAATTAATGAATAGAAATATCGCCAAGCTGCTGATTAGCTACTGTGGAAACAATTGGCAAATTCCTATTTATTATTCAACCATTTTAATCTACCAATCACTGTTGATTATTTTTACCATTCTAACAACCATTGTTTATCTACCATTTTAAAATCTAATGAAGCAAGAGTCAGCAATAGAAATGGCACAAGCTTTCCAAAGGATGTCCTCACACTTAGTGAAATTTCAAAACAAAACAAAAAATTCTGTGTTTGACTTCAGCAGTGTTATTTCCTTGATCTCACTACTTTGATAACACTTGCTATATGCTTTGCCTTTTCTTTATAGGGTGAACTATATAATCATTGGTCCTTTACAAATTAATCATATATCTTACTATGAACTGATAGAGGATAGTTATTTCTGAAAATCAATTTGGTTTCCATGAATTGTTGCTCACAAATTTTAAAATAACAAAAACAAATCTGAGATTTACACTTGTAAAAATCCACACACAATAAATATTATGAGCTCCCAAGAGGAGTAAGTTAAGAGATTGTAAATATGAAACTGAAAAGTTTGGAACACCCAACACTCCATGAGCATTACCAGGGTGTAATCTCCACGATGTCAGGCTGAAAAGTGGTTATAACTTAGTAAAATGAGACAATCAATTATATTATGTCTAATGTAAGGAAAGACTATGAGTAGAAACAGGATATTTAGACGAAAGCACACAAAAAGAAAGCCTTAGGGTCATAGCATTTATCCAGCCTTAACCAGGTGAAGAGAGACAAAAGGATTGGTAAAGAAAAAATAGTTTTAAAATCTGTAATTCGGGCTTTCCTGGTGGCGCAGTGGTTGAGAGTCTGCCTGCCGATGCAGGGGACGTGGGTTCGTGCCCCGGTCCGGGAAGATCCCACATACTGCGGAGCGGCTGGGCCCGTGAGCCATGGCCGCTGGGCCTGCGCGTCCAGAGCCTGTGCTCCGCAGCGGGAGGGGCCACAGTAGTGAGAGGCCCGCGTACCTAAAAAAAAAAAAATCTGCAATTCATCACTCAAGTTCTGCCCCCTGAAAGTACAATGCAAAAAAGAATTGCATCCCACTTTATCATTTGTAATTGCAATGTTTAATATCTGCCTTCCCCTGCTGGATTATAAACCCCATGAGGGGAGGGACCATGTCTGTGCACCACTGTGCCCATAGTGCATTCAGTCAGAAGGGAATTTCATTGCCCCATTCCTGGTTGACATGGAATATATTTCCCCAAACATAATTACAGCAACTCTTTGTCCCTTTACACACTCCTCATGTAAGAGAAATGAAAAATTGGGAAGAACAATTGGGCATTCTCAGTTGCACTGTTCTCTCTCTTGGGAGCTGCCTGTCTGCAAGAGGATGTTTTTCACTTCACCTCTAGGACCTAAGTCCCTGTGCAGGAAAGGTCTATCCTGGTCTAGCACTGCAGGGACAATGTGGGTAGGTATTTCTAAATCTGAGATTCAGTTCATCAGCCCACTTGGTTCTCTCACGAATCTACGTCCTCAATCTTGTTCTATGAGCAACAGAGGTGATACTTTGCTTCCATCTGCCTTGGTATTTTTTTTTCTTAAATTATTCAGAATCCAGACAGGGAGGAAAAAGCTCTTATTTACTGGTCCTCTTGAATCCCTACACATAGCACAATATCTGATTTACTGTAGTTGCTTAGCAAATATTTGTTGATTGACAAATATTTGACTGTAGAAATTACCAAAAAAGGTTGATTCTGCAATTTAAGTTCTCTGTCAACAGGAAGAATTAGTATACTACAGGTTGAAACTTGAAGGCTTAAGTATCGGCTATTGAAAGCCCACTTTTCAGATAAGGTAACAGAATGGTCTGAAGCCCTGAGATCTAGGTTAGGTTAGGATACCCTATTGGGGTACAGGGAGATAGCAACTGACATATCTCCTAGGAGATCCTATTAGGCTAGGAGACTGGTTTGGATATGGAACATCGCTTGACTCAGGACTTCAATAGACGGAAAAAGTGGGCTGTCTAAAAAGACTATTCAGTTAAAAGGAGTTATAGAAATAAAAAATCTAGGCATGAGGCCAATAGGATAAAAACCAGGGATGTGGAAGAGAATGGATTAGAATAAAGGCTTATGGAGAGGACAAGTTCTGGAGAAATAGTCTGATCAGACTTGCATATAGCTGCAGTGTATTTTATTTATTATAAATTCTATGACTGGAGCTGAGGTAGGGAGGGACAAGGAAGGAGTTGGTTCAGTTGTACTTGTTTGGCTGACTTTTGGGAGGGTAGCAGTAATGGTCTGAGACAGGGAAGATGTCTCTCAAGCTTAAACAAAGACTAAACTGCATTTTACTTGAACAAGAAAAGATCATTTCCAGCCTGATTCAACTTAATTTTGCCAATAATTTTCTGCTTTGGTATATCATTACCAAAATACACTCCTTAAAACAGCCACGTATTAAACTCAAAACAATAAATTAGGACTTCATTTCACAATGAACAGCTACTTAGGTGCAAGACTTTACCAAATCTCACAATATCTAATTTAATCAATTCACCCAGAATCTTGACTTATTAAAAAGCCTTTCCTGATATTTGTTCTGGAGGTTCAGGTTTGGACTGGAGCAAGGCTCTGAGCACTTATCTCCAGACAGCTGACACTGCCTCTGCCACAGTGTTCTCGTCAATCTCTGCACATTATTCAATGAAAGTAAAGAAAAAGCCTTGGTCACCTTGTTTGGAAGCTATTATTTTATATGAGGAGAATATGGTGAAAGAAAAGTAAAAAGAAAAAAGGGCTACATAGTTCATGTTGACATGAAAAGACTAGACTGAACTGACTTTCTTCTCCACTTAGTGTTTTTCTAAGTTATTTTTTAGATTCTCCTAATATCAGTTGTTTAGTTTTTAAGTAGATCTAGCTGGTTCTTATCTATATGACATACAATGTACTACTTGAGTATAACTAATGTTTAAGGCAGTTAACATAGTGAGAAAGTCTTTTCTTTAAAAATTATTTTTAATATACACACATACAAATATGCAAAAAAGTTTAAAATTAAAAAATAATAAACCTATTAAACAAATGGTAGGTTACCAATGTAAATTTGTGACACTGATAACTATACTGTAATCATGTTAGAAAACTCACACTATTTAAAGAGCCATAATGTATAATGTAACTTGTAATTTACCTCAAGTAGTTCAGAAAAGAAATGTGTTTGTAGAATACACACATGATTTATATAAAACATGCCACAGCTACCATATGGCACTGTACACTACTTATTTTTGTCTGTTAATGTGTATACATATTATAACTCCGACCAAGGATATAAAAATGTGTATCAGTATTAGCTTTTCCATATAACTCTAAAATTAATAACTAACAAATATTAACATCAAATACTACAAATAAAAAAGTGAACACAAGAAGAATCAAGCAGATTATGACAGAGTCAATTCAGTTATCTGCCAAATGATAGATGAGGTAACTTTTATTTATTGGTCTTTATGGGAATTTGGATTAAAAGAGCAATAAACATAGTGTCTGGACAAGCCTCTTAGATAGACTCATCCAGCAGAGGGCAGAGAGCAGAAGCAAGAAGAACTACTATCCTGCAGCCTGTGGAACAAAAACCACATTCACAGAAAGATAGACAAGATGAAAAGGCAAAGGTGATGTACCAGATGAAGAAACAAGATAAAACCCAAGAAAAACAACTAAATGAAGTGGAGATAGGCAACTTTCCAGAAAAGAATTCAGAATAATGATAGTGAAGATGATCCAGGACCTCGGAAAAAGAATGGAGGCAAAGATCGAGAAGGTGCAAGAAATGTTTAACAAAGACCTAGAAGAATTAAAGAACAAACAAACAGACATGAACAATACAATAACTGAAATGAAAACTGCACTAGAAGGAATCAATAGCAGAATAACTGAGGCAGAAGAATGGATAAGAGATCTGGAAGACAGAATGGTGGAATTCACTGCTGTGGAAGAGAATAAAGAAAAAAGAATGAAAAGAAATGAAGACAGCCTAAGAGATCTCTGGGACAACATTAAACACAACAACATTCACATTATAGGGGTCCCAGAAGGAAAAGAGAGAGAGAAAGGACCAGAGAAAATATTTGAAGAGATTATAGTCGAAAACTTCCCTAACATGGAAAAGGAAATAACCACCCAATTCCAGGAAGCACAGTGAGTCCCATACAGGATAAACCCAAGGAGAAACACACTGAGATGCACAGTAATCAAATTGGCAAAAATTAAAGACAAAGAAAAATTATTGAAAGCAGCAAAGGAAAAATGTCAAATAACATACAAGGGAACTCCCATAAGGTTAACAGCTGATTTCTCAGCAGAAACTCTACAAGCCAGAAGGGAGTGGCATGATATAATTAAAGTGATGAAAGGGAAGAACCTACAACCAAGATTACTCTACCCAACAAGGATCTCATTCAGATTCGATGGAGAAATCAAAAGCTTTACAGACAAGCAAAAGCTAAGAGAATTCAGCACCACCAAACCACCTCTACAACAAATGCAAAAGGAACTTCTCTAAGTGGGAAACACAAGAGAAGAAAAGGACCTACAAAAACAAACCGAAAACAATTAAGAAAATGGTCATAGGAACATACATAGCGATAATTCCTTTAAACGTGAATAGATTAAATGCTCCAACCAAAAAACACAGGCTTGCTGAATGGATACAAAAACAAGACCCATATATATGCTGTCTACAAGAGACCCACTTCAGACCTAGGGACACATACAGACTGAAAGTGAGGGGATGGAAAAAGATATTCCATGCAAATGGAAATCAAAAGAAAGCTGGAGTAGCTATACTCATATCAGATAAAATAGACTTTAAAATAATGTTACAAGAGACAAGGAAGGACACTACATAATGATCAAGGGATCAATCCAAGAAGAAGAGATAACAATTATAAATATATATGCACCCAACATAGGAGCACCTCAATACATAAGGCAACTGCTAACAGCTATAAAAGAGGAAATCAACAGTGACACAATAAGAGTGGGAGACTCTAACACCTCACTTACACCAATGGACAGATCATCCAAACAGAAAATTAATAAGGAAATGCAAGCTTTAAATGACTCAATAGACCAGATACGTTTAATTGATATTTATAGGACATTCCATCCAAAAACAGCAGATTATGCTTTTTTCTCAAGTGTGCATGGAAAATTCTTCAGGATAGATCACATCTTGGGTCACAAATCAAGCCTCAGTAAATTTAAGAAAATTGAAGTCATATCAAGCATCTTTTCAGAACACAATGCTATGAAATTAGAAATCAATTACAGGAAAAAAAATGTAAAAAACATGAACACATGGAGGCTAAACAATATGTTACTAAATAACTAAGAGATCACTGAAGAAATCAAAGAGGAAATCAAAAATTACCTAGAGACAAATTACAATGAAAACACGATGATCTAAAACCTATGAGATGCAGCAAAAGCAGTTCTAAGAGGGAAGTTTATAGCAATACAAGCCTACCTCAAGAAAAAAGAAAAATCTCAATTAAGCAATCTAACATTACACCTAAAGGAACTAGAGGAAGAAGAACAAACAAAACCCAAAGTTAGTTGAAGGAAAGAAATCATAAAGATCAGAGCAGAAATAAATGAAATAAAAACAAAGAAAACAATAGCAAAGATCAATAAAACTAAAAGCTGGTTCTTTGAGCAAATAAACAAAATTGATAAACCATTACCCAGACTCATTAAGAAAAAGAGGGAGAGGACTCAAATCATAAAATTAGAAATGGGGCTTCCCTGGTGGCGCAGTGGTTGAGAGTCCGCCTGCCGATGCAGGGGACACGGGTTCGTGCCCTGGTCCGGGAAGATGCCACATGCCACGGAGTGGCTAGGCCCGTGAGCCATGGCCACTGAGCCTGCGCATCTGGAGCCTGTGCTCCGCAATGGGAGAGGCCACAACAGTGAGAGGTCTGTGTACCACAAAAAAAAAAAAAAAAAAGTAATAGAAAAAATAAATAAATAAAATTAGAAATGAAAAGGAGAAGTTACAACAGACACCACAGAAATACAAAGCATCCTAAGAGACTACAACAAGCAACTCTGTGCCAATAAAATGGTCAGCCTGGAAGAAATGGACAAATTTTTAAAAGGTATAACCTTCCAAGACTGAACCAGGAAGAAACAGAAAATATAAACAGAGCAAACACAAATAATGAAATTGAAACTGTGATTAAAAATCTTCCAATAGAGCTTCCCTAGTGGCGCAGTGGTTGAGAGTCCGCCTGCCGATGCAGGGGACATGGGTTCATGCCCTGGTCCAGGAAGATCCCACATGCAGTGGAGCGGCTGGGCCCGTGAGCCATGGCCGCTGAGCCTGGGTGTCCGGAGCCTGTGCTCCGCAACGGGAGAGGCCACAACAGTGAGAGGCTTGCATACCGAAAAAAAAAAAATCTTCCAATAAACAAAAGTCCAGGACCAGATGGATTCACAGGTGAATTCTACCAAACATTAAGAGAAGAGCTAACACCTATCCTTCTCAAACTCTTCCAAAAAATTGCAGATGAAGGGACAATCCCAAACTCATTCTATGAGGTCACCATCACCCTGATACCTAAACCAAAGATACTACAAAAAAAGAAAATTACAGACCAACATCACTGATGAATATAGATGCAAAAATCCTCAACCAAATACTAGCAAACAGAATCCAACAGCACATTAAAAGGATCATACACCATGATTGATTGGGGTTTATCCCAGGGATGCAAGGATTCTTCAAAATATGCAAATCAATCAATGTGATACACCATATTAACAAAGTGAAGGATAAAAACCATATGATCATCTCAATAGATGCAGAAAAACTTTTGACAAAATTCAACACCCATGTATGATAAAAACTCTCCAGAAAGTGAGCATAGAGGGAGCCTACCTCAACATAATAGAGGCCATATATAACAAACACACAGCAAACATCATTCTCAATGGTGAAAACTGAAAGCATTTCTTCTAAGATCAGGAACAAGACAAGGATGTCCACTCCCACCACTATTATTCAACATAGCTTTGGAAGTCCTAGCCATGGCAATCAGAGAAGAAAAAGGAATACAAATTGGAAAAGAAGAAGTAAAGCTGTCACTGTCAGTAGATGACATGATACTATACATAGAGAATCCTAAAGATGCCACCAGAAAACTACTAGAGCTAATCAATGATTTTGGTAAAGTTGCAGGAGACAAAATGAATGCACAGAAATCTCTTGCATTCCTATACACTAATGATGAAAAATCTGAAAAAGAAATTAAGGAAACACTCCCATTTACCATTGTAACAAAAAGAATGAAATACCTAGGAATAAACCTACCTAAGGAGACAAAAGACCTGTATGCAGAAAACCATAAGAAACTGATGAAAGAAATTAAAGATGATACCAACAGATGGAGAGATATACCATGGTGTTGGAATGGAAGAAGCAATACTGTGAAAATGACTATACTACCCAAAGCAATCTACAGATGCAATGCAATCACTATCAAAATACCAACAGCATTTTTTACAGAAGTAGAACAAAAAGTCTTAAAATTTATATGGAGACACAAAAGACCCCGAATAGCTAAAGTGGTCTTGAGGGAGAAAAATGGAGCTGGAGGAATCAGACTCCCTGATTTCAGACTATACTACAAAGCTACAGTAATCAGGACAATATGGTACTGACACAAAAACAGAAATATAGGTCAATGGAACAGGATAGAAAGCCCAGAGATAAGCCCACACACCTATGGTCAACTAATCTATGACAAAGGAGGCAAGGGTATTCAATGGAGAAAAGGCAATAAGTGGTGCTGGGAAAAATGGACAGCTACATGTAAAAGAATGAAATTATAAGACTCCATAACACCATACACATAAATAAACTCAAAACGGATTAGAGACCTAAATGTAAGACTGGACACTATAAAACTCTTAGAGGAAAACATAGGAAGAACACTCTTTGACATAAACCACAGCAAGATCTTTTTTGATCCACCTCCTAGAGTAATGGAAATTAAAACAAAAATAAACAAATGGGAACTAATGAAACTTAAAAGTTTTTGCACAGCAAGGAAACCATAAACAAGGTGAAAAGACAACCCTCAGAATGAAGAAAATATTTGCAAACGAATCAACAAAGAATTAATCACCAAAATAGATAAACAGTTCATGCAGCTCAATATTAAAAAAACAAACAACCCAATCCAAAAATAGGCAGAAGACCTAAATAGACATTTCTCCAAAGAAGACATACAGATGGCCAAGAAGCACATGAAAAACTGCTCAACATCACTAATCATTAGAGAAATGCAAATCAAAACTACAATGAGGTATCACCTCAACCAGTTAGAATGGGCATCATCAGAAAATCTACACACAACAAATGCTGGAGAGGGTGTGGAGAAAAGGGAACCCTCTTGCACTGTTGGTGGGAATGTAAATTGATACGGTCACTTTGGAGAACAGTATGGAGGTTCCTTAAAAAACTAAAAATAAAATTACCATATGACCCAGCAATCCCACGGCTGGGCATATACCCGGAGAAAACCATACTTCAAAAAGACACATGCACCCCAATGTTCATTGCAGCACTAGTTACAATAGCCAGGTCATGTAAGCCACCTAAATGCCCATTGACAGATGAACGGATAAAGAAGTGTGGTACATATATACAATGGAATATTACTCGGCCATGAAAAGGAAAGAAACTGGGTCATTTGTAGAGACGTGGATGGATCTTGAGACTGTCATACAGAGTGAAGTAAGTCAGAAAGAGAAAAACAAATATCGTATATTAATGCATATATGTGGAACCTAGAAAAATGGTATAGATGAACTGGTTTGCATGGCAGAAATAGAGACACAGATGTAGAGAACAAATGTATGGACACCAAGGGGGAAAGTAGTAGGGGGATGGTGGTGGTGTGATGAATTGGGAGATTGGGATTGACATATATACACTAATATGTATAAAATGCATAATTAATAAGAACCTGTTGTACAAAAAAAAGTAAATAAAATTAAATTAAAAGCTTAAAAAAGAAAAGAAACATAGTGTCTGTGACTTACTGCCCCACAGAAATCCTGACCACTGACTTGATGTCACAAAAACTTGCCTAGTTTTCTTTGCATTTCCAATGTTATTGTTTAATAAGTCAATCAAATGATGGCAACAAAATCAGTGTAACAAAACATTCAAATGATTTTTCATTATGTAGCCTTAATGTAAGTACAAACATAAACACAGATAAATAGTAATAAATAATACAAATTATACCCATGACATTTCTGTTTTCAAAAGGAAACATAGATGAATGAAGTGTATTCAGTACAATGGCTCACCATTTTACTTCTAGCCCCAAGAACACTGTCTGGCACAAAGTAGACACATAATATATTTTTCTTAAGTGATAAAATATATGTAATATTCTTAGTGCAAAAATTAAAATATAGAACTCAATATGCTAGCCCTTAGCAACAAACATCCAACTATTTATTAATAATACTACATTGTTGTTAGTATGCACTATATTAAATAGATATTTGTTCTCCTATGAATGCAGTCTGAAGATGGGCTATTCTTCAAACAATGAGAATAGTTTCAAAATTGACAGAGACATATGTATGTCTGTATGTACACATATAGCATACACACACACACACACAAGCACAATTCCTCCAAGTTTTAAAAGTATTAAGGTCATACTTTTAAAATATTAATGTTGGAAAAGTACAAGCAAAACTTTGAATTGTAAAGGTATAGTGAAACCCTTTACTTCCTTTTAACTTTGAACTTATACTAGGTATTTCTAAAAGCAAGAAATAGTAACACTAGCGAATGTTTTGTGTTTGTTTGTTTGTTTTTGTGGTATGCAGGCCTCTCACTGTTGTGGCCTCTCCCGTTGCGGAGCACAGGCTCCGGACGAGCAGGCTCAGCGGCCATGGCTCACAGGCCCAGCCGGTCCGCGGCATGTGGGATCTTCCCGGACCGGGGCACGAACCCGTGTCGCCTGCATCGGCAGGCGGACTCAACCACTGTGCCACCAGGGAAGCCCACTAGCTAATGTTTATAAAGCACTTAAAGTGACTCATATTTAATTTAACACTGTCAGGTAGATGCTATTAATTCTCCTGATTTTACAAATGAAAAAATCAGGGCAAATTGCTCAAGATCACACAGCCAGAATGCAGCAGAATGAGCCTCAAATTCAGGTTCATAACTGTTATGCTATTCTACATCTCAGTGGCAGATGAGATTCCGGTGATATGATAGTGAGAGACAAAGGATGATACCACTATGCAGAATCTGAAACAAAACCTCAAAGCTAAATTTATTGCTTAAGGAGAGCTATGCTGCCTTCATACAAGCTCCCCAAGCAGAATAGACTGCTGATACTGCACAGATTTTCAGAAAGCGTGGAGTTCACAGACTTGCAAATTTACAGCAGTGGAAGTGGGTTGACAATTGTGGAAGCATGGCTACTTGGGTTACACTGTTGCTGATAGTTTGATCTTCAAAAGCATGTTCATTGGAGTGAGTCTGGCTGACTTTTAGAAGTAGGGAGCTGTCACTGGTTGGTTGGCCCGTAGAAGTATATTCACCCAGGTGAGTTGTCATTGATTGATTAAACAGGTTTAAAACCAGTTCTGGTGGTTACTTGTTACCATGTCTAAAAAAAGAGCTAGTCTTTTGCTAGAAGCATGGGAACTATAATTTTAAAACCTCCCTTTCAGTCCTCCCTCAGCCAAAGCTGCAGAAGAAACCGTCAAGAATTGTCCAGATCTTCATCACTGTTGTTCATGTACCGTAAAGACAACATTTTGTTGATAGAGATGTGGTTTTCAGTTTGAGGGTGGATCAGCATGATTTATTTTTGTTTTATCTTTTAATCATCTAAGAAGACAGTGGTTGCATAGAAGCATTTAAGGTTCTAAGAGATATGGAACAACAGTGAAACAAACAAGAAATATTGAAAGTATTACAAGAAGAGACAAGAAAGCACTCTGAAAATATAACCCTAGATTTCCTAGGCTTAACCAAGTAAACAAGTTCTTCCTGTGGAAAGTTGCCAGGGGAAACAACCTTTATTTGAGCGATGGAACTTTCAGCCCCATCCCCAAGCTCCCCAACCTCCTACAAGGGGAGAGGGACTGGAGGTAGAGCTAAATCATCAATGGCTAATGATTTAATCAACCACAGCTAAGTAATGAAGCCTCCATTTAAAAAATAATAATAATAATAACAGAGTTCTGAGAGCTTCCAGGCTGATGAATATGTGGAGGTTCAGGGAGAGTGGTGTGCCCAGGGAGGGTGTGCAGGCTCCGTGCTCCTTCCCCCACACCTTGCTCTATCCATCTCTTCCATCTGGCTGTTCCTTAATTATATCATTTTATAATAAATAGTAATCTAGTAAGTAAACTATCTTCCTGAGTTCCATGAGCTGCTTTAACAAATCAATCGAACCCAGAAAGGGGTCATGGGAACCTCCAACTTATAGTTAGTGGGTTGGAAGCAGGGGTAACAACCTGTATTTGGAGTTATGTCCGAAATGTGTTTGGGGGGAATGGGGGGCAGTGTTGTGGGACTGAGTCCTTACCCTGTGGGATCTGATGCTATCTCCAGAAAGTGTCAGGTTGACTTAAATTGTAGAACACCCAGCTAGTGTCGCAGAATTGCTTGATGTGTGGAAAACCCACACGTCTGGTATCAGAAGTGAAGTAGTGATGTGGCAGAGCATTGAGAGTAGAGGGGACACACAGCAGGGTGTTATTTCTTTGCAGTAGAATATAATTTTTCATCATTATAGCCTTGCTTGTATATTGATGGAATAAGTCCATTTTCAAACAGCTCTTCTACTTTCTAAAAAGGAGACTAAAAATCCTTTAACATGAGGCAGGTTTTTTCTTCTATAGTTACAGAGACTAGAAGCACAAAAAAGCTGACACAATTTCACACAAGTACAGTGTAAATGACAAATACAAGGACATCATCTGAGAGGAGATAGAGACAGCACGTATGAGCCCTTTCAGAAGAATAAGGGTAAAGGGAAGAACTATACCTCAAGCATGATATTTTTATGTATATATTTTTTAACATCTTTATTGGAGTATAATTTCTTTACAATGGTGTGCTAATTTCTGCCTTATAACAAAGTGAATCAGTTATACATATACATATGTTTCCATATCTCTTCCCTCTTGTGTCTCAAGCATGATTTTACCTAACTTATTACACAACTTGTGGCAAGTTACCAAGCATTTGTGCCCTGAGACTCCCCTTAAAATGTGCTCAGTGGGAGAAGTTTCTTCTTTGCACCTAGGTGAAATCTACATCTCAATTAGCTCTCATTGCTTATTGACTCACTCCTACATAATCAATGGTCAGTATAGTACTTTTCAGTAAAGAAAGTCTCGATTCAGAATTAGAAGGTCCAACCCGGTATAATCATCCATGCTTGAGTCTTCACTCCAAAAAGACAGTTCTCTTCATCCTCCCCCAGCACAGGCCTGTGGTTGACTATCTAAGGGAAGAAGTATGGGTTGGCTTCTGTCCTCTGTCCCCACTTACTTCCTCCCTCACTCTCAAGCCCCACATTAGAATAGAGGAGGGAGATAAATAAAGGAGTTAGGACATTACCTGCTGATTGGCGGCCCAAACCCTGGGCTTGCCAGTTCTTTAAGGCTGACTTTCTCTCTTGGGCACAGTTGTGGGCTACATGGAGCTTCTTTGACAGGGACAAATCCATTGCTTTTGGCTCGCAATTCCCCACCCTCCCCCTAGCCCTTAGACACCATTCACGATCCACTCCACACAGACCCTCACCTGCTGGAATCCTGATGTCCTCCTTGGTGATCCTCTAGGCTGAGGTAGGACATGAAAGGATGCTATGTTGGCTGTCTCTCCCTGTGTGCCCATATCTGTGCATGTATCCATTAACCTCACCAACCATGAGAATGCAAGTCAATCAAAACACAGGCACTTCTGTCCTGCTGACAGTCTCCAATTCCTCAAATGTTCTCAGACCTGAGGAAGGATACATGTCTCCAACTGTAGGGAACATGTTTCAAGCACTATAAGTGGTCTCATGGAAGCTTCCTACCCTGGACCCAAAGTGGAGGTAGCATCCTACCCAAGTCACCCAGGGAAAGAGATTGGGGAGTGGGGACCTAAAGGCTATAGTTCTCTTCAAAGACATCTTTTTTTAAAATAAATTCACTCTCCTCTCTCCACATTCTGATTCCTTTCAAATACTTGCAACAACAAAGGTGTCAAAAAGTATTGCAAATCTTCTTTTTTTCTTTGAAAATTCTGCATATTTTGGCTTATCACTTTGATAGGCAGATCTATTGCAGAAGTTTTCAATCCTATCCAACCCAATACACACTTTTAATAACAAATCTTTTTATCTCCCTCCTTTATTAACATGGAGTAAAATTTATAAATAACACAAGCTACCTACATATATAATTTCAAAGAATCAATACAGTGTATCAACTGTGGAATAAAAAAGGAATAATCTTTTATGTATACAAATGCTAAAATAATATACATTTCAGTATTTAAATGTTCAGGCATGGCTCCACTAGAAAAGAAAAGGAAGAAGCCAGATGTTTGCCCTCACTTTAATGAATAAACTCAGATTTAAGAAAAGGCAATGTTCAATTGAATATTGTCAACATTTCTTCCTGTATTTGTCATTTTAAAATACGGGATAAATAAATATATTCAGAGTTGGATAGATGAGAAAGGTTCTTTCAACATGGGTTCAACAGCTATAAATGCAGAATGATCCGTTTTAACAATTCGAATTCCACACGTGACATGGCCTTCAGTAACATATTTTGAATTCCTTACCAACTCTTAGGAACTCTGAAAACATAAAAAGATTGTATAAAATCTTTCCTCTACTTACACAGTAATTGCATTCCTAGAAAATTCAGTATATATGAAAATCATGACAAAATGTAAACGTTTGTCCCTTGTGAGAAATTGGAAAGTCTCACAGAATATGGGACAATTCTTCATGGTGTAGGGCTGTCTCCCACACTGCCAAACACCTAGCCCTCTTCTTCCCAGAGAATTAAAGGCCAATTGGACCCCCAATCATTGTAACAACCAACAAAGACAAAAAAATCCAAAACCTCCATAACTTCTCCTGGGGAAGGGTGGCATATCTTCTCCCATTAAAAATCACTAATCTGGGCTTCCCTGGTGGCGCAGTGGCTAAGAGTCCGCCTGCCGATGCAGGGGACATGGGTTCATGCCCCGGTCCGGGAAGATTCCACATGCCGCGGAGCGGCTAGGCCCGTGAGCCATGGCCGCTGAGCCTGCGCGTCCCAAGCCTGTGCTCTGCAATGGGAGAGGTCACAACAGTGAGAGGCCCGCGTACCAGAAAAAAAAAAAATCACTAATCTGTTGTCTCATGAAGCCTAGAACAAAACTTAAATGTTACATCTCTTACATCCTGATGCGAGAAAAAGGAAGTATAAAATCCTTTGAGGAGAGTAAAGGAAGAAAACGTCTTGACCCAGAGAACAACTTTGCATAGTTAACTGTGACTAAATGCTACCACCAGTTTTCAGCTAAATCAAGATAATTTTCCTCTCACTTAGCATATACCTGACATCTTACTTAAACTTTATTTAAACACTTGGTTTCCAAAGGATAGAGGGTGCTGATTAGGTTGATGAGAAAAAGCAACTTTAAAAAATATATATAAAATGATTCTTTTATAACATTTCTCTACAACCTAATGTGACCAAAAATGCTAAATATCTGAGTTAATAATGTCTGTGCTATTGATTTTCAGATATTAATATTTTTCTTGGCCGATTTCCAATACTAGCTTTCATCATGTAGATGAAATGCCTAGACAGGTGCTTAAAGCTGAAAGCATATTTATAAAGAGCGGTACTCACTGTTAGAAGAGAAAAAACATACCCCTTTGTGTACCTGTTTTATGCAATTCAGAAAAACAAAGTTCAAGGGATGAATGGTTTGACTTGAAATAGAAACAGAAATATATATTGCAGCATAACCTTAGAAGCACATTATAAGGCAAGTAGATATATGTCTCTTAACAGGCTTCCTCTCTCTGACAATCAGCTACTGTGAGCTATTTTTCAAGAAGCTTCATTATGGGTGAACAGCTAAAACCTAATCTCTGCCCTTACATAAATTTCCTGCAGTATGAAGGCAAGGGTTAAAACAGTGCTTCTTGCAGAGTTATCCCTGGGCCTAGTCCTCTAATTCCAACTCTGACTTCAGTATAACCCTAGGGAAATCATTTAATCTCTTAGTTCCATCTGGAACTAGTGATTGTACTACTTTAGCTTTGTTATCCAAAAGCACTGGCAACTCAGCATTGTTTGATGTACATGAATAGCAGGTGCTGTATGTGTGTTAAGGCCCTTCTAGCTCCTCCCAAGCAGTCCAACATTTAGTGCCTTCCAAAACACGTAGGGCCAGAAAATCAAGTTACCAATCTCTGTCACTGTGACTCTTTGAGACACTGACTCTCAGAGCATGGGCCACACAATTGCTATCTGAGAAGTTTCATTACTTTATCTATTTGCGTTACCAGTGCAACCTTTTTGAAACTATTACAATATTGTTTAGGAAAGACCCCTTTTTTCCACTTTTGGCTTCATTCTCAGACATGAAAGCCTATATACAAATCAGATATGAAATTGAGGAAGATGAAACTAGACATGTATAATTTATATTCATGACTATTTGTATATTTAGTGGCTTCGTCCTGAAGCACAATTTTAGTACATAAAATTATATTTAAATTTCTCAAACTTGCATGTCATCAGAATGCAAGGCTTTAAAAATATTATCATAGATCACCACTCTGATTGTAATAAAAAGCTCTGCTTGAATAATTATCCTTTCAAATAAGAGCAAATGGAAACAATTTAGATTTTTATCTTCTGGTTACATTAGCCAGAGTAGTTCAACATTTAGTAATACCATGCATATGTCTACATGCAAGTTTTTCAAGTATATTATGATTGAAGAATACTCTAAGCATTCACAACTTTTTTTTGTAACTCCACATCAAGCCAAGTATGGAGTAGAACATGAGCAGAGGCCCAATTCTATAGCTTAGAGAATCAGGCCAACTCTCTAGGCAATGAACTCTCTCTTTGGTGATCCTCAAATGAAGGTTTGAATTTCTTAGGGATATAGAAGAAATTCCTGAATTGGATGTGAAATCAGACTGGATGAAGCTTAAAATTCATATGGAACAAGATAGATGGCACTGTTTATTAACATGGGGAGGGGAGATTGGGTTCTCCAGGGGAAAGCAATAAGAGCTGTGGCATGGACCGTTGTCTTTTGAATACCCTGAATGCATTCATATTCATTTCCTTCCAGGGCAACCATCCCTTTCACATTCTCAGCCCAATTTGCTTCAACTAAAACTAACTCTACTTCTGGGGTCCAGGAACAAAACAGCCGTAGGCTGAGCCAAGCAGCACAGTCCATCTCTTGGTCACATTGGTGATTTTTTAGAGTGGGCACCAGATACAAATTGGCCAGTCAGGACCAATAAGCTCAATTCTAAAATTTTCTTTGCAGCATCAGGAAAGTGAAGTATCTCTTATGCCGGAATGAGTATTATCATGCTGTGAGACAGAAGCTCTGCAAGGCCAGCCAGCAGAGCCTGAAAATGGAGCCAATCTAGAGGGGAAGCAGAGTAGAAAAGTGGACTCTTAGGATATCTTTCGGGTTCTGAATCATGTCTGTTTGGTTATATAAATCATTAAAGTCTTCTTTGTCTATTGAAGTTGGATCTTTCATAATCTGGAAAAAGAAAAGTTTAACAGATAAAATGGTGATTATAATTCTCTACTCTGTCCTAGTACTAAGGATGGTGTCAGACACACAGGAGGTGCTCAATAAATATCTGCTGAATGAATGAACAAGTTCCCTGAGCAGCAGGAAGGGCCAGAGTTTGGCTCAGAAAAGAAGAGGGCTGAAAAAGAAGTGGACAGTGACAATATGTTGGTGAGGAGATTGTATAGAAGGACAGGAGAGGTTTCTAGCAGTTATTATTGTAGGCAGATAGAATAGGGGGTTCTCAGAGGAAGACAACCAGACATAGCTTTCTTGACGTAAGAGAAGCCATTTTAGGCCTAAGCCATTTTGTGATCTAAGCCTGGCCACAATGCTTGCCCATGCAGAAGAGCAGGTCTCAGTAATTAATGATTTTAAGAGAACAATAGAATGTAAGAACAGTTATTACCAGACTAGGGAAATAACCATATTGGAGACAGAAAATCAGTTAAGTCTCCAAGTCTTAACTGTTTCAAAGGTCAAGATTAGTCTAATGCACATACTTGAGCTGTTTTGCAGGATTCAAACCCTCTTGAGCACTCAACCACCAAACTACCTGGAGCCAGAAAATTGATAATGCTGACCCTTACTGGTCCTCGTCATTCCAATCAACTAGGACCTGGGCTTTGTCAACTTGTGATGGCTTTTGCCCCAATTCTATGCTGAATTCTTTGCACAAGCCCCTTCATGAATATGAAGGCACCCTTAGCTTAAAACTTCCCTAATTTTGTTTTTCGGAGAGACATTGCTTTGGGAAATATCTCTCATGTTCTCCTTTCTTGTTGCAAGTAATAAAATCCTTCCTTCTCCTGCTCTTTGACTTGGTTGTATCATTTGGCTCAACACCCACCAAGAAGCAAACCCAGTTTTCAGCTAACATGAGTCTGAAAATTGGGGACATGGAGGGAGGTATAAAGAGAACTTTTAGGAAGTTATGCTCTATGATAGGCTACATATAAGATTCCTATACAAAGAAAATATAACCTAAGTTTCTGTAGTCCATTGTTCAAGGCTTTTGGAGTTAGACTTATATCTTTGACCGTGAGTTCTTGCAGAGGCTGACTTCAAGACAGCACACACGCCAGATTTAGTGAGGATTACCCATATGTATTCAAATTCTTTAAGTAGAAATCAAATTCAAATGTAGTGAGAAAAA
Source organism: Monodon monoceros (assembly GCF_005190385.1). Classification (NCBI taxonomy): domain Eukaryota; kingdom Metazoa; phylum Chordata; class Mammalia; order Artiodactyla; family Monodontidae; genus Monodon; species Monodon monoceros. The sequence goes on along the minus strand of NW_021703777.1, from coordinate 36,322,462 downwards.
TAGGCATATTTTGATCTTTCATCAAGAGAAAAAAATAAAAGAAACTTTTTCCCCTTCAAGAACAACTTTGATTGGAAAGTTAAGATAATTTAACAAGATAATTCGAAATGTTTACCCAATAAGCCTATGGTTATTTACTTCAATAAATTCAACTCAAATTTTTGGCCATCTAAGTTCATTTCTTATAGGTTCCTCTTTTATATCAAATTTGCTTCTTTTCTTAAAGGAATAATTTACTAACCTTTGCAAATAAGAAAAAGAGGTAAATTAGAGAATCAAGAAATTGTATTATTATGTAAATTGACTTTAACAGTGCTACAATTTTTATAATTGAGAAAAATATTCATCATTATCTATAACTAAATAATTTTTATGATCAAAAATAAAGAAAGTAATGTTTCTAATAGAACTACTACCAGGCAAACATTAACAAGCTGAGTATTTTAAATACTGCCATTATAGCTTTTGTTCCATTAAGTAAAAACTTTTTTCTGAAGGAATCAAGAAATATTTTTAGTTTCTTTAAAAAGAACCTATCTATGTTGTGATGCTAATAGGAGCATCCTTTATTTAATCTCTGTGAGACACTATCATTAAATCTGTGGGTCTGGTCATACTCAAAGACTTTAAGCAGAATGATGGAAAATGAAAACAAATTTGAAGGCGCTCCATGACACCAAAGACAACAATAGAAACATGACTCTAAGTTCCATAGTAACTCTCTATGTGACCTTAAATGTCTTTTTACCCTCTTTATGTCTCACTAAGTCACATAGGTGAAGGACCTCTTTAAGAGTATTAAAGATCCACTCTATTATTTCAACATTAAGAGCATAACACTTAAAAACATGTGAGTGAAAAATGAGAACATCAGATAACTAAGAAGAAGTAGGAATTGATGATATTTGGAGTATTTCTCTTTGAGCAAATAATAATATGCCATTTGTTCTACTTGCTTTATCAATATTTCAAAACTAAAATATTTTTTAGTGATTTATTTTTTTAGAGAGGATATATCCCAAAGGAATATATCAAAATTGGAAAACATGTATATTTTGAAAATAAATAACTATTTACCCTTTGTTTTGACTGATTTTTTTACATTTAAGATGTTTTTTATCTCAAATAATATTTTAAAAGATTTGTAATTATTAACAGTGTATGATTTTTACAAGTTGGGAAAACAAGCTTAGTAGGTTTAAGGAGAATCACAAGATAAAGCAAACTTTACTTGAAAACTTGCAAACTCAGGAAACACAATTACCTATGGAAAGGGGTATTGGGGGAAAATACTATAATTTTTTGACATTCTAACACATTTTCTACCTTGAGTAGAATCTCATGTATTTTAAAAAGGGAAGTGAAATTTGGATCTACTATGACAGAGCTTCCCAAACTTTACCAAATCTTGGCTCACATAGAAAACAATATTTACACAGTACTCTGGGATAATGGATGAGGTTGCTCCAAACTGAGATGAAGCCAAAGGCTCTGGGTTACCTCAGGCACAACCCAGCTGCTCTAGTGGCTGACGGGATTAATATCTCCACACATCTGTGTCCACTGTTGTGTGATCTGTGGGGAAACTCTGCTCTCCAAAATGAAATGGCATATAAATCTTCCACAACTTCTGGAAAACAGCTCAAAGTGCACCCATTCACAATAATGAGTCAGTAAAAATCCACTACATTATTGCAACATTAAGCATTCTATACAAGCTAAAAACAAGGGCTGTTACCTTCGTTTTATAATCATACCAAAAAAGAAGCACTCAATATTATAGCCAAAGTCTAAATCCATATCTTTTTGTTAATATCCAAAGTATTTAAAATTCAACTATCTTATATTTGGACAATTAACCAAAATTAATCTCTAGCTATAAAGCAGATGCTTTCTCCTTATCACTTCCATTTTTTAGTTAGCCATTTTGAATAATGTAATTATTAGCTCACATGTGTCAACATTTTCTAAGAGCCTACTCTCATGTAGCAACCAAGAAGTAAGAAGTGTTAATATCAAAAAATGCCAGGAGGAGGAACAAAAGAATACAAGATGAAGAAGAAGATGGTTAGACATTAAACCCCCATAAAATGGTAGTTGTAGAGGTTGGAGGAGGTATAGCTGGAGAGAGATGAAGTTGCCTCAGAGTGGAGTTAATGTTTCACTGTATGCATTATATTCTTTATATCTCTACATTGCAAGCATTTTTAGGGCAAACCTAAGTAAGCAATCCTTCCAACATGGAAGGCCTGGAGCTCCTCATCCCAATACGGTAGGCTGAAATGTGGTTAGACCAAATTGTGATGAACTATGTAGGTGTACAATATGCATTGTATTTTAAAGACCTAGTGCCCCAAAATATCAAGGATCTCAACAGTAATTTTTATACTGATTACATACTGAAATTAAAATATTTTGGATATACTGAGTTAAATAAACTATACTATTAAAATTAATTTTACCTCTTTATTTTTTAACATGGCTTCAAGAAAATTTAAAATTATAGATGTGGCTCATATTATACTTGTATTGGACAGTGCTGGTCTAGAGCATAAACTACGTAAGAGAAGAAAAAGATGAAATGAGCACACAAATAGAAAAAGAAGATGCTCTGGAATAGATCAAGAAAGAGACACTTCCAATAAACACACCTAAAGAGTTTCTAATAATTCCTCAGCAAGAAGGAATTATAAATTAGGATGCCCACTCTGGTTGGCCTAACTTAACTGTGTGTGGTTCTCCGTCTGTAATGTGGATTTAGTCATTCTAAATGAAATCTTTTGTTGTCACTTTTATAAATTCCGCCTTTAAGTATTGTGATAGACATTTAGATGATAGATGATAGATAGGTAGATACATAGATACACAGATAGATAGATAGATAGATAGATAGATAAAGATAGATAGATCTCTACTCCATGGAGACAAACTGGCAATCACAAAAAAGATTCTGGTGAAGAAAACTAGGCTAGGCACATGGCCCACCGCTGCCATCTTAGACTGAGTATCATGTGCACGGTCTGCACATGGTCCGCCAAGCTGAGATGTCAGGCACAGCCCCTGGCCACGGGAACTCTGTCTGAAGTGCCAGGTGAGAGGCCTCTGCTTGAGGCACCCTTTGAGCAAGTGACACCAGACTAATCACAAAGGAAAAGAGAAGGGGAAAAAAGGTTAGACTTTGAGACCTTCAAAATGGCGGAGGAGTGAGACGTGCAGATTGCCTTCCTCCCCACAAATACATCTACGTGTGGAACAACTCCTACAGAACACCTACTGAACGGTGGCAGAAGACCTCAGACTTCCCAAAAGGCAAGAAACTCCCCACGTACCTGGGTAGGGCAAAAGAAAAAAGAAAAAACAGAGACAAAAGAATAGGGATGGGACCTGCCCCAGTGGGAGGGAGCTGTGAAGGAGGAAAGGTTTCCACACACTAGGAAGCCCCTTCGCGGGCGGAGACTGCGGGTGTCAGAGCAGGGGAGCTTCAGAGCCGCGGAGGAGAGCGCAGCAACAGGGGTGCGGAGGGCAAAGCAGAGAGATTCCCGCATGGAGGATCGGTGCCGACCAGCACTCACCAGCCCAGGAGGCTTGTCTGCTCACCCGCCGGGGTGGGCGGGGCTGGGAGCTGAGGCTCGGGCTTCGGTCGGAGCAAAGGAAGAGGACTGGCGGCGTGAACACAGCCTGAAGGGGGCTAGTGCACCACGGCTGGCCGGGAGGGAGTCTGGAGAAAAGTCTGGACCTGCCAAAGAGGCAAGAGACCATTGTTCCAGGGTGCACGAGGAGAGGGGATTCAGAGCACCGCCTAAACGAGCTCCAGAGACAGGTGTGAGCCGCGGCTATCAGTGCGGACACCAGAGATGGGCATGAAACGTTAAGGCTGCTGCTGCCGCCACCAAGAAGCCTGTATGCGAGCACAGGTCACTATCCACACTTCCCCTCCCGGAAGCCTGTGCAGCCCGCCACTGCCAGGGTTCTGTGATCCAGGGACAACTTCCCCTAGAGAACACACATCGCGCCTCAGGATGTTGCAACGTCACGCTGGCTTCTGCCACTGCAGGCTCGCCCCACATTCCGTACCCCTCCCTCCCCTCGGCCTGAGTGAGCCAGAGCCCCCTAATCAGCTGCTACTTTAACGCCATCCTGCCTGAGCGAAGAACAGATGCCCTCACGTGACCTACACGCAGAGGCAGGGCCAAATCCAAAGCTGAACCCCAGGAGCTGTGCAAAGAGAAAGGAAAATCTGTCTCTCCGCTGCCTCAGGAGCAGCAGATTAAATCTCCACAGTCAACTTGATGTACCCTGCATCTCTGGAATACCTGAATAGGCAACGAATCATCCCAAATTGAGGCAGTGGACTTTGGGGGCAACGACATATATATATTTTTTTCTTTTTCTCTTTTTGTGAGGATGTATGTGTATGCTTCTTAGTGTGATTTTGCCTGTATAGCTTTGCTTTTACCATTTCTCCTGGGTTCTGTCAGTCCTTTTTTTTTAGTGCTTGTGGATTTGTTTTTTGGTTTGGTTGCTCTCTTCTTCCTTTTTTACTTTTTTATTTTTAATAATTATTTTCTATTTTTATAACTATATTTTACTATCTTTTTCCCTTCTTTCTTCCTGTTTTTCTCCATTTTCTTCTGAGCCGTGTAGCTGACAGGGTCTTGGTGCTCCAGCCAGGTGTAAGACCTGAGCCTCTGAGGTGGTAAAGCCGACTTCAGGACATTGGTCCACCAGAGACCTCCCAGCTCCATGTAATATTAAACAGGAAAAGCTCTCCCAGAGACCTCCACCTCAAGGCTAAGACTCAGCTCCACTCAACAACTGGCAAGCTGCAGTGCTGGACACCCTATGCCAAACCACTAGCAAGACAGGAACGCAACACCACCCAGTAGCAGACAGGCAGCCTAAAATCATAATAAGGCCACAGACACCCCAAAACACACCACCAAATGCAGTTCTGCCCACCAGAAAGACGAGATCCAGCCTCATCCACCACAACAGAGGCACCAGTCCCCTCCACCCGGAAGCCTACACAACCAACTGAACAAACCTTAGCCACTGGGGGCACACATCAAAAACAATGGGAACTGGGCTTCCCTGGTGGTGCAGTGGTTGAGAGTCCGCCTGCTGATGCAGGGGACACGGGTTCATGCCCCAGTCCGGGAAGATCCCACATGCCGCAGAGCTGCTGGGCTCGTGAGCCATGGCCGCTAAGCCTGTGTGTCCGGAGCCTGTGCTCTGCAACGGGAGAGGCCACAACAGTGAGAGGCCCGCATACCGCAAAAAAAAAAAAAAAAAAAACAATGGGAACTATAAACCTGCAGCCTGCGAAAAGGAGACCCCAAACACAGTAAGTTAAGCAAAATGAGAAGCCAGAAAAACACACAGCAGGGAAGGAGCAAGGTAAACACCCATCAGACCAAACAAATGAAGAGGAAATAGGCAGTGTACCTGAAAAAGAATTCAGAGTAATGATGCTAAAGATGATCCAAAATCTTGGAAATAGAATGGAGGAAATACAAGAAACTTTTAACAAGGACCTAGAAGAACTAAAGAGCAAACAAACAATGATGAACAACACAATAAATGAAATTCTAAATTCTCTAGAAGGAATCAATAGCAGAGTAACTGAGGCAGAAGAATGGATAAGTGACCTAGAAGATAAAATAGTGGAAATAACTGCCACAGAGCAGAATAAAGAAAAAAAAGAATGAAAAGAATTGAGGACAGTCTCAGAGACCTCTGGGACAACATTAAATGCACCAACATTCGAATTATAGGGGTCCCATAAGAAGAGTAAAAGAAAGGGACTGAGAAAATATTTGCAGAGATTATAGTTGAAAACTTCCCTAACATGGGAAAGGAAATAGTTAATCAAGTCCAGGAAGCACAGAGAGTCCCATACAGGATAAATCCAAGGAGAAATATGCCAAGACACATATTAATCAAACTATCAAAAATTAAATACAAAGAAAAAATATTAAAAGCAGCAAGGGAAAACAGCAAATAACATACAAAGGAATCCCCATAAGGTTAACAGCTGATCTTTCAACAGAAACTCGGCAAGCCAGAAGCGAGTGGCAGGACATATTTAAAGTGATGAAAGGGGGGAACCTACACCAAGATTACTCTACCCAACAAGGATCTCATTTAGATTTGGCAGAGAAATTAAAACCTTTAGAGACAAGCAAAATCTAAGAGAATTCAGCACCACCAAACCAGCTTTACAACAAATGCTAAAGGAACTTCTCTAGGCAGGAAACACAAGAGAAGGAAAAGACCTACAATAACAAACCCAAAACAATTACGAAAACGGTAATAGGAAGATACATTTCGATAATTACCTTAAATGTAAATGGATTAAATGCTCAAACCAAAAGACATAGTATGGCTGAATGGATACAAAAAGAAGACCCATATATATGCTGTCTACAAGAGACCCACTTCAGACCTACAGACACATACAGACTGAAACTGAGGGGATGGAAAAAGATATTCCATGCAAATGGAACTCAAAAGGAAGCTGAAGTAGCAATTCTCATATCAGACAAAATAGACTTTAAAATAAAGCCTATTACAGGAGACAAAGAAGGACACTACATAATGAACAAGGAATCATTCCAAGAAGAATATATAGCAATTGTAAATACTTATGCACCCAACACAGGAGCACCTCAATACATAAGGCAAATGCTAACAGCCAGAAAAGGGGAAATCGACAGTCACACAGTCATAGTAGGGGACTTTAACACCCCACTTTCACCAAAGGACAGACCATCCAAAATGAAAATAAGTAAGGAAACACAAAATTTAAATGACACATTAAACAAGATGAGCTTAATGGACATTCCAACCTATACGACAGTACACATTTTCATCTCAAGTACTCATGGAACAATCTCCAGGACAGATCAGATCTTGGGTCACAAATCAAACCTTGGTAAATTTAAGAAAATTAAGATCGTATCAAGTATCTTATCTGACCACAACGTTATGAGACTAGATGTCAATTACAGGAAAAAATCTGTAAAAAATACAAATACATGGAGGCTAAACAATATGCTTCTTAATAACCAAGAGATCACCAAAGAAATCAAAGAGGATATCAAAAAATACCTAGAAACAAATGACAATGAAAACACGATGACCCAAAACCTATGGGATGCAGCAAAAGCAGTTCTAAAAGGGAAGTTTATAGCAACACAATCCAACCTCAAGAAACAAGAAAAATCTCAAATAAACAATCTAACCTTACACCTAAGGGAAGCAGAGAAAGAAAAACAAAGAAAACCCAAAGGTAGTAGAAGGGAAGAAATCATAAAGATCAGAGCAGAAATAAATGAAATAGAAACAAAGAAAACAATAGCAAAGATCAATAAGACTAAAAGCTGCTTCTTTGAGAAGATAAGCAAAATTGATAAACCATTAGCCAGACTCATCAAGAAAAAGAGGGAGAGGACTCAAATCTATAACGTTAGAAATGGAAAAGGAGAAGTTATAACTGACACTGCAAAAATACAGAGCATCATAAGAGACTACTACAAGCAACCCTATGACATTAAAATGGACAACCTGGAAGAAATGGACAAATTCTTAGAAAGGTATAACCTTCCAACACTGAACCAGGAAGAACTAGAAAATATGAACAGACGAATCACAAGCACAAAAATTAAGAATGTGATTAAAAACCTTCTAACAAACAAAAACCCAGGACCAGATGGCTTCACAGGTGAATTATACCAAACATTTAGAGAAGAGCTAACACCCATCCTTCTCAAACTCTTCCAAAAAATTGCAGAGGAAGGAACACTCCCAAACTCATTCTTCAAGGCTATCATCAATCACCTTGATACCAGAACCAGACAAAGATAATACAAAAAAAGAAAATTACAGACCAATATCACTGATGAATACAGATGCAAAAACCTTCAACAAAATACTAGAAAAGAGAATCCAACAGCAAATTAAAAGGATCATTCACCATGATCAAGTGGGATTTATGCCAGGGATGCAAGCATTCTTCAATATATGCAAATTAATCAATGTGATACACCATATTAACAAATTAAGGAAAAAAAAACCATATGATCATCTCAGTAGATGCAGAAAAGGTTTTGACAAAATTCAACACCCATTTATGATAAAACCCTCCAGAAGGTAGGCATAGAGGGAACTTACCTCAACATAATAAAGGCCATACATGACAAACCTACAGCCAACATCTTTCTTAATGGTGAAAAACTGAAACCATTTCTACTAAGATCAGGAACAAGACAAGGTTGCCCACCCTCACCACTATTATTTAACATGGTTTTGGAAGTTTTAGCCATAGCAATCAGAGAAGAAAAAGAAATATAAAGATTCCAAATAGGAAAAGAAGAAGTAAAGCTGTCACTGTTTGCTGATGACATGATACTATACATTAGAGATTCCTAAAGACGCTACCAGAAAACTACTAGAGCTGATCAATGATTTTGCTAAAGTAGCAGGAAACAAAATTAATGCATAGAAATCTCTTGCATTCCTATACACTAATGATGAAAAATCTGAAAGAGAAATTATGGAAACACACCCATTTACCATTGCAACAAAAAGAATAAAATATCTAGGAACAAACCTACAGAGGGAGAAAAAAGACCTGTATGCAGAAAACTATAAGATACTGATGAAAGAAATTAAAGATGACACAAACAGATGCAGAGATATACCATGCTCTTGGATTGGAAAAATCAACATTGTGAAAATGACTATAGTACCCAAAGCAATCTGCAGTTCAATGCAATCCCTATCAAACTACCAATGGCATTTTTCACAGAATTAGAACCAAAAATTTCACAATTTGTATGGAAATACAAAAGACCCCAAAGAGCCAAAGCAATGTTGAGAAAGAAAAGCAGAGCTGGTGGAATCACGCTCTCTGACTTCAGACTATACTACAAAACTACAGTAATCAAGGCAGTATGGTACTGCCACAAAAACAGAAATATAGATCAATGGAACAGGATAGAAAGCTCAGAGAGAAACCCACACACATATGGTCACCTTATTCTTGATAAAGGAGGCAAGAATATACAATGGAGAAAAGACAGCCTCTTCAATAAGTGGTGCTGGGAAAACTGGACAGATACATGTAAAAGAATGAAATGAACACTTCCTAACCCCATACACAAAAATAAACTCAAAATGGATTAAAGACCTAAATGTAAGGCCAGACACTATAAAATTCTTAGAGGAAAACATAGGCAGAACACTCTATGACATAAATCACAGCAACATCCTTTTTGACCCACCTCCTAGAGAAATGGAAATTTAAAAAATAAACAAATGGGACCTAATGAAACTTCAAAGCTTTTGCACAGCAAAGGAAACCATAAACAAGACCAAAAGACAACCCTCAGAATGGGAGAAAATATTTGCAAATGAAGCAACTGACAAAGGACTAATCTCCAAATTTACAAGCAGCTCATGCAGCTCAATATCAGAAAAACAAACAACCCAATCCAAAAATGGGCAGAAGACCTAAATAGACATTTCTCCAAAGAATATATACAGACAGCCAACAAACACATGAAAGAATGCTCAACATCACTAATCATGAGAGAAATGCAAATCAGTAGTACAATGAGGTATTACCTCACACCAGTCAGAATGGCCATCATCAAAAAATCTACAACTAATAAATTCTGGAGAGTGTGGAGGAAAAGGAACCCTATTGCACTGTTGTTGGGAATGTAAGTTGATACAGCCACTAGGGAGGACAGTATGGAGGTTCCTTAAAAAACTACAAATAGAACTACCATATGACCCAACAATCCCACTACTGGGCATATACCCTGAGAAAACCATAATTTGAAAAGAGTCATGTACCACAATATTCGTTGCAGCTCTATTTACAATAGCCAGGACATGGAAGCAACCCAAGCGTCCACTGACAGATGAATGGATAAAGAAGTTGTGGTACATATATACAATGGAATATTACTCAGCCATAAAAAGAAAAGACAGATGAATGGATAAAGAAGTTGTGGTACATATATACAATGGAATATTACTCACTCAGCCATAAAAAGAAACAAGATTGAGTCATTTGTAGTGAGGTGGATGGACCTAGAGTCTGTCATACAGAGTGAAGTAAGTCAGAAAGAGAAAAACAAATACTGTATGCTAACACATATATGTGGAATCTAAGAAAAAAAAAAGGTTATGAAGAACCTAGGGGCAGGACAGGAATAAAGATGCAGACGTAGAGAATGGACTTGAAGACACAGGGAGGGGGAAGGGTAAGCTGGGACGAAGTAAGAGAGTGGCATGGACATATATACACTACCAAATGTAAAATAGATAGCTAGTGGGAATCAGCCACATAGCACAGGGAGATTAGCTCGGTGCTTTGTGACTAGCTAGAGTGGTGGGATAGGGAGGGTGGGAGGGAGTTACAAGAGGGAGGAGATATGAGGATGTATGTATATGTATAGCTGATTCACTTTGTTATATAACAGAAACTAACACACCATTGTAAAGTAATTATACTCCAATAAAGAGGTTTAAAAAAAATAGAAGACTAGGCTACATTACAACTGTATACTTCATGTAGATTTTCCAAGGTATAGAAAGCCAACTACATCATCTATGTTTTCAGGGAAAGTGAATAAATCATTACTCAAGACAGATGGTTAACTTTCCTGTTTTAAAGATCTCCAAACATTTTAGAAGAGAGTAGGGTCTTTGGCATCTTCACCCCTTCTCAAGACATTAAGAACTTCCAGGAGTAGTTGTCTTTCTCTCCTGGATGCCCAGGTATGAGATAACTTCTTTACCCCGTGGATCAGCTACACCTACAATCACCCTCCCTGTGTAATACTCTCATTTCTTTTCTTAAAGATCTGTATTATCAATGGCCATTCATTTGACACTTAGCCCTTGCCTTCAGTTGCAATCTGTTTAAATTTATTCTGATAGCTAAAGATAAGGGAAGAAAAGATGGAAATAATCTGTGACTTCAGTTTTCCAAATGGATTTCACATACAGTTACATGAGCTCTGAATCTGCTATGCCAAAATAAATATATTTTCAGGCTTTTCCTGTTTCAATTAACCACCATGTAGAGAAAATGATTGTTTTTCAAGAAGTGGGCATAAAGAATTATCTACTTTCCACTCTTTTTCCATATCCCCAATTAGCATCACCCCTAACACTAGTCTTCAATTCAGTTCCGGAGAGGTAGATGGTAGGTAGGTAGGTAGTTAGATAGATAAGTAAATCAACAAAAACTGTGCTCTTCAAGTAATGAAGAAACACTGAAATTCAATTTGAAAGAAAAATGCCCATAGTATATTACTTGTGAAGACTTTTTTTAAAAAGCCCAAAGATCTTGTGGCTAACTATGACTATTTATTATATGCCAGATGCTGTTTTCCACTCTAGGAGGACTAACTCATTTAAATTCATAACAACTCTGTGCGGTGGGTAGTATTATTATCAACACCTCCCTTTAAGATGAGGAGACTGAAGCTCAGAAAGTTAATTCACTTGCCAACAATCAGGCTGTTAGCAAATAGTAGAGCTGAGACTGAACTCAAATAATGTCTGTAGAATCCATGCTCCCAGTCACTGCACAGTTCTTCCTCTCTTAAAGATGAATTCAAATGTAAGTCAAGATTCTTACTGAGCACACAGTTTTTCTCCCAATATTAATGTCCCTTATTATTAATAAGTAATATACAATCTCCACTTTTATATTATGAGTAGCCTGAGGGCAAGAATCACTTGCAGCTTCAACCTGCACCTAATATGGCTTTACCAATTCAGTCATTCAACAAATCCAATACTGAGCACCTAATATGTATTAGGTGCTCTAATAGGTGCTGGGAGTGTAAAATGAGCAAGACAGTCTCTGTCCTTAATGTTCTCACAGTCTGAGGTGGTTCCTTAGTTGTAATATATTTTAACAAATGCTGTCCGAGCGGTATGAACCTAGTGCAATGAGGATACAGAGAAGGAAAACAGTTAATTCTGCTTAGCAATATTAGAAAACAATGAAAACTTGATAATAAACTAAAAAGACATTTATTTTAAAAGGTCCATAGTACTTATAAATGTTATAGTTTCTACCCAAAAAATCACTTAGATGAGATGCAAATGAACATCAGAAACTATACCATTGAAAAACTTGATGCAGCTAAAGAATTCTTTTGTGGCATATACTGCTAATACATAATATAGAAATAATACACTCTTATACAGACATATATTTTTCACATCTTACAATCACATCATGTACAAAGTTCCTGCTAAACTATCATTATTTTGCCACTGTGTTAGACATTTTAATGATGTGCCGTAGGGTTAGATAAGTTTCTGACAAAAGCTCACCTCTTCTCTGACATTATTTACCGATTTTTTTCTCTTACTTATTGAGTGTTATTTATATTGCCCTTCTACTAATGTATTTCTTTCCCACATCAATGTTTAGCACAGTTTCTTATGACAAAATGTCATATTAAGAGGGAACAGACACCTTTCAAGCCCTGAGAACATTACTACAGTAAATGCATAGGGAAAATAAGCAAGGGATATTAGTGATTTCCTCCCTCCCTCCCTCCCTCTTTCTCTCTCTTTCTCTCCTTCCTTCCTTCCTTTCGTTTTTTCTTTCTTCCTTTCTTTCTTTCTTTCAAGTAGTAGAGAGACTTAACTTACTGGGAATAGCAAGTTACCACAAAGATATGACAGCACAACAGGAAATACCTTTTAGTGCCAAAGCCCATATTAATGTACCAGGATATTGTTAACAGTTGACTTAATTTCTTTAATAAGTTTGGCTGAATCAATTCACATTTTTCATGAAAAAAATTACAATAAGCTTTCTGATTGTATAAGATGTTACTCAACATGTAACAGATGCTACTCTCTGAAAGAAGAGTTTAACGGTGAGATTTGCTCCCTTGCAGTTTCTTTGGAAGCCATTTACTTCTAATTCAATGACATTTTAGAGGCAAAAAGTTCAGAGGCTTCACCGTAAATGTACTTATAAAATAAGTAAGTTATAATTAGCCATTATTACTTTATTTTTTAAAGAGTTTTGTCAGATCCAGTAAATATAAGAAGATTTGATTATGTGCTTACATATACATGGATAGTGAACATAGATTACAAAATCAAATGTGGGTCACTAGGTCAATTCCCTCAGAGTTAATAAGTTATAATTTACAGAATTATAAATTAATGGACTTAGTATATCTGGCTTCATGCTTTATTAACAGAATTTTTATTTGATTTGCCTCTATTTCTTTAACAGGATTAAAAATATATTGAAAGTGATATACTGCAGGAAAGGCACTAAAGTTCAAGTCAAAGATGAATACGAAATACTGAAGTGAACAAAGAAAGTGAACATTAGCCTCCTATACGTTAGAGCAGAATGCAACACATGTTTTGTACATCCTTTATGTCTGTAATATATGATGTGGTATGTAAGTATGCATTATCCTATCCTTTAACAATAGCTTTTACTGATTTTCACTTTGGCACTAGATCGTTGGCTTCCATTGAAAGGCAAGATAAGAAACAGCATTAAAAATTGCAATAGCTAGAGAGGTGCTTGTGAAATTGTTACCCACTAGAGCATCCTATATAAAGTGCCACATGATAAATGTCTTTTATATTTATTAGCTAGAAAAGCTTTACTCGCATTAGGAGTTGATATGTTTTAGTCTTATTAATCATATTCCTCCTTTCACTTTGGTTACCTGGAAGCTAACACCTAAGTGTGTGACTCAAATTCATTACCTAGAGGATTACATTCACCATGTTGTACTCTATACCTCCTAGTATAACAATTTTTTGCCTCACTTTTTAATTTTACTCATTTATATTTTTAAAATTTTTTTAAATTTAAAACTATATGTCTTAAAAATGGAGTATAGGGCTTCCCTGGTGGCGCAGTGGTTGAGTCCGCCTGCCGATGCAGGGGACACGGGTTCGTGTCCCTGTCCAGGAAAATCCCACATGCCACGGAGTGGCTGGGCCCGTGAGCCATGGCCGCTGAGCCTGCGCGTCCGGAGCCTGTGCTCCGCAACGGGAGAGGCCACAACAGTGAGAGGCCCGCGTACCGCAAAAAAAAGGAGTATAAATAATCATATAAACCAGTAAGACCCTGAACAAATCCTTTAATCTCTAAATTACTATTTCCACATTTTTAAAATAAAGGTAATACAAGATGTTGTAAAACTCAAAATAGATTATTTATAACAGTATTTAAGGGTCATTTTACAAATATTATGGCTTACTGTATTGCCAAAGAGAGCAGCACTGAAATTTGCATTAGGTCTGTAAACTCGATATTGGGTATCTGCTACAGTTTTGGAGTCTTTTGGAAAACTATTCCTCCTCCTCCCTCATTGCCCAGCTCCAGAGGGGGACACATGACTCAGATCTGGCTAAAAAGCATACCGTGTCCCTGGCCATAGTCATTAGGTCCAGATGGGCACATGACCCAAGCTGGAATAAAGTCATACCTGGGATTTGATGAAGCATAGGGAAACTGGTATTCTCATTTCACTGAAATTGTCCACAGTGAGATGATCCAAGTCTAGAGCTGCTAAGAGGACATTTTTCTCACTTTATAGGGAGAGTATACCTTAGAATAAAATCAAACCAATGCAAAGGAAAGCAGAATTGAGCGAGATAGAGATGGTGTTCTGACCACAAAGTTTGAGTCCCTTGATCCAACCATGTCTAAAGCCATCCGCACCCCCAAACATAGCATCTTATGAGTTACCATCATTGTCTCTCTAATTCACAATTTTAATTCAGGCAAATTCACAGAGCAAGGGAAACCTACTTGATCATCCTATAATGCTGTATTAAAATATGTCCAATCAGTACAGAAAATATAAACAAACTCACTGGCCAGGATATTTTAAAAATCAACTTCCAAACCTATGAGCAAAAAGCTGGAGATTGTGAGAGGGAAAATCCTCTATAAACTGCAGTATTTTAATCCAGATTTTCTGAAAAGTAGATGCCAAGATGGGATTTAAAAGTTCAAGGATTTCATTAAGATAAACTCCTGTGTGGGAGAAAACTGGGAGGGAGCTGGAAAAAGTCATTTGTCTGTGATGTAAGTCTGACCCTGATTGAAAAAGAAAGGGAGGAAAGTTGGATGCCATTGTAGATGGCAGTGCAGTTTAGAAGGTTTGGCAAGACTGCTGGGGAGACCTCAAGCCCAAAGCTGGCCAGTCTCCCAGGAACAGGCTTGCCTTAGTATCCCTGCCACAGTTAGTCATTGACTACAAGCAATAATGGAAAGCATGGCCTGGGCTCAGTGGATTTCAGAGTGGCCAAGGCACTTGGTCAATTACACTCCCATGGTTAGAGGCCTGTGAGGCACATTCTTATGGCTGACACCTACAGTGAGATCTATGGCACAGATGATACAACTAAGGCTAAGGAAGCAGTTAAATATGGTGTCAAGTGAAAAACATTGAATTAGGGGAAGAATGGCAGAAACTGGTTTTCCCTGGTGGCGCAATGGTTGAGAGTCCGCCTGCCGATGCAGGGGACACGGGTTCGCGTCCCGGTCCGGGAAGATCCCACATGCCGCGGAGCGGCTGGGCCCATGAGCCATGGCCACTGAGCCTGCGCGTCCGGAGCCTGTGCGCCTGTGCTCCGCAACGGGAGAGGCCACGACAGTGAGAGGCCCGCGTACTGAAAAAAAAAAGAAAAAAAGAATGGCAGAAACTAAGTTAATTTTTTTCTTATAATTCAGAAATAAGGAATATAGATGGCTTTATATGGATTCTTGGCTCTGGGCTGTATGGCTCAATTGGTTATGAGACTTACAGCATTTGTCTAACTTTTTGGATGCAACCTTCTCCCATGCCAATACTTTAATTGTGTCTGTTTACATTTGCAAGGTAAAAAGAGTCTCTATGACATGTATAATAACAAAAGCCAAGGTAATAATCATGTTGTCATGATAACAGGTCCAAACTTGTAACTCTCAGGCATAATCTTCTATTGTTAAATCCCCAAAGTGGAGCACACAGTAGCTATTTCTTTTATAACTCCCCTGAGTTCCCAGCCAAGGTTTAGGAATCTAAGTCCAGAGCCTGAACATTATCCTGTTCTGTTCTTGTGAAATGATCTTCACACAGGGTGTACTTAATAACTATACTATCTGATGGATATGGGAGAGATCAGTGCAACATTTAAGGCAGGAAAGCCATGAAATCAATGAATGCTCTCAAATCTCTTGTAATTAACTGTCCCTGTGAAAATTGCACCCTAAACCTGAGTGCACAGATTCTAGGACTGTTTCCTTGAACTCCAGACTTCCATTACTCTTGATTCTTGATTCATTGACTCTTTTTATGTTAATGCATTCATCAATGCCTACTGTTGCCATATTATCCATTGGGTGTGATGCTTTCTTATTGTTATTTATCAGGGAGAAAGCATTTTATCACTGCTTAAAACTTTTATTATGATCCCTTTAAATTCAATTTTAAAGTTGAGTTATGGCAGTTTGATCCTGCCATTTTAAGCCCCATTTAAAAATAAAAGGAGCAAAAACATTTCAAAGGAAGATAATCTGTAAGCAGAGAAGGGCAAATCCATAGAAATCTTATTTCACAGCATTGGAAGGAATCTTGAAGCTACAAAATATATGCCAGATGTTGAAAGTCCTGCTTTCAAATTCTCTCTCAGTATCCAGACAGTAAGAGTACTACAGTACTACTCTGGAGACAGGCTGAGTTCAAATCCCCATGAATAGATTGCTAACCTTATGATCTTGAACAAGAAAACAGAGATAGTGATATTACCTACTTCCTAGAATGGTTTATGTGAATTAAATAAGAAAATCCTATTCAGGAATTTGGCATGATCCTAGCACATTTTATTCGATGCTCATTTGTTGTTGTTTTCTTATAAAGCACTGCATAGTATGTGACCTACAGAATTTAATGGAAGGTAGCTATTATTGTTCCAATGAGAACATGTGTAGTTGTCATATTTGCTGATTTGGGAGATTATAAAATTATAGTCTCCATATTAAGTCATTTTTGAAGATCTAATCCAACCATTCATTGTCATCTATCAATTAGAGCTGGTTAATAAGGGGCTCCATTAGGTGCAGAAGCAAGGATCTAACAGATACCCCATGATGGATGAACTTGCAGAAATTTAGGAAACAGTGCCAGGGGCTGAGCTAACTATATCATGAAAAAGGAGTTTTCCTTTTCTTCCCCCTACTGCCAAAAGGCCAGGAAAACCATGAGAAGCAGAAGAAATACTGTGGAAATTTGAGCCTGAAGAGAGGTAGGCAGTTTAATGTCTTTTCTTTTCTTTTTTTTTTCCTGATTAGGCTGGAAATACTCAGACTTCTCTTACTGGGAAAAGTTGATGAGAAGGAAACTTTTTTTTGCTCTTTTGCACTTTGTTTTTTTCCAGCCTTATTGAGATATAATTGACATAAAATTGTGTAAGTTGAAGGTGCACAATGTGTGGGTTTGATACATTTATATATTATAAATGATTACCACCATAGCATTAGCTAACATCTCCATCCCATCACATATCTACCATTTCTTTTTTGTGGTGAGAACATGTAAGATCTACACTCGTAGCAACTTTCAAGTATATAATTCAGTATTATTAGCTATAATCACAATGTTATACATTAGATCCCCAGAAATTATTCATCTTATAACTGGAAGTTTGTACACTTTAACCAATCTCTCTTCATTTTGCCCAGCCCTAGCACCTGATAATCACCACTCTTCTCTTTATTTTGCTTAGTTCAGCTTTTTAAAATTCCACATATAAGTGCTATATACAGTATTTGTTTCTGTCTGTCTGACTTATTTCACTTAGCATAATGCCCTCAAGTTTTATCCAAGTTGTCACAAATGGCAGGATTTCTTTCTTTCTCGTGGCTAAATAGTATTTATTCTATATATATATATATATCACATTTTCTTTATCCATTCATCCATTGACACCTAGGTTGTTGTCATATCTTGGCTATTGTGAAAAATGCTGCAATTAACATGGGAGGACAGATATCTCTACAAGATCCTGATTTTAATCCCTTTGAATACATGCCCAGAAGTGGGATTTCTGGGTCATATGGTAGTTGTATTTTTAATATTTTAAGGAATCTCCATGCTGTTTTCCATAGTGGCTGCACCAATTTACATTCCCACTAACAGTACACAAAGGATCCCTTTTCTCCACACCCTCATCAACACTTGTTTTCTCTAGATAATAGTCATTCTAACAGGTGTCAGGTGATCTCTCATTGTGTTTTTGACCTGAATTTCCCTGATGATTAGTGATGTTGAACTCCTTTTCATGTGCCTATTACCCATTCATATGTCTTCTTTGGAAAACTATCTATTCCATTCCTCTGCCCACTTTTTTTTTTAACATCTTTATTGGGGTATAATTGCTTTACAATGGTGTGTTAGTTTCTGCTTTATAACAAAGTGAATCAGTTATACATATACATATGTTCTCATATCTCTTCCCTCTTTCGTCTCCCTCCCTCCCACCCTCCCTATCCCACCCCTCCAGGCGGTCACAAAGCACCGAGCTGATATCCCTGTGCCATGCGGCTGCTTCCCACTAGCTATCTACCTTACGTTTGTTAGTGTGTACATGTCCATGACTCTCTCTCGCCCTGTCACAGCTCACCCTTCCCCCTCCCCATATCCTCAAGTCCGTTCTCCAGTAGGTCTGTGTCTTTATTCCTGTCTTACCCCTAGGTTCTTCATGACATTTTTTTTTCTTCTTAAATTCCATATATATGTGTTATCATACGGTATTTGTCTTTTTCTTTCTGACTTACTTCACTCTCTATGACAGACTCTAGGTCTATCCACCTCATTACAAATAGCTCAATTTCGTTTATTTTTATGGCTGAGTAATATTCCATTGTATATATGTGCCACATCTTCTTTATCCATTCATCCGATGATGGGCACTTAGGTTGTTTCCATCTCTGGGCTATTGTAAATAGAGCTGCAATGAACATTTTGGTACGTGACTCTTTTTGAATTTTGGTTTTCTCAGGGTATATGCCCAGTAGTGGGATTGCTGGGTCATATGGTAGTTCTATTTGTAGATTTTTAAGGAACCTCCATACTGTTCTCCATAGTGGCTGAACCAATTCACATTCCCACCAGCAGTGCAAGAGTGTTCCCTTTTCTCCACACCCTCTCCAGCATTTATTGTTTCTAGATTTTTTGATGATGGCCATTCTGACTGGTGTGAGATGATATCTCATTGTAGTTTTAATTTGCATTTCTCTAATAATTACTGGTGTTGAGCATTCTTTCATGTGTTTGTTGGCAGTCTGTATATCTTCTTTGGAGAAATGTCTATTTAGGTCTTCTGCCCATTTTTGGATTGGGTTGTTTGTTTTTTTGTTATTGAGCTGCATGAGCTGCTTGTAAATTTTGGAGATGAATCCTTTGTCAGTTGCTTCATTTGCAAATATTTTCTCCCATTCTGAGGGTTGTCTTTTGGTCTTGTTTATGGTTTCCTTTGCTGTGCAAAAGCTTTGAAGTTTCATTAGGTCCCATTTGTTTATTTTTATTTTTATTTCCATTTCTCTAGGAGGTGGGTCAGAAAGGATCTTGCTGTGATTTATGTCATAGAGTGTTCTGCCTATGTTTTCCTCTAAGAGTTTGATAGTTTCTGGCCTTACATTTAGGTCTTTAATCCATTTTGAGATTATTTTTGTGTATGGTGTTAGGGAGTGATCTAATCTCATACTTTTATATGTATCTGTCCAGTTTTCCCAGCACCACTTATTGAAGAGGCTGTCCTTTCTCCACTGTACATTCCTACCACCTTTATCAAAGATAAGGTGTCCATATGTGCGTGGGTTTATCTCTGGGCTTTCTATCTTGTTCCATTCATCTATCTTTCTGTTTTTGTGCCAGTACCATACTGTCTTGATTACTGTAGCTTTGTAGTATAGTCTGAAGTCAGGGAGCCTGATTCCTCCAGCTCCGTTTTTCGTTCTCAAGATTGCTTTGGCTATTCGGGGTCTTTTGTGTTTCCATACAAATTGTGAAATTTTTTGTTCTAGTTCTGTGAAAAATGCCATAGGTAGTTTGATAGGGATTGCATTGAATCTATAGATTGCTTTGGGTAGTAGAGTCATTTTCACAATGTTGATTCTTCCAATCCAAGAACATGGTATATCTCTCCATCTATTTGTATCATCTTTAATTTCTTTCATCAGTGTCTTATAATTTTCTGCATACAGGTCTTTTGTCTCCTTAGGTAGGTTTATTCCCAGATATTTTATTCTTTTTGTTGCAATGGTAAATGGGAGTGTTTTCTTGATTTCACTTTCAGATTTTTCATCATTAGTATATAGGAATGGCAGAGATTTCTGTGCATTAATTTTGTATCCTGCTACTTTAGCAAATTCATTGATTAGCTCTAGTAGTTTTCTGGTAGCATCTTTAGGATTGTCTATGTATAGTATCATGTCATCTGCTCTGCCCATTTTTTAATAGGATTGTTCGTGGTTTTGCTATTGGGTTATATGAGTTCCTTATATATTTTCATATTAATCCCATATCAGATATGTGACTTGAAAATATTTTCTCCCATTTCATGGATTACCTTTTCATTTTGTTGATTGTTTCTTTTGTTGGGCAGAAGGTTTTTAGTTTGATATAGTTCCGTTTGTTGATTTTTGCTTTTGTTACTGTGTTTTTCGTGTCATATAAAAAAAAATCATTACCAAGACCAATGTCAAGGAGGTTTTTCCCTAGGTTTTCTTCCAGGAGTTTTACAGTTTCAGGTCCCATATTTAAGTCTTTAAACACTTTGAGTTCATTGTTGTGAGTAGTGTAAGATAGGGGTCCAATTTTATTCTTCTGCATGGGATTATCCAGTTTCAGTTTTCTCAGCACCTTTTATTGAAGACACTATCCTTTCCCTATTGAATATTCTTGGCTCCTTTGTCAAATATTAGTTGACCTATATTCAGGGGTTTATTTCTGGGCGCTTGATTCTGTTTCATTTGTCTGTGTGTCTATTTTTATGCCAGTACCATACTTTTTTGATTACTTTTGTAGTATAGTTTCAAATCAGTAAGTATGATATCTCCAGCTATTTCTTTCTCAGGATTGCTTTGGCTATTTTGGGTCTTTTGTGGCTCCATACAAATTTTAGAATTTTTTTTTTGTATTTCTGTGGAAAACGCATTAAAATTTTTAATTTTATAGGGACTACATTAAATCTATACAAATAAACAATTTTTTTATTTCCAGTATGCGGGCCTCTCACTGTTGTGGCCTCTCCCATTGCGGAGCACAGGCTCTGGACACGCAGGCTCAGCGGCCATGGCTCACAGGCCCAGCCGCTCCGTGGCATGTGGGATCTTCCCAGACCGGGGCATGAACCCGTGTCCCCTGCATCAGCAGGCAGACTCTCAACCACTGCGCCACCAGGGAAGCCCCACAAAGAAACAGTTTTCAATGCAAAGTTAATTAAAGGACCCCATGGGCCTGGGGCCCCAGCCAGTGGAGCAGGTGGAGTTGAATCCCTCCTATAGTGTACTCATCAGGCTACCTCTGGGAAGAAGGAGTAACTTTTTCTAATTTGCACAAAATGCTTTATATGCAAGGATGGCCATGAATCCTGAATGCTTACATGGTTTTTTTGTTTGTTTTATTTTTGGCCACGCCACTAGCCTTGTGGGATCTTAATTCCCCGAGCAGGTATCAAACCCGGGTCCCAGCAGTGAAAGTGCAGAGTCCTAACCACTGGACCACCAGGGAATTCCCCCTACATGTTTTTCTGGCCCTAATCTTGTCTCATCTGTTGCCATTTTGTCTTAGTAAGTTTCTAAATTTCTTCAGCTAACTCCCTGATATAATTTGAAATCAGGAATTTTCTCAGAGCAATGAAGAACTGGATACTACTTTCAGGAAAAGCTTTTAATATCTTCCCTCTTAGAGAGAACCACACTCCATATTATGGGTCTTAATGCCACTATATAAATAAATTCTGGAATAAATACTGGAAAAATCAGCAGTGTCACTCCCTACCATAGCATTTACCTAAAGAAGATGGAGAATTAGAAATCTTAGGAAACCTGAATCTGGGGCTTTGGCTTAGCATTACCAATTCTCCCCAAAACTGGAGCCTGCTTCTGAACTTCAACAGTTAACTAAAAACGTATGTTCCCCAAGGCTCATCAGGATTTCTTTATTTTCCTCACACCTTACTAACTTTAGGATTCACTGCATGATATACCAGCTACACACTATTTCATTATGAACCTTCCACATGCTTATTCTGAAGCCAACCTATCTGGAGTCAATTGCCAGTGTCACCAGTTACTGTGTGGCCATAAACAAATTATTGAAAATTTTTGAGATTCAGTTTCTTCATTTGTAAAATGGGGGTGATAACAGGCATAATTTGTATGACAATTGAATGGTTTAATATTTCAAAGTGCTTAGAACTTTAAAAAGTGCCTGGCACTCAATAAATGTTTGCACTAGTAGCAGCTGTACTCAGTCTCTTATTACCTGCTACCATGGTGTCCAAACACTGAGCACAACATTCTGACTGGATTGTTCTCCTCTGAGTCAATCCAGCTGGTGAACCAATCTGAATCAATCTGAATCAATCTGGCTGGTGTTCCTGGTGTCTGAGTGTGGCCTAACCAATTATGAGTTCAATAATCATGATAGATAAGACCATTTCTCATATTTCATATAGTTTTATATAGCCGTGGGCTATTATATGGTGTTAAAAGAACTGACTGTTCAATATATATAATGATAGACTGATGTAACAATTGGCTATACACTTCAAATAACACTTAAAGGCAAAAATTGGCTATGTTCTTTTGAACATTAATATTTACATCTTATTCTTTTAACTGAATATTGGACTTTAGTCCAAAGAGGTGCCAACATAATTTGACTTTGAAAATTCAAAGCCTTAAAGGAACAAAAGGAAAATTTGTATATTGACACAGCACACATATAATTGTCCCCAATATTCAATATAGGAAACCAATACACAATTATTTCAGCAAATTAAAGATAATTTTTGTAATATATTATAGCTATTTACCCTCCTAACAACTTTTAGAACCAGAGAATATGTGGGCATATGATTTTATTTACAGATCTAATCATGCTCATTTACTTAGTCCTAGTAATAAAATCCTTGGTAGATTTCTGGGTTACCAGCCATGTGACTTTAGGCAAGTGTTGGTTTCCTCATCAGTAACAAGCAAATAATAGAATCTCTATTCATATACATGTTGTGAGAATTGAACGAGTTAATGGTCCTTAGCCCAGTACCTGGAAGGACAAATGTTAGCATTCATCATAATCATCTTCTTCTTCTTCTGAACACCTCAGTAACTCATATCTATGTAATACCTTTTAACTGACAAAATAGAAGAAATAGTGAGGTGAAAAAAACAAACCTGCAATCACCTAAGCAAAATAATCAGTGCCTATGGCTGGAAAGAATTTAGGCAAACTAAGAAACCAAAAGATACTTAAATGTTTGTCTTTTTTCTTTTTTTTAAGCTAGAGAGCATTTTAGGAGATGGGTTTTCTCTCTGGCAGCACTGCCTTATATAATTTCATAAAGGTGCAAATCATTAATATAAGACTATCCTTTAAGAGAAGCAAGAGAGCATATGAGTACTAGACCTTTCAAAAGAATAAAAGTGAAGGGGAGAACTATATATGGAACATGATTTTGCTGCCAACAAAGAAGCAAGTAGAGCCCCTTGGCCTTTCACTGTGCTAAGCCTGGTTGGAGAAGGCCTGCAGAAGCTTATAGTAGCAACTCTCAAAATGTGGTCTCTGGACCAGCAACCTCACCTTTACCTGCAATTTGTAAAAAAATACAAGCTCTCAGGCTTTATCCCTGAAACTCTGAGATTAAATTCAGTCATTCTCCTGCAAGCTAAAGTCTGAGAACCACTAGCTTACAAAAGTCTCAGAAAAACAGAGAAGTAAACAGGAAGATACAACCCTCTGTGATAAGTACTCTGTACAATGGTGTTATTCCCAGGGAACTACTGGGGTGAACCGGGGGGATAACTTACTCCAATCCAAAATAGGAGGTAAGTATGAGGTAAACCTTCAAATATTTATGTGAATCATTCAGCTAAAGGACGAATAAAGGCCTGGCTTAGAGTCCAGATCTCTGTACTTCCATAGAACACTGAACAGAGTTCTACCATAAATAGTTATAGTTAATATTTGTTTAGCATTTCTTATTTGGCTGGAGTTATTTTAAACCCTTTACATACATTATTATATTTAATACTTAGGACATCTCTTATAAGAAAAGTAGCACTATTCTCCCTACTTTGTTGAAAGGAAACTAAGGTTTATAAAGTAAATATTCCTGAAAAGATGGGCAGGAAAATGTGATCAAGACTAAATATGGAGGGTTTTGCTTTTTTTGTGGGAGGAGGTAGACCTCCCTATAGTCATAGAAGGAGAAAAGATGCATGCGGAATGGATAGGTTCATAGATTTTGTCTACAAATATCATCTACTGAGTAAAAAGCAATGACTGGAGCCCAGTCAGTACGGCAGCAGAGTCCACGATGCTAACCATTCCATTTTCCTTTTTTTTTTTAAACATCTTTATTGGAGAATAATTGCTTTACATTGTTGTGTTAGTTTCTGCTGTATAACAAAGTGAATCAGCTATACATATACATATATCCCCATATCCCCTCCCTTTTGTGTCTCCCTCCCACCCTCCCTATCCCACCCCCCTAGGTGGTCACAAAGCACCGAGCTAATCTCCCTGTGCTACGTGGCTGCTTCCACTAGCTATCTATTTTACATTTGGTTGTGTATATATGTCAAAGCCACTCTCTCACTTCGTCCCAGCTTACCCTTCCCCCGCCGCGTGTCCTCAAGTCCATTCTCTACATCTGCGTCTTTATTCCTGAACTGCCCCTATGGTTTTCAGAACCTTTTTTTTTCTTTTTAGATTCCATATATATGTGTTAGGTTATGGTAATTGTTTTTCTCCTTCTGATTACTTCACTTTGTATGACAGATTCCAAGTCCATCCACCTCACTACAAATACTCAATTTCGTTTCTTTTAATGGCCGAGTAACATTCCATTGTATATATGTGCCACATCTTCTTTATCCATTCATCTGTCGATGGACACTTAGGTTGCTTCCATTCCTGGCTAATGTAAATAGAGCTGCAATGAACATTGTGGTACATGACTCTTTTTGAATTATGGTTTCTTCACGGTATATGCTCAGTAGTGTGATTGCTGGGTCGTATGGTAGTTCTATTTTTAGTTTTTTAAGGAGCTTCCATACTGCTCTCCATAGTGGCTGTATCAATTTACATTCCCATCAACAGTGCAAGAGGGTTCCCTTTTCTCCACACCTTCTCCAGAATTTAATGCCTGTAGATTTTTTGATGATGGCCATTCTGACAGATGTGAGGTGATACCTCATGGTAGTTTTGATTTATATTTCTCTAATGATTAGTGGTGTTGAGCATCCTTTCATGTGTTTGTTAGCAATCTGTATATCTTCTTTGGAAGAATGTCTGTTTAGGTCTTCTGCCCATTTTTGGATTGTGGTGTTTGTTTTTTTTGCTATTGAGCTGCATGAGCTACTTGTATATTTTGGAGATTAATCCTTTGTCAGTTGCTGCATTTGCAAATATTTTCTCCCATTCTGAGGGTTGTCTTTTCGTCTTGTTTATGGTTTGCTTTGCTGTGAAAAAGCTTTTAAGTTTCATTAGGTTCTATTTGTTTATTTTTGGTTTTGTTTCCATTTCTTTAGCAGGTGGGTCAAAAAGGAACTTTCTGTGATTTATGTCATACAGTGTTCTGCCTATGTTTTCCTCTAAGAGTTTTATTGTGTCTAGACTTACACTTAGGTCTTTAATCCATTTTGAGTTTATCTTTGTGTATGGTGTTAGGGAGTGTTCTAATTTCATTTTTATATGTAGCTGCCCGGTTGTCCTAGCACCTGTGTACTCTTGCATACTCTTGCCTCCTTTATAAAAGATAAGATGACCATATGTGCATGGGTTTCTCTCTGGGCTTTCTATCCTGTTCCATTGATCTATATTTCTGTTTTTGTGCCAGTACCATACTGTCTTGATTACTATAGCTTTGTAGTAGAGTGTGAAGTCCAGGAGCCTGATACCTCCAGTTCCGTTTTTCTTTCTCAAGATTGTTTTTCCTATTCGGGGTCTTTTGTATTTCCATACAAATTATGAAATTTTTTTGTTCTAGTTCTGTGAAAATTTCCATTGGTAGTTTGATAGGGATTGCACTGAACTGCAGATTGCATTGGGTACTATAGTCATTTCCACAATGTTGATTCTTCCAATCCAAGAACATGATATATCTCTCCAACAGTTTGTATCATCTTTAATTTCTTTCATCAGTGTCTTATAGTTTTCTGCATACATGTCTTTTGTCACCTTAGCTAGGTTTATTCTTACATATTTTATTCTTTTTGTTGCAATGGTAAATGGGAGTGTTCCTTAATTTCTCTTTCAGACCTTCCATCATTAGTGTATAGGAATGCAAGAGATTTCTGTACATTTTGTTTCCTGCTACTATAGCAAACACATTGATTAGCTCTAGTAGTTTTCTGGTAGCATCTTTAGGATTCTCTATGTATAGTATCATGTCATCAGCAAACAGTGACACTTTTACTTCTTCTTTTCTGATTTGGATTCATTTTACTTCTTTTTCTTCTCTGATTGCTGTGGCTAAAACTTCCAAAACTATGTTGAATAATAGTAGTGAGAGTGGGGAACCTTGTCTTGATCCTGATCTTAGTGGAAATGGTTTCAGTTTTTTACCATTGAGAACGATGTTGGCTGGTCATATATGGCCTTTATTATGTTGCGGTATGTTCCCCCTATGCCTACTTTCTGGAGAGTTTTTATCAAAAGTGGGTGTTGAATTTTGTAGAAAGGTTTTTCTGCATCTATTGAGATGACCATATGGTTTTTAACCTTCAGTTTATTAATATGGTGTATAACATTGATTGATTTGCGTATATTGAAGAATCCTTGCACTCCTGGAATAAATCCCACTTGATCATGGTATATGATCCTTTTAATGTGCTATTGGATTCTGTTTGCTAGTATTTTGTTGATGACTATTGCATCTATGTTCATCAGTGTTATTGGCCTGTGGTTTTCTTTTTTTGTGACATCTGTATCTGGTTTTGGTATCAGGGTGATGGTGGTCTCGTAGAATGAGTTTGGGACTGTTCCTCCCTCTGCTATGTTTTTGGAGAGTTTGAGAAGGATAGGTGTTGGCTCTTCTCTAAATATTTGATAGAATTTGCCTGTGAAGCCATCTGGTCCCGGGATTTTGTTTGTTGGAAGATTTTTATCACAGTTTCAATTCAGTGCTTGCGATTAGTCTGTTTATATTTTGTATTTCTTCCTGGTTCAGTCTCAGAAAGTTGTGCTTTTCTAAGAATTTGTCCATTTCTTCCAGGATGTCCATTTTATTGGCATAGAGGTGCTTGTAGTAATATCTCATGATCTTTTGTATTTCTGCAGTGTCTGTTGTTACTTCTCCTTTTTCATTTCTAATTCTAGTGATTTGAGACTTCTCCCTTTTTTTCTTGATGAGTCTGGCTAATGGTCTATCAATTTTGTTTATCATCTGAAAGAAGAGCTTTTAGTTTATGGATCTTTGCTATTGTTTCCTTCATTTCTTTTTCATTTATTTCTGATCTGATTTTTTATGGTTTCTTTCCTTCTGCTAACCTTGGGGGTTTTTTGTTCTTCTTTCTCTAATTGCTTTAGGTGTAAGTTTAAGGGTTTTTTTGAGATTTTTCTTGTTTCTTGAGGTAGGATTGTACTGCTATAAACTTCCCTCTTAGAACTGCTTTTGCTGCATCCCATAGGTTATGGGTGGTCATGTTTCATTGTCATTTGTTTCTAGGTATTTTTTTATTTTCTCTTTGGTTTCTTCAGTGATTTCTTGGTTATTTAGTAGTGTATTGTTTAGCCTCTATGTGTTTGTATCTTTTACAGTTTTTTTTTCCTGTAATTGATATCTAGTCTCATAGCATTGTAGTCAGAAAAAATACTTGATACAGTTTCAATTTTCTTAAATTTACCAAGGTTTGATTTGTGACACAAGATATGATCTATCCTGGAGAATGTTCCATGAGTGTTTGAGAAGAAAGTGTATTCTGATGTTTTTGGTTGGAATGTCCTATAAATTTCAATTAAGTCCATCTTGTTTAATGTGTCATTTAAATCTTGTGTTTCCTTATTTATTTTCATTTTGGTTGATCTCTCTATTGGTGATAGCAGGATGTTAACGTTCCCTACTACTATTGTGTTACTGTAAATTTCCCCTCTTATGGCTGCTAGCATTTGCCTTATGTATGGAGGTGCTCCTATGTTGGGTGCATAAATATTTACAATTGTTATATCTTCTTCTTGAATTGATCCCTTGATCATTATGTACTGTCCTTCTTTGTCTCTTGTAATAGTCTTTATTTTAAACTCTATTTTGTCTGATATGAGAATGGCTACTCCAGCTTTCTTTTGAGTTCCATTTGCATAGAATATCTTTTTCCATTCCCTCACTTTCAGTCTGTATGTGTCCCTAGGTCTGAAGTGGGTCTCTTGTTGACAGCATTTATGTGGGTCTTGTTTTTGTATCCATTCAGTCAATCTATGTCTTTTGGTTTGAGCATTTAATCCATTTACATTTAAGGTAATTATTGGTACGTATGTTCCTATTACCATTCTCTTAATTGTTTTGGGTTTGTTTTTGTAGGTCTTTTTCTCCTCTTGTGTTTTCTGCCTAGAGAAGTCCCTTTAGCATTTGTTGTAAAGCTGGCTTGGTGGTGCAGAATTCTCTTAGCTTTTGCTTGTCTGTAAAGTTTTTAATTTCTCCGTCGAATCTGAATGTGATCTTTGCTGGGTAGAGTAATCTTGGTTGTAGGTTTTTCCCTTTCATCACTTTAAATATGTCCTGCCACCTCCCTTCTGGATTGCAGAGTTTCTTCTGAAAGATCAGCTGTTAACCTTATGGGATTTCCCTTTTATATTATTTGTTGCTTTTCCCTTGCTGCTTTTAATATTTTTTCTTTGTATTTAATTTTTGATAGTTTGATTAATATGTGTCTTGGCATGTTTCTCCTTGTATTTATCCTGTATGGGACTCTCTGCACTTCCTCAACTTGACTATTTGCTTTCCCATATTAGGGAACTATTCAACTGTAATCTTTTCAAATATTTTCACAGTCCTTTTCCTTTTCTCTTCTTCTTATGGGACCCCTATAATTCAAATGTGGTGCATTTAATGTTGTCCCAGAGGTCTCTGAGACTGTCCTCAATTCTTTTCATTCTTTTTTTCTTTATTCTGCTCTGCGGCAGGTATTTCCACTATTTTATCTTCCAGGTCACTTATCCTTTCTTCTGCCTCAGTTATTCTGCTATTGATTCTTCTAGAGAATTTAAAATTTCATTTATTGTGTTGTTCATCATTGTTTGTTTGCTCTTTAGTTCTTCTAGGTCCTTGTTAAAAGTTTCTTGTATTTCCTCCATTCTATTTCCAAGATTTTGTATCATCTTTACTATCGTTACTCTGAATTCTTTTTCAGGTAGACTGCCTATTTCCTCTTCATTTGTTTGGTCTGGTGGGTTTTTACCTTGCTCTTTCATCTGTTGTGTATTTCTCTGTCTTTTCATTTTGCTTAACTTACTGTGTTTGGGGTCTCCTTTTCACAGGCTGCAGGTCCGTAGTTCCCATTGTTTTTGGAGTCTGCCCCCAGTGGGCAAGGTTGGTTCAGTGGGTTGTGTAGGCTTCCTGGTGGAGGGGACTGGTGCCTGTGTTCTTGTGGATGTGGATGGATCTTGTCTTTCTGGTGGGCAGGACCACGTCCAGTGGTGTGTTTTGGGGTGTCCGTGAACTTATTATGATTTTAGGCAGCCTCTCTGCTAATGGGTGGGGTTGTGTTCCTGTCTTGCTAGTTGTTTGTCATGGGGTGTCCAGCACTGGAGCTTTCTGGTCATTGAGTGGAGCTGGGCCTTGGTGTTGAGACAGAGATCTCTGGGAGAGCTTTCACTGATTGATATTACATGGGGCTGGGAGGTCTCTAGTGTTCCAATGTCCTGAACTCGGCTCTCCCACCTCAGAGGCTCAGGCCTGACACCTGGCCAGAGCACCAAGGCCCTGTCAGCCACATGCCTGGTCGTTACAGGAATTCCAGTATCTCCTTTCTCTTTCATCTCCTGACAAATAACAACCTGGTCTTTCTAATGTCAGCTGCCTGTGGCAGCAACTTTTTCCAGCCCCATTTCCATTTTACTTTTAATTACTCTTACCATATGAATTAATATTGTCTTTTTATTTGTCTGCCACCCCTCATTAGATGGGGGAGCTCTTTATTCTCTGAATCCCAGCCAGCGTCCTGTACATAATAGGCACTCAATTAATTTTTTTGAAAATTGTGAATAAATGAATAAATAAATGATGGTAAACGTAATTTATTCTAAAGGAATCCCTTTAGTTTTTACATTTTGGTTTGGGTCCACTAAAAAGAATGTTTGTGAATATAATAGACATTTGGTTATCATCCTAACAACCATTCTACCCCTCATCCATGATGTTACATCCATGTAGTTCTAGAAAAGCTGGATTTACCTTCAGCCCCATGAATGGAGTACAAAATCTAGTGTAAGCTAATCATTGCATTCCACACTCTGAGCACTATTATTGCCTCATTCATGAGCATGTGATCTAGGCTAATACAATCAGAGAAAATCTCAGATCTTATGCTGAAAATTCTGGTATACAGATAATCTCTATTTCTCAGAAGTATGTGATGTACAGGTACAATAACTGGAATTGTTGTTGCTGCTTTACTATCATGAAAAAAGCAACCTGAGGAAGAAGCAGATACACAAAGGAGAGTAGAACCAAAATAACTGCATTACAACTGTCCTGATCAAACTTTACTTGAAGTCCATTATTACTGCTCAGTTTCTCAATTTTTAGTAAGTTTCCTATTATTTTGGCCAGTCTGTGCTGTTTTTTTCCTTTGATGCAAGCTAACATTTCCCAACTGATTTTAACAGAACACTTAATAGATTCCATTTTCTGCATCCTTTGTCTTTCAACAATTAGAACCATATGTATGTTACCTAATGGCTTAGACCTTCTATGAACTCTAGAAAACTTGATATTAAACAGTAGAAATTTCACTACCTTAACCCCAACCTCTTAAGACCCAGGACGAGTCATTGTTGCTTGTCCACCTCCAAACTAGTGCCCAAATCTGAAACCTTCTACCCTTTCTGACAACTGAATCTCTGATGCCTTGTTTTCTTAATCTTTCTATCTATAATCAATAGGAAACAGTTAATAAGCAGGTATTTTATTTGGGGCAGAATATACCTAACTATAATCTGATAAGAAAAGCTGTAGATTTGATACCATTCCAGAGTCAATTATTTCTAACTATACAAAATATAGTTGAGATCAGGAGTTAGCTAGTCCAAATGGCTCCAAATCATTTACTAGTCACTAATGCAATTTCTCTCATCTTCTCGTGAAAATGCTCAGGAGACAGAAAAGAGAGATAAAATTTAAAACAACCTTGAAAACTAAAACTGAAGGCCTAGTGCCAGAATCTTAAATTACGTAGAGTGTAGAATGGAACTACACAGAGGAAAATGTACCTAAATTGCATCTCATGGCAGTATCGCATAGTGGTCAAAAATATGCACTCCAGATCACACAAAGGTGGATTGAATTTCATCATTACCCAGCTAGTTGAACCTGGTAAATTAAAATCTATAAAATTTTCTTTTCTATAAAATGGGAACAATAGTATCACTATTGGGGACTGAATTGTGACCCCCCCCCCAAAATCATATGTTGAAGCCATAACCCCAATGTGACTGTACTTGAAGACAGTGTCTTTAAAGAAGTAATTAAGGTTAAATGAGGTCATACAGGTGGTGACCTTATCCAATAAGACTGGTGTCCTTATAAGAAGAGATTCATAAGGAACAATACAAAAAGAGGATATTGCACTTATTAACATATATGCACTTAATACAGGAGCAACGAAATATATAAAGCAAACATTAATAGGTATAAAGGGAGAAGCTGACAATAATACAATAATAGTAGGGGATTTTAACATCCCACTTACATCAATGGACAGACCATCCAGACAGAAAATCAATAAGAAAGCACTGGCCTTAAATGATAAAAGAGACTAGTTGGACTTAATAGATATCTGCAGGACATTCCACCCAAAAACAGCAGAATACACATTCTTTTCAAGTGCACGTGGAACATTCTCCAGGATAGATCACATACTAGGTCACAAAACAAATCTCAACAAATTTAAGAGGATAGAAATTATATTAAGCCTTTTTTCCCACCACAACAGTAAGAAACCAGGAATCAATTACAGGAAGAAAAATGGTAAAAGCCCAAACACATGGAAACTAAATAACATGCTGCTAAAAAAAAACAATATGTCAATGAAGAAATCAAAGAGAAAATCATAAAATACTTCGAGACAAATGAAAACAGAAACATAACTTTCCAAAATCTATTACAGGCCTTCCGCAAAAAAAAAAAGAGAGAAATCTCAAACATGCCACCTAACCTACCGCCTAAAGGAATTAGAAAAAGAACAAACAAAACCTAAATTCAGCAGAATGAAGGAAATACTAAAGATCAGAGAGGAAATAAATAGAGACATAAAATAGACAAGATAAATAAATCCAAGAGCTGGTTTTTTGAAAAGATAAACAAAAATGATAAACCTTTTGCCAAGCTCAACAAGAAGAAAAGAGAAAGGAGCCAAATAAACAAAACAAGAAATGGAAGAGGAGAAATAACAACTGATATCACAGAGATACAAAAAAATCATAAGGGAATACTGTGAACAGTTACAGGCCAACAAATTGGACAACTTAGAAGAAATGGACAAATTTCTAGAAATATACAACCTTCCAAGACTGAATCAGGAGAAAACGGACAGAATGAACAGAGATCACTAGTAATCAAATTGAATTAGTAATTTTAAAAAAAACTCCGAGCAAACAAAAGTCCAGGACCAGATAGCATCATAGGGGACTTCTACGCAACATATAAAACAGAGCTAATACCTATCCTTCTTAAGCTATTCTTTAAAAACTGAAGAGGATGGAACACTCCCAAATTCATTCTATGAGGCCACCATTACCCAGATACAAAAACCAGCAAAGATACTGCAGAAAAAAAAGAAAATTACATGCAGTCTGATGAACATAGATGCAAAAATCCTCAACAAAATATTTGCAAGCCAAATTCAATAGTATATAAAAAAGGATGAATTTTTTTAAAAAAAGGATCATTCATCCTGATCAAGTGGTATTTATCTCAGAGATGCAAGAATGGTTCAATATTTACAAATCAGTCAGTGTAATACACCACATTAACAAAAGGAAGAATAAAAATTACATGATAACCCAATAGAAGCATAAAAAAGCATTTGACAAAATTCAACATCCTTTTATGATAGATCAAACTTGGTATAGAAGGAACATATCTCAACATAATAAAAGCCATTTATGGCAAACCCACAACTAACATCACACACAACAGTGAAAAACTGAAAGCCTTTCCTCTAAAATCAGGAGCAAGACAAGAATGCCCATTCTTGCCACTTCTATTTAACATAGTATTGGAAGTTCTAGCAATCTGACAAGAAAAAGAAATAAAAGGCACCCAAATTGGAAGGGAAGAAGTAAAACTGTCACTATTTGCAGATGACATGATAATACTATATACAGAAAATCTTAAAGTCTCTACAAAAAAACTATTAGAACTAATAAATAAAATCAGTAAAATTGCAGGATGCAAGATTAATATACAGAAATCTGTTGCTTTTCTCTACATTAACAATGAACTATCAGAAAGGGAAAGCAAGAAAATAGTAGATGAAAGACCTATATGCTGAAAAATATAACACACTGTTGAAGGTATTTGAAAATGATACAAAGAAATGGAAGGGTAGACCATGCTCTTGGACTGGAAGAATTAATATTGTTAAAATGTCCATACTATGCAAAATAATCTACAGATTTAATGTAATCCCTATCAAAATACCCTCAACATTTTTCACAAAACTAAAACAAATAACCCTAAAATTTATATGGAACCACAAAAGACCCCAAATTGCCAAAGCAATCTTGAGAATAAAGAACAAAGTTGGAGGTATCACCCTCCTGACTTCAGACTATACTACAAAGCTATAGTAATCAAAACAGCATGGCACTGGCATAAAAACAAACACATAGATTGATGGAACAGAATAGAGAGCCCAGAAACAAAACCATGCACTTGTGACAAAGGAGGCAAGAATATACAATGGAAAAAAGAGTCTCTTCAATAAGCAGTGCTGGGAAAACTGGACAGCTACATGTAAAAGAATGAGATTAGAACATTCCCTCACACAATATATAAAAATAAATTCAAAACGGATTAAAGACCGAAATGTAAAATCTGAGAAGAGAGCATAGGCAGAATGCTCTTTGACATAAATTGTACAATATTTTTTTGGATCTGTCTTCTAAGGCAAAAGAAACAAAAGCAAAAGTAAACAAATGGGACCTAATTAAACTTAAAAGCTTTTGCAAAGCAAAGGAAACCATCAACAAAACAAAAAGACAACCCACTGAATGGGAGAAAATATTTGCAAATGATATGGCTGATATAATATCCAAAATATATAAACAACTTATACAACTCAACATCAAAAAACAAACAACCTAATTTTAAAATAGGCAGACAACCTGAATAGAAGTTTTTCCAAAGATATACAAATGGCCAATAGGCACATAAAAAATGCTAACCATCACTAACCATCAGAGAAATGTACATTAAAACCACAATGAGATATCACCTCACACCTGTCAAAATGGCTATCATCAAAAAGTTTACAAATGACAAATGCTGTCAAGGACATGGAGAAAAGGGAACACTAGTACACTGTTGGTGTGATTGTAAATTGATGTGCCCACTATGGAAAACAGTAAAAATGGCTAAAACTGAAAATAAAACTACCATATGATCCAGAAATTCCACAACTGGGTATATACATCCAAAGAAAATGAAAACACTAATTCAGAAAGATACATGCGGGGGGTGCTGGGAAGATGGCGGAAGAGTAAGACGCGGAGATCACCTTCCTCCCCACAGATACACCAGAAATACATCTACACGTGGAACAACTCCTACAGAACACCTACTGAAGGCTGGCAGAAGACCTCAGACCTCCCAAAAGGCAAGAAACTCCCCACGTACCTGGGTAGGGCAAAAGAAAAAAAGAAAAAACAGAGACAAAAGAATAGGGACGGCACCTGCACCAGTGGGAGGGAGCTGTGAAGGTGGAAAAGTTTCCACACACTAGGAAGCCCCTTCGCGGGCGGAGACTGCAGGAGGCGGAGGGGGGAGCTTCGCAGCCGCGGAGGAGAGCACAGCAACAGGGGTGCGGAGGGCAAAGCGGGGAGATTCCCGCACAGAGGATCGGTGCCGACCGGCACTCACCAGCCCGAGAGGCTTGTCTGCTCACCCGCCGGGCCGGGCGGGGCTGCGAGCTGAGGCTCGGGTTTCGGTCGGAGTGCAGGGAGAGGACTGGGGTTGACGGCTTGAACATAGCCTGAAGGGGTTAGTGCACCACTGCTAGCCAGGAGGGAGTCCGGAGAAAAGTCTGCACCTGCCGAAGAGGCAAGAGACTTTTTCTTCCCTCTTTGTTTCCTGGTGCGCGAGGAGAGGGGTTTAAGAGCGCTTCTTAAAGGAACTCCAGAGACGGGCGCGAGCCACGGCTAAAGGCTTAAACCCCAGAGACGGGTGCGAGCCGCGGCTAAAAGCGTGGACCCCAGGGACGGGCGGGAGACGCTAAGGGGCCTGTGTGCAAGCACAGGTCACTATCCACACCCCTCTTCCGCGGAGCCTGTGCAGCCCGCCACTGCCAGGTTCCCGGAACCCAGGGACAGCTTCCCCGGGAGAACGCACGGCGGGCCTCAGGATGGTGCAACATCACGCCGGCCTCTGCCGCCGCAGGCCTGCCCCACATGCCGTGCCCCTCCCTCCCCCCGGCCTGAGTGCGCCAGAGCCTCCGAATCAGCGGCTCCTTTAACCCTGTCCTGTCTGAGCAAACAACAGACGCCCTCCAGCGACCTACACGCAGAGGCAGGGCCAAATCCAAAGCTGAGCCCCTGTGAGCTGTGAGAACAAAGAAGAGAAAGGGAAATCTCTCCCAGCAGCCTCAGAAACAGCGGATTAAAGCTCCACAATCAACTTGATGTACCTGCATCTGTGGAATACATGAATAGACAACGAATCATCCCAAATTGAGGAGATGGACTCTGAGAGCAAGATTTATGATTTTTTCCCCTTTACCTCTTTTTGTGAGGGTGTATGTGTATGCTTCTGTGTAAGATTTTGTCTGTATAGCTTTGCTTCCAACATTTGTCCTAAGGTTCTATCCGTCCCTTTTTTTTTTCTAAATAATTATTTTTTAATTCAATAACTTTATTATACTTTGTTTTATTTTACTGTACCTTCTTTCTTTCTGTCTTTTTTCCTTCCTTCCCTCCTTCCTTCCTTCCTTCCTCCCTCCCTCCCTCCTTTCTTTCCTTCTTGCCTTCCTTCCTTCTTCTCTGCTTTCTTTCTTTCTTTCTTCCTTCCTTCCTTCCATCCTTCCCTCCTTTCTTTCTTTCTTTCTTTCTTCATACTTCTACTAATTCTTTCTATTTTTTCTCCCTTTTATTCTGAGACATGTGGATGAAAGGCTCTTGGTGCTCCAGCCAGGAGTCAGGGCTCTGCCTCTGAGGTGGGAGAGCCAACTTCAGGACACTGGTCAACAAGAGACCTCCTAGCTCCACATAATAGCAAATGGCGAAAATCTCCCAGAGACCTCCATCTTAACACCAGCACCCAGCTTCACTCAACGACCAGCAAGCTACAGTGCTGGACAACCTATGCCAAACAACTAGCAAAACAGGAACACAAACCCACCCATTAGTAGAGAGGCTGCCTAAAATCATAATAAGGCCACAGACACCCCAAAACACACCACCAGACGTGGACCTGCCCACCAGAAAGACAAGATCCAGCCTCATCCACCACAACACAGGCACTAGTCTCCTCCACCAGGAAGCCTACGCAACCCACTGAACCAACCTAAGCCACTGGAGACAGACATCAAAAACAACAGGAACTACGAACCTGCAGCCTGCAAAAAGGAGACCCCAAACACAGTAAGATAAGCAAAAGGAGAAGACAGAAAAACACACAGCAGATAAAGGAACAAGATAAAAAATGCACCAGACCTAACAAATGAAGAGGAAATAGGCAGTCTACCTGAAAAACAATTCAGAATAATGATAGTAAGGATGATCCAAAATCTTGGAAATAGAATGGACAAAATGCAAGAAACATTTAACAAGGACCTAGAAGAAATAAACATGAAACGAGCAACGATGAACAACACAATAAATGAAATTAAAAGTACTCTAGATGGGATCAATAGCAGAATAACTGAGGCAGAAGAACGGATAAGTGACCTGGAAGATAAAATAGTGGAAATAACTACTGCAGGGCATCTTAAAGAGAAAAGACTGAAAAGAATTGAGGACAGTCTCAGAGACCTCTGGGACAACATTAAATGCACCAACATTCGAATTATACGGGTTCCAGAAGAAGAAGAGAAAAAGAAAGGGACTGAGAAAATATCTGAAGAGATTATAGTTGGAAACTTCCCTAATATGGGAAAGGAAATAGTTAATCAAGTCCAGGAAGCACAGAGAGTCCCATACAGGATAAATCCAAGGAGAAATATGCCAAGACACATATTAATCAAGCTGTCAAAAATTAAATACAAAGAAAGCATATTAAAAGCAGCAAGGGAAAAACAATAAATAACACACAAGGGAATCCCCATAAGGTTAACAGCTGATCTCTCAGCAGAAACCCTGCAAGCCAGAAGGGAGTGGCAGGACATACTGAAAGTGATGAAGGAGAAAAACCTGCAACCAAGGTTACCCTACCCAGCAAGGATCTCATTCAGATTTCATGGAGAAATTAAAACCTTTACAGACAAGCAAAAGCTGAGAGAGTACAGCACCACCAAACCAGCTTTACAACAAATGCTAGAGGAACTTCTCTAGGCAAGAAACACAAGAGAAGGAAAAGACCTAAAATAACGAACCCAACACAATTTAGAAAATGGGAATAGGAACATACATATCGATAATTACCTTAAATGTAAATGAACTAAATGCTCCCACCAAAACACACAGATTGGCTAAATGGATACAAAAACAGGCCCCTTACATATGCTGTCTACAAGAGACCCACTTCAGACCTAGAGACACATACAGACTGAAAGTAAGGGTATGGAAAAAAGATATTCCATGCAAATGGAAACCAAAAGAAAGCTGAAGTAGCAATTCTCATATCAGACAAAATAGAGTTTAAAATAAAGACTATTAGAAGAGACAAAGAAGGACACTACATAATGATCAAGGGATCGATCCAAGAAGAAGATATAACAATTGTAAATATTTATGCACCCAACATAGAAGTACCTCAATACATAAGGTAAATACTAACAGCGATAAAAGGGGAAATCGACAGTAACACATTCATAGTAGGGGACTTTAACACCCCACTTTCACCCATGGACAGATCATCCAAAATGAAAATAAATAAGGAAACACAAGCCTTAAATGATACATTAAACAAGATGGACTTAATTGATATTTATAGGACACTCCATCCAAAAACAACAGAATACACATTTTCCTCAAGTGCTCATGGAACATTCACCAGGATAGATCATATCTTGGGTCACAAATCAAGCCTTGGTAAATTTAAGAAAATTGAAATTGTATCATGTATCTTTTCCGACCACAATGCCATGAGACTAGATATCAATTACAGGAAAAGATCTGTAAAAAATACAAACACATGGAGGCTAAACAATACACTACTTAATAACGAAGTGATCACTGAAGAAATCAAAGAGGAAATCAAAAAATACCTAGAAACAAATGACAATGGAGACACAACAACCCAAAACCTATGGGATGCAGCAAAAGCAGTTCTAAGAGGGAAGTTTATAGCAATACAAGCCCACCTTAAGAAGCAGGAAACATCTCGAATAAACAACCTAACCTTGCACCTCAAGCAATTAGAGAAAGAAGAACAAAAAAACCCAAAGTTAGCAGAAGGAAAGAAATCATAAAAATCAGATCAGAAATAAATGAAAAAGAAATGAAGGAAACAATAGCAAAGATCAATAAAACTAAAAGCTGGTTCTTTGAGAAGATAAACAAAATAGATAAACCATTAGCCAGACCCATCAAGAAAAAAAGGGAGAAGACTCAAATCAATAGAATTAGAAATGAAAAAGGAGAAGTAACAACTGACACTGCAGAAATACAAAAGATCATGAGAGATTACTACAAGCACCTCCATGCCAATAAAATGGACAATCTGGAAGAAATGGACAAATTCTTAGAAATGCACAACCTTCTGAGACTGAACCAGGAAGAAATAGAAAATATGAACAGACCAATCACAAGCACTGAAATTGAAACTGTGATTAAAAATCTTCCAACAAAAAAAAGCCCAGGACCAGATGGCTTCACAGGCAAATTCTATCAAACATTTAGAGAAGAGCTAAAACCGATCCTTCTCAAACTCTTCCAAAATATAGCAGAGGGAGGAACACTCCCAAATTCCTTCTCCGAGGCCACCATCACCTTGATACCAAAACCAGACAAGGATGTCACAAAGAAAGAAAACTACAGGCCAATATCACTGATGAACATAGATGCAAAATTCCTCAACAAAATACTAGCAAACAGAATTCAACAGCACATTAAAAGGATCATACACCATGATCAAGTGGGGTTTAACTTAGGAATGCAAGGATTCTTCAATATACCCAAATCAATCAACGTGATACACCATATTAACAAATTGAAGGAGAAAAACCATATGATCATCTCAATAGATGCAGAGAAAGCTTTTGACAAAATTCAACACCCATTTATG
This sequence comes from Monodon monoceros, assembly GCF_005190385.1. NCBI lineage: Eukaryota > Metazoa > Chordata > Mammalia > Artiodactyla > Monodontidae > Monodon > Monodon monoceros. The sequence goes on along the minus strand of NW_021703777.1, from coordinate 36,282,349 downwards.
ATAAAAACCCTGCAGAAAGTAGGCATAGAGGGAACTTTCCTCAACATAATAAAGGCCATATATGACAAGCCCACAGCCAACATCATCCTCAATGGTGAAAAACTGAAACTATTTCCACTAAGATTAGGAACAAGACAAGGTTGCCCACTCTCACCGCTCTTATTCAACATAGTTTTGGAAGTTTTAGCCACAGAAATCAGAGAAGAAAAGGAAATAAAAGGAATCCAAATCGGAAAAGAAGAAGTAAAACTGTCACTGTTTGCAGATGACATGATACTATACATAGAGAATCGTAAAGATGCTACCAGAAAACTACTAGAGCTAATCAATGAATTTGCTAAAGTAGCAGGATACAAAATTAATGCACAGAAATCTCTGCCATTCCTATATACTAATGATGAAAAATCTGAAAGTGAAATCAAGAAAACACTCCCATTTACCATTGCAACAAAAAGAATAAAATATCTAGGAATAAACCTACCTAAGGAGACAAAAGACCCATATGCAGAAAACTGTAAGACACTGATGAAAGAAATTAAAGATGATACAAATGGATGGAGAGATATACCATGTTCTTGGATTGGAAGAATCAACATTGTGAAAATGACTCTACTACCCAAAGCAATCTATAGATTCAATGCAATCCCTATCAAACTACCACTGGCATTTTTCACAGAACTAGAACAAAAAATTTCACAATTTGTATGGAAACACAAAAGACCCCGAATAGCCAAAGCAATCTTGAGAACGAAAAACGGAGCTGGAGGAATCAGGCTCCCTGACTTCGGACTATACTACAAAGCTACAGTAATCAAGACAGAATGGTACTGGCACAAAAGCAGAAAGATAGATCAATGGAACAGGATAGAAAGCCCAGAGATAAACCCACACACATATGGACACCTTATCTTTGATAAAGGTGGCAGGAATGTACAGTGGAGAAAGGACAGCCTCTTCAATAAGTGGTGCTGGGAAAACTGGACAGATACATGTAGAAGTATGAGATTAGATCACTCCCTAACACCATACACAAAAATAATCTCAAAATGGATTAAAGACCTAAATGTAAGGCCAGAAACTATCAAACTCTTAGAGGAAAACATAGGCAGAACACTCTATGACATAAATCACAGCAAGATCCTTTCTGACCCACCTCCTAGAGAAATGGAAATAAAAATAAAAATAAACAAATGGGACCTAATGAAACTTCAAAGCTTTTGCACAGCAAAGGAAACCATAAACAAGACCAAAAGACAACCCTCAGAATGGGAGAAAATATTTGCAAATGAAGCAACTGACAAAGGATTCATCTCCAAAATTTACAAGCAGCTCATGCAGCTCAATAACAAAAAAACAAACAACCCAATCCAAAATTGGGCAGAAGACCTAAATAGACATTTCTCCAAAGAAGATATATAGATTGCCAATAAACACATGAAAGAATGCTCAACATCATTAATCATTAGAGAAATGCAAATCAAAACTACAATGAGATATCATCTCACACCAGTCAGAATGGCCATCATCAAAAAATCTAGAAACAATAAATGCTGGAGAGGGTGTGGAGAAAAGGGAACACTCTTGCACTGCTGGTGGGAATGTGAATTGGTTCAGCCACTATGGAGAACAGTATGGAGGTTCCTTAAAAAACTACAAATAGAACTACCATATGACCCAGCAATCCCACTACTGGGCATATACCCTGAGAAAACCAAACTTCGAAAAGAGTCATGTACCAAAATGTTCACTGCAGCTCTATTTACAATAGCCCAGAGATGGAAATAACCTAAATGCCCATCATCAGATGAATGGATAAAGAAGATGTGGCACATATATACAATGGAATATTACTCAGCCATAAAAAGAAACGAAATTGAGCTATTTGTAATGAGGTGGATAGACCAAGAGTTTGTCATACGGAGTGAAGTAAGTCAGAAAGAAAAAGACAAATACCGTATGCTAACACATATATATGGAATTTAAGGAAAAAAATGTCATGAAGAACCTAAGGGTAAGACAGGAATAAAGACACAGACCTACTGGAGAATGGACTTGAGGATATGGGGAGGGGGAAGGGTGAGCTGTGACAGGGCGAGAGAGAGTCATGGACATATATACACTAACAAACGTAAGGTAGATAGCTAGTGGGAAGCAGCCGCATGGCACAGGGATATCAGCTCGGTGCTTTGTGACCGCCTGGAGGGGTGGGATAGGGAGGGTGGGAGGGAGGGAGACGGAAGAGGGAAGAGATATGGGAACATATGTATGTGTATAACTGATTCACTTTGTTATAAAGCAGATACTAACACACCATTGTAAAGCAATTATACCCCAATAAAGATGTTAAAAAAAATAAAACTGAAATAATAAATGTTTGTTGGGAATTCCCTAGTGGTCCAGTGGTTAAGGTCCCGTGCTTCCACTGCAGAGGGCATGGATTTGAACCCTGCAGGGAACTAAGATCCCCACATGTAGCCAAGAAGTAAATAAAAAGAATTTTAATAAAAAAAAAGATACATGCACCCCAATGTTCGTAGCAGCATTATTTACAATAGCCAAGATGTAGAAGCAACCTAAGTGTCCATCAACAGTTGAACGGATAGAGAAGATATGGTATATATACAATGGAATATTACTCAATCTTAAAAAAGAATGAAATTCTGCCATTTGCGTGATCATGGATGGACCTAGAGGGTACTATGCTTAGTGATATAAATCAGACAGAGAAAGACAAATACTCTGTTACCTCTTATATGTGGAATCTAAAAATAAAACAAACGAATGTATATAATAAAACAGAAACAGACTCACAGATATAGAGAACAAATTTATGGTCACCAGTGGGGAGAGGGAAATGGGGAAAGGCAAGATAGGGTTATGAGATTAAGAGATACAAACTACTATGTATAAAATAGATAAGTAACATGGATAAATTGTACAGTACAGTATCCATTATTTTGTAATAACTTTAAATGAAGTATAAACTATAAAAATATCGAATCGCTATGTTGTACACCTGAGACTAATATAACTTTGTAAGTCAGCTATACTTCAATTTTAAAAAGAGAAGAAGAAGAAGCAATCCCAGGGGATGAACATTCAGATAAAAGGTCATGTGGGAACTCAGTGAGAAGTCAGCCATCTCCGAGTCAAGGAGAGAGGTCTCAGGAGAAACCAGCCCTGCTGACACCTTGATCTTGGTTCCAGAAGTGTGAGAAATAAATTTCTGTTTTTCAAGTCACTTGATCTGTGGTATTTTATTACAGCAACCCTAACAAACAAATACAGTCACCCTCATCGTCTCTTGTCAGAACAAAGTGAGTTAATGAGTATAGTGCCTAGAACATGGAAAGGCTCATGAATGTTTGTTCCTGTCATTTTTATTAATTCATAAACAGAGACCATGTGGAAAAGGGTGGAAGGATACTTTCTACATCCCTATCATCTGTCCCAAAATTCCTTGGGAAATTAGCCAGGGCAGATTAAGCCCTGCTTTTGATGTTAAAGGCTGAGTTGGGCAACTTTTACGAGAGGTAGACTGGTCCACAACAAGAAGCTATTCCATGCAAATCTTCCTTTTTCAGATTCCTCATTTTCCAACACATGCAACAAATATGAGGGTCCAGCAGCATAAAACCATGATCCAGAGGGTGTCCCCTATATTAATCCACCATCAGTCACATTCTTCTGAAGAAACAAATATCTGACAGCTAGAAATATCCAGTCCTGGAACCATGGGAAGAATGGAAAGTTGAAACCAAGGGTGGAGTCGTTGCTTTTTTCCCCCCACTGTATTAAGGATCTCTCTCTTAAGAACCTTCTAGTGGAATTGCTCTTATGGGTGGGTTATATGTGGGATAAACTGTCCACCTCTACATTGCCCAACCACTCCCCTCCTCTTCATTTCTCTGACTGAGGGAAAACCTGCATCATCTACTTATGTCTATATGCACACATAGAAATAAGTACATAAACACATCAAAATATTAACAATAGCTTCCCAGCACTTAAAGAATTATTAAAGCTTCTTTTTAAATTTTTCTTCTTTTCTGTACATTTATATCTGTTAATTTTGTATGATAAATGTGTGCTATCTGCATTATTTTTAAAAGTAGAATTTTAAAATCCTACAGTTTTTATTTTTAAAAAAATCATATTCTCCTGAAAAAAAAAAAACCCTTTGATGTTGATCATTTGACTAACTAAGGGATTGTAGTGGAAGTTTTTTATTATTGTCGTTTATTTGCATTTAATTATCCCAAAAAGTTGTTTTGATTCTCCATGGAAGTTTCTGTGTGTAGATTCAGTTTTTTAAACTTAGGTTCTTAAATTCTTTTTTCTTTTTCTTTTTCTTTATTTATTTTTGGCTGTGTTGCATCTTCGTTGCTGCACACTGGCTTTCTCTAGTTGCGGCAAGCAGGAGCTACTCTTTGTTGCGGTGCGTGGGCTTCTCATTGAGGTGGATTCTCTTGTTGTGGAGCACGAGCTTCAGTAACTGTGGCACATGGGCTCAGTAGTTATGGCACATAAGGCTTAGTTGCTCTGCGACATGTGGGATCTTCTCGACCAGGGCTCGAACCCATGTCCCCTGCACTGACAGATGAATTCTTAACCACTGTGCCACCAGGGAAGTCCCAGATTCTTAAATTCTTAAATAAACCATTTCCTAAACGTATCTCTTCTTCAGTTTTTCTGCTTGTAATTCAAAATTATCCTTGAACAATATGTTTAAAGCTATAGCCCCAGGTCTAGTTATTTCAGCATGAGTCACTTAATGACAGAAACTGAATTTTGATGGAGTTGAATAAGGATGGTTTAAGGTATTATGTTTAATATCCACTTACAGATGATTTCTGAGATTGTTTTAATTAATCTGGAGATCCTCCTTGAGAGCCTCCTATCCCTGTGAGATCTTCCTGGATTTCCAGCATGCCCAAGGCTGTTCCTGCTGCCCCATCCAGACAATCTCTACTCTCCCATCTTTCCCAAATCCACTCCTCTCCTTTCAAGACTTTCCTTGTTTGGGTCTTATCCTACAAAGTTCTAACTTTCCTGAAGAAATGGTAAAACCATTCATACTGTAAGGTATGAATTATCCCAATGGAAGATAAGTAATAAATGCATTTTGTATATGGATGCTATGTTTTATTGATTTTTTACTCATATAATACATTGCATATATATATATATGGTACACAGTAGGCATATGTGAGGTAGAATGAAGAATTCTAGAGAAAAATGCATAAGATATCTTCCCCAAAATTTGGCTTAAAATGTAGAAATTTTTCTTCATTCCAAAGCTATTTCCTTGCTTCAGATGACCTTGAAGCAACCTTTTTCTCTGAACATACTACAGCTTCCCTCAGTGAACCATCAAGCCACAAACAACACAGAGCAGAGTCTGGCTTTACTGCAAATAAACGAACTATTAATCATTTCAAACTACTAGCTCCCTTTAGTACAGTGGTCTACACACAGTACGCACTCAATAAATGTTATTGGAGATTATGATTAATAGTGTGAACATTAAAGGCACACAGTAGTCAATAAATACTTGTTGAATAACTTGATTTAACAGCAAATTGAGAGTGTTTAGCTAAGAAAAAATGAGTTGTTTTTTTTAATCTGGAGTTGTTTTATCAGTGGGTGGTGTTTGCCATTTCTAAATCATCATCTAAAATGTGTTTTCACTTCAAACCCTACATTTTAAAAAACTGTATACTTTTATCCACTGTCATAGCAAATGTTCTACTTTCACACATCAGTTAGAGATTATTATTAAAATAACAGATTATTATAGACTTATGGCAAAATCATTTGTTGTGAAATGCATTAAAGCAGTAACTTGAAATTCATCAAGAAGACTTAATAAATTATAAATTAAATTAGCAAACGCAGACTACTCAAAACATTTTAGTATAAAATACTCCTTTCGTTTAACAATCTTTTCTAAGGCTAGATCATTTAATCCTATTGATCACAAAACAGCAATGGCAGAGTATCTGCATGGATCTACATCTAAGAGGTTTTCACAAATTTAAAAACATATCTCTTTTACTGGCTTTGAAGAATAGCCCTGACTATAAAATGTGTCTTTTTCTAAATGAAAAATTATTCTTCATCGTAATATCTATGTGTTTTTATCAGTTTTACTGATTTTGCTCTCCTTCTCCCTTTGACAGAGGTAAAATAATTGAAACATCAATTCTGCAAATTAAATACAATATGAAAAATACTAGTATGCATACATATTTAATAACTGATCTCTATAGCATATACATTAATGAACACAAAAATTACATATATACCAATTTATCATACAACATGATCTTATCTAAGTACTCCATAGGACTCAAATCAAATAAACTATACCATCAGATTGGAGACCACATTTTAAACCAATTCATTTCCATAAAATTTATGTAGCCATTAAGTAGTAAAACTGAACTGCTTTAATAATCACTTAGTATTTTTTTAATATACCTGTTTGAATTTCAAATTCATTGATTTTGATGAGTAATTTTTAATGAAAATTAAATAATATTTCATAAGAAAATACTCATTGAAATTTGAGAATAACCCATAAAACTTTGAATCAGTTGTGTTCCATTTTCTGGTTTATTTCCTCTTGTACCCCATTTTAGAAATCTGTCTTGCTCAGTGGCATCAAACTAATATCCATGATAAGAAATTAGCATTGAATTTTTACAGAAAGTCTTGAAAACAAAGATGTAAGGACCCAAGGAAGAACTTCTTACTGTATCTTAGTCATCACTGTAGCTCCTGTAGCTCCTAACAACATGATGCTCTCAATGGAATTTCACTCCCTCACTCTTTCCATCACAGATATTCTGAATGCCAGCAAATATGTGCCCAGTTCTGCACCAACCACTGGGGTAAACAACGAATAAGACCTGGTTCCTTCTCCTAAGGAGGTGAGAGTCTACCTCCATATGGATCATAAAGGGAATTACAATAAATTTACCATAAATGTTTGGCAAGGGACTGCAATTCACTTGAGAGGGAATGAGTCAGGTAGGGCAACAAATATCTGTGCAGTGCTGTCACCTGTTTCACCTGCTTGTAAGGCCAACTCTAATTCCATTTTTCTATGTGTTGGAACACAATATAAAATAACAGCTTACTCAGAAATGAGCCAAATGTAAAACTAAACATTTGTTTTTGATTATTAAGGAACTAGTTCTCCTGTTGTTAAAACTTTTATATTAACTACAAGCACTTCTGCTGATGGCCCCATCATTAATCCACAAATCCAGGGAGTGATGGTTCCCTAAAGGACTCATGAAAAACTTAATTAAGATAACTGCCAAAAAAAATCCAGTTTTTTTTTGTTTTTTGTTTTTGGGGTATGCGGGCCCTCACTGTTGTGGCCTCTCCCATTGCAGAGCACAGGCTCCAGATGCGCAGGCTCAGCGGCCATGGCTCACAGGCCCAGCCGCTACACGGCATGTGGGATCTTCTCATACCGGGGCACGAGCCCGTGTCCCCTGCATCGGCAGGCAGACTCTCAACCACTGCGCCACCAGGGAAGCCCAAAATCCAGTTTTTAAGTATACAAAGTCTACTTTTGGATGGAGTAAACTAGCGTGTACACGTGTGCATGTATGTGTGTGCATCTGTTTAATTTAAATATGCAATAGGAGTTCCCAACTTCTGGGTCATTTCACCAAGTTCTATTGCCCTTTTTTGCTTCTTGGTACACTGACTAATAATAGTATTGAGCAACTGATTCATATTGTTCTGGATTAGGCAGTACTGTGACTCTAATTACATTTGTTTTCTTATGTTTAAGAGCAATAAATTATTAATTCTCTTGAAAATATTTTAAATTGCTCAAGTTTAAAGAAAAATGTGTAACAAGATAAGCCTCTCTGACTTTTTTATCTTGGCCTATTCTAACCTTCATTATATTTTGAACAATTCTGGGGATACTAAGTTTTATTTTAATTTTAGCTCTTTTTATGATTGTAAGTTTATAAGCAAAAGAGCGCTAAGCAAAAAAAAAAAAAAAAGTTGCTATTTAATTTTATCTAAAAATATTAGTGCTCCTAAGTAGTAACTGAATAAAGGTTTGCACTTGTTTCAGATTTTGAGAAACAGATTCTTCTAATTACTTCAATATTTACCTAATAGTATATAGATATCTATTTATTCTCACCATGATCAAATTGGACACCTTTGCATAAATAGCCAGATAACCGAGAGAACTAGATTCTGATTCTCTCTCTCTGTGACTCAAGAAATACACTTAAAACTTTCTCCTTTCATATGTAAAAAGTGGAGTGGGGAAATTTTTTTAAATCTCTAAGTCACCTTTCATCTTTTCTGCATTTTTAGTCATTTTTTAAAAATTCTTTGTACCCTAGGCACTGGGCTGTAAATTAAGAATACAAAGGTGAATAAATAATACATGGTCTCCACCCTAAAGGGTTCAGAGCCTACTAGGGGAGAGAGAGCTATGAACATAATTGTAGTCCTATTTGAAAAAGACAATAATAGTTAATATTTAATGAATCTTAAGTATGTGCCAGGTTCTGTGCTAAGTATTCGGCATGTAGTATTTAATTTTTTTCTTCACAATAAAATAGTCATTAAGGAAACACCATCATTACTTGCATTAAACAGATGAAGACACAGAAGCCTAGAGAGTTTGTGTGACTCGATCAAAGTCACACAGCTCAACATGAGTAGAGGACGAGCTGAGATGTGAATTCTGGTGGCCTGACTTCAGGGCCCGTGGCCTTAACCATTGGGTATACTGCATCCAAGAGGAGGAATAATACTATAGAATGTCATGAAGATGCAGGTAAAACCAACAAGGGAGCAGAGAAGGCCATACATTCCTGTTTGGTTGGGGCAGTTTATTTTACTCATGTTTTCCTAGGATCATTTTTAATAGTGCCCCTCAAAAAGTCTCATGAGGATGATAATTGTACGGTCGTCCTATTCATAGAGGAGGTTGCACTTGAGCTTACATTTAAAAAAGCAGGGGCTTCCCTGGTGGTCCAGTGATTAAGAATCTGCACTTGCAATGCAGGGGGCACAGGTTCGATCCCTGGTCGGGGAACTAAGATCCTACATGCCATGCGGCATGGCCTAAAAAATTAAAAATAATAAAAATTAAAAAGCAAATGGGAATTTTCCAGCTGGAGAATGGGTGGTTCAGGGAAGAAGGAGGCTGCTCCAGGCAAAGGGAATACAAAACACCAAGGCAAGGAAGTGGAGTACAGCTCAGGAAGGAAGGGCCTCAGGGCTGGAGTAGAAGGCCTGGGGACAGGCCTCAGCCCACCACTAACTAGCTGCAAATATTCCCTACACCACAGCTAGAGGGAGCTTTCAAAAACAAATGATACTGTGCCAGTCCTCTGACAAAATCTTGTCAGTGGCCTCCCATTACTCTTAGAATAAAGCCTGAAGTCCTTACCATGACCTACAAAGCCCCATGGGATCAGCTTTGCCCCTGTCTCCAACCCCGTGCTCACTGTGCTCCAGCCTCACTCTCTCCTCTACGGCCAACTTCAAGCTTTCACATGATTTCCCAACTCCTCAGAGAGGAACTTTCCTGCCTAAAGTAGTCCTCCCCACACCCAGCTCCACTGAATTATCTATCCCAGCACCCTGCTTAGGTCCCTTATAGCTTCATCCCATCATTTAACTATTTTGAGTATATATGTTGTGTATTTATTGGTCATCTGGCTCTGACATTAGAATGTCAACCATCAAAGGTAAGAGCCTTAACTGTCATGTTCTCAGGAATTGATATATTGCTCTTGCCAGCAAAGTGACCTGCAACATACAGATGTTTTATGAATTATAACTGAGTGAATGAAGTGTTAGGTGTGAAAGAAAAATCAAAACAGAGTCGGCATTGCTAAGAGGGCTCTGGAAGATGGAGCGGGGAGGACACTGAGGAAGTGTGGCTTATGCACATCTCACCCTGGATGGAATCCGGCCTTTGATCACTTACTGTCTTAACAAAGGCATCCAGAACATCTGCCAGAAGCTCAAGATACTTATCAGACCTTAAAATAACTCATAATAGTCTATCCACTTATCAGACCCTACCCTAAAACAACTCGTGATTCCTTAAGGACAAATATGTTCTTACTCGCATCAGAGTCAACCACAGTTCTCGCCAGGCAACTTTTAACAACCTTGTGGCTTTTTGTGTTTATGAACCCCTGACTCTTTTTCTTCCCCTGAACACTCTTTCAAGGTTACCCGAATCTGTGCCTCTCAAATTGCAATTCTTAAGACCCCAAATAAACTCTTTTCTTATTTGCAGCCTCCTACCTTATGTTTTGGTTGACAAGGTACTATACTGAGTGTACTACACCCCAAGAGTCCTTGCATTTTTAAAGATGAAAACAGAAGGCAATGTCTAACATATGGGAATAACACTCTAATGTTAAATTTGAAGGTGTATGTGGGAAAGAGACTCTTCTAAATACTTCAATCTTTACCTGACGATATATTCAATTCTGCCAACCACTTAATTGCCATAGCCATTATTAAGGACACTCACAACAGCTACTACAATCACTGTCACCATCTGTTGAATTATATTATATGCCAAGTACCTTACATACATTATTAGCTAATTTTTTATTTGCTTTAGGGTAGTGATACCTTCCTTGTCCCTTCACTCCATTATACTAATCAAGGGCCTAAATACTGAAAATAATGACTACCTATCTGTTTCCTAGTGTACCTAAGAGAATAGAATAGAAAATCAGAATAGCTTATTTCTCTTTTGCAAAGTAAATATTACACATTTTTAAACATTACATATATTAATTTCATTGGCACTCTTGGTAAACTAATAAGGACATAGTTATCTTTAGTGTACTTTAAGGTAGGATTTTTTTTAACACTCACTAAAGTAAATTCAAAAGAGAGTCGCAGGCATATAAACAAAAAGGTGAGAAGTTTTTAAGGGTATATGATACACAGCAGGTTATATGAAACAACTGGGAGTGTTATAAAAATGAGAACAGCCTGTTAAGATAATGAAAATTGGAAAATATTAGCAAACAGGAATTATATTAGGAAGAGAAACACATTAAGGAAAGCATAAGAGATTTTTTTGTAATGACTTTTTTTTAATTCTCTCCCCAGCCCTTGTTGTTATTTGCTAATGTACTTTGTGAAGGTTGAAAACTAAAGTTTATTTTCTTGTTAGCTTCATTCTTTTCCACAGGCAGATATCAACTCTTTTCCTGGACCCTCGCTTCAGAAATAAATAGATCTAAAATGAATATGGTATATATTTCCCCTTTTAGTACTTACGTATTCATTAGTATCACAATGAAATCAAAATAGCTTAGGGTAAAATGTATATTACCTACAGAAGCAATTGTAAAGAGAAAAGCATTCTGGGATAGTTGTGTTCTAAGAATTTTATTCATTATTATCATATAGATCTTTCTATTTAAAAAATTCAGGTGGAACAATAATTTAAATAGTCAAACTTTGATTGTTTTTTCATTCTGGAGCACCAACATAAACAGCAATGAATAATGACTAAACATCTTTGACACTATCTTTACGCTCTGAGGATACAAAGAATTTTAGGCAAGGGCCTTGCTATATGATGAGGAAAATATCCAGGTAGGTACACAGAACATACATGTGCCTGCAATCAACAACAAATCAACCACAAAATTTAGATGATAAAGGAATTGAGGCATAAAAGGAAAGAGTGAGGGCAAGAAGACATTGGTTTTGCTAGTGGGATGAGCTTGGATAGGTTACTTACCCCCTATTAATAAAATGTTAGTAAGTAATAATAAACAAGGATTAAATAAGAATTAAACCAATTAATCTATATAAAATATTTAGCATATAATAAAAATCAACAAATGTTGGCAGTGGCTCTTGTAGGGGTAGTGGATGTCACTGCTAACAGTTATGGCAGTTAGGTGGTAGGTTACAGAAGGTGTAGATAGTTTGTAACATTGCCTAGAAAATCTGGAGTCCTCACACCTGTCACATCTGACATAATGACAGCATCCCACATCTGTCACACTAGGTCCCCAGGGTGTATGTGAGGTGTCCCCAGGCTGTGATGAAATGTGTCAGTATCACACACATGTCACACAAGGTTCCCCAGGTCTGCACATGTGTGTCTCCCCTTGCTGGAGTGTCATCATCAGGCACCCTGAAATATGTCTTTAGGCTGTATGGCTGTGTGCTATGAAAACTCAGTCACAAGGTGAGTTTCCAGGTGAGTCGAATACAAATTTCTTAAAAAGAGGCTTCATTCTCCCTGTTGAAAATGAGGAAACAGATCTCTCCCTCTGTTTTATCAGAATATATGCCTTAGAAGACCTCTAAATGCTTTCTCATCTCTTTAAAATGTAGCCCACTAGAGAGGAACCTTCAAGATGGTGGAGGAGTAAGACGTGGAGATCACCTTCCTCCCCACAAAATACATCAAAAATACATGTACGGGGCTTCCGTGGTGGTGCAGTGGTTAAGAATCCGCCTGCCAATGCAGGGGACATGGGTTCAAGCCCTGGTCCAGGAAGATCCCACATGCCGCGGAGCATCTGAGCCCGTGCGCCACAACTACTGAGCCTGCACTCCAGAGCCCTCAAGACACAATTACTGAGCCTGCCTGCCTAGAGCCCATGCTCCACAACAGGAGAAGCCACCACAATGAGAAGCCCACTCACCGCAACGAAGAGTAGCCCCTACTCACCACAACTAGAAAAAGCTGCACCCAGCAACAAAGACCCAACTCAGCCAAAAATAAATAAATTAATTAATTAATTTATTTTAAAAAAAAATCTACATGAGGAACAACTCCTACAGAACACCTACTGAGCACTGGCAGAGGACCTCAGACTTCCCAAAAGGCATGAAAACCCCCACATACCTGGGTAGGGCAAAAGGAAAAACACAGACAAAAGAATAGGGATGGGATTTGCACCCTGGGGAGGCAGCTGTGAAGGAGAAAAAGTTTCCACACACTAGGAAGCCCCTTCACTGGGGGAGACGGGGGGTGGTGAGGGGGCAAGCTTCGGAGCCATGGAGGAGAGTGCAGCAACAGGGGAGCAGTGGGCAAAGCGGAGAGATTCCCACACAGAGGATCAGTGCTGACCAACACTCACCAGTCTGAGAGGCTTGTCTGCTCACCCACCGGGGTGGGTGGGGGCTGGGAACTGAGGCTTGGGCTTCAGAGGTCAGGCCCCAGGGAAAGGACTGGGGTTGGCTGCGTGAAGACAGCCTGAAGGGGGCTAGTGCCCAACAACTAGCCAGGAGGGAGTCAAGAAAAATGTCTGGACCTGCTGAAGAGCCAAGAGACCATGGTCTCAGGGTGCGTGAGGAGAGGGTATTCAGAGCACAACCTAAACAAGCTCCAGAGATGGGCATTAGCTGCAGCTATCAGCTCAGACCCCAGAGATGGGCATGAAATGCTAACACTGCTGCCACTGTCACCAAGAATCCTGTATGCAAGCACAGGTCACTACCCACACACCCCACCGAGAGCCTGTGCAGCATGACACTTCCAGGGTCCCGAGATCCAGAGACAACTTCCCTGGGAGAACACATGCTGCAACTCAGGCTGTTGCAATGTCACACAAGTCTCTGCCACCGCAGGCTTACCCCGCATTCCAGTTATGACTACCATACCCCTCCCTCTCGCTGGTCTGAGAGAGCAAGAGGGCCCTTATCAGCCGCTGCTTTAACCTCCTCCTGTCTGGGCAGGGAACAGACACCTGAGGGCAACCTACATGCGCAGGTGGGGCCTAAACCAAAGCTAAAACCCAGGAGCTGTGGGAACAAAGAAGAGAAAGGGAAATTTCTCCGTGCAGCCTCAGGAGCACTGGATTAATTCCTCACAATCAACTTGATGAGCTCTGCATCTGTGCAATACCTGAAGAGACAACAAATCATCCCAAAATTGAGGTAGTGGATTTGGGGAGCAACTGTAGACTTGGGGTTTGCTGTCTGCGAGTGATTTGTATCTGATTTTTATGTTTATCTTAGTTTAGTTTTTAGTGCTTGTTATGATTGGGGGATTTGTTTATTGGTTTGGTTGCTCTTTATTTTTTTCTTACATTTTTCTATATTTTTAAATTTCTTTTCTTCCTTTTTTTACTTCCTTTTCATCTGAGCCATGTGGCAGACAGAGTCTTGGTGCTCTGGCAGGGTATCAGGCCTGAGTCTCCAAGGTGGGGGAGCCAAGTCCAGGACATTGGTCCACCAAAAACCTCCCGCCCCCACACAATATCAATCAGCAAGAGCTCTCCCAGAGATCTCTGTCTCAACACTGAGACCCAGCTCCACCCAATGGCCAGCAAGCTCCAGTGCTGGACACCCCATGCCAAACAACTAGCAAGACAGGAACACACCCCCACCCATAAGCAGAGAGGCTGCCTAAAATAATAAGAAGTTCACAGACACCCCAAAACACACCACTGGACATGGTCCTGCCCACCAGAAAGACAAGACCCAGCCACATCCACCAGAACACAGGCACTAGTCCCCTCCACAAGGAAGCCTACACAACCCACTGAAACAACGTCACCCACTACGGGCAGACACCAAAAACAATGGGAACTACAAACCTGCAGCCTGTGAAAAGGAGACTCCAAACACAGTAAGTTAAGCAAAATGAGAAGACAGAAAAACACACAGCAGATGAAGGAATAAGGTAATAAACCCACCAGACCAAACAAATGAAGAGGAAATAACCAGTCTACCCAAAAAAGAATTCAGAATAACAATAGTAAAGATGATCCAAAATCTTGGAAATAGAATGAAGAAAATATAAGAAACGTTTAACAAGGACCTAGAAGAACTAAAGAGCAAACAAACAATGATGAACAACACAATAAATGAAATTTAAAAGTCTCTAAAAAGAATCAAGCAGAATAACTGAGGCAGAAGAATGGATAAGCGACCTGGAAGATAAAGTAGTGGAAATAACTGCAACAGAGCAGAATAAAGAAAAAAAGAATGAGAAGAATTGAGGAGAGTCTCAGAGACCTCTGGGAAAATGTTAAATGCACCAACATTCAAATTATAGGGGTCAAAATATAAGAAGAGAAAAAGGAAGGGTCTGAGAAAATATTTGAAGAGATTATAGTTGAAAACTTCCCTAATGTGGAAAAGGAAATAGACAATCAAGTCCAGGAAGTGCAGAGAGTCCCATACAGGATAAATCCAAGGAGAAACATGCCAAGACACATATTAATCAAACTATCAAAAATTAAAGACAAAGAAAAAATATTAAAAGCAGCAAGGAAAAAGCAACAAATAACATACAAGGGAATCCCCATAAGGTTAACAGCTGATTTTTCAGCAGGAACTCTACAAGCCAGGAGTAAGTGGCAGGACATATTTAAAGTGATGAAAGGGAAAAACCTACAACCAAGATTACTCTATCCAGCAAGGATCTCACTCAGATTCAACAGAGAAATTTAAATCTTTACAGACAAGCAAAACTTAAGAGAATTCAGCACCACCAAACCAGCTTTACAACAAATGCTAAAGGAACTTCTCTAGGCAGGAAACACAAGAGAAGGAAAAGACCTAAAAAAACAATTCCAAAACAATTAAGAAAATGGTAATAGGAACATGCATATCAATAATTACCTTAAACGTAAATGGATTAAATGCTCCAACCAAAAGACATACACTCGCTGAATGGATACAAAAACAAGGCCCATATATATGCTATCTGCAAGAGACCCACTTCAGACCTAGGGACACATACAGACTGAAAGTGAAGGGATGAAAGAAGATATTCCATGCAAATGGAAATCAAAAGAAAGCTGGAGTAGCAATTCTCATAACAGACAAAATAGACTTTAAAATAAAGACTATACAAGAGACAAAGAAGGACACTACATAATGATCAAGGGATCAATCCAGGAAGAAGAAATAACAATTGTAGAAATTTATGCAACCAACATAGGAGCACCACAATATATAAGGCAAATGCTAACAGCCATAAGAGGGGAAATCAACAGTGACACAATCATAGTAGGGGACATTAACACACCACTTTCACCAATAGACAGTTCATCCAAAATGAAAATAAATATGGAAACACAAGCTTTAAATGGCACATTAAACAGGATGGGCTTAATGGATATGTATAGGACATTCCATTCAAAAACAACACAATAAACTTTCTTCTTACATGCTCATGGAACATTCTCCAGGATAGATCATATCTTGGGTCACAAATCAAGCCTTGGTAAATTTAAGAAAATTGAAATCATATCAAGTATCTTTCTGACCACAATGCTATGAGACTAGATATCAATTACAGGGGAAAAAAAACTGTAAAAACTACAAACACATGGAGGTTAAACAATACACTACTAAATAACCAAGAGATCACTGAAGAAATCAAAGAGGAAATCAAAAAATACCTAGAAACAAATGACAATGAAAACATGACAACCCAAAACCTATGGGATGCAGCAAAAGCTGTTCTAAGAAGCAAGTTTATAGCAATACAATCCTACCTCAAGAAACAAGAAAAATCTCAAATAAACAACCTAATCTTACACCTAAAGCAATTAGAGAAAGGAGAACAAAAACAAAAAACCCAAAGTTAGCAGAAGGAAAGAAATCATAAAGATCAGAACAAAAATAAATGAAAAAGAAATGAAGGAAACAATAGCAAAGATCAGTAGAACTAAAAGCCAGTTCTTGGAGAAGATAACAAAATTGATAAACCACTAGCTAGGCTCATCAAGAATAAAAGGAAGAAGACTCAAACCAACAGAATTAGAAATGAAAAAGGAGAAGTAACAACTGACACTGCATAAATACAAAGGATCATGAGAGATTAATACAAGTAGCTATATGCCAATAAAATGGATTACCTGGAATAAATGGACAAATTCTTAGAAAAGCACAACTTTCCAAGACTGAACCTGGAAGAAATAGAAAATATGAACAGACCAATCGCAGGCACTGAAATTGAAACTGTGATTAAAAATCTTCCAACAAACAAAATCCAGGACCAGATGGCTTCACAGGTGAATTCTATCAAACATTTAGAGAAGAGCTGACACCTATCCTTCTCAAACTCTTCCAAAATATAGCAGAGGGAGGAACACTCCCAAATTCATTCTACAAGGCCACCATCACCCTGATAATAAAACCAGACAAAGATGTCACAAAAAGAGAAAACTACAGGCCAATACCACTAATGAACATAGATGCAAATATCCTCAACAAAATATTAGCAAACAGAATCCAACATGACATTAAAAGGATCATACACCATGATCAAGTGGGGTTTAACCTAGGAACGCAAGGATTCTTCAATATACGCAAATCAATCAATGTGATACACCATATTAACAAACTAAAGGATAAAAACCATATGATAATCTCAATAGATGCAGAAAAAGCTTTTGACAAAATTCAACACCCATTTATGATAAAAACTCTTCAGAAAGTAGGCATAGAGGGAACCTATCTCAACATAATAAAGGTCATATTTTACCAGCCAAGCTTGTTCTCAATGGTAAAAAACTGAAACCATTTCCACTAAGATCAGGAACAAGACAAGGTTGAACACTCTCACCAATATTATTCAACATAGTTTTGGAAGTTTTAGCCATGGTAATCAGAGAAGAAAAAGAAATAAAAGGAATCCAAATCAGAAAAGAAGAAGTAAACTGTCACTGTTTGCAGATGACATGATACTATACATAGAGAATTCTAAAGATACTACCAGAAAACTACTAGAGTTAATCAATGAATTTGGTAAAGTTTCAGGATACAAAATTAATGCACAGAAATCTCTTGCATTCCTATACACTAATGACGAAAAATCTGAAGGAGAAATTAAGGAAACACTCCCATTTACCCTTTCAACAAAAAAGAATAAAATACCTAGGAATAAAGCTACCTAAGAAGACAAAAGATCTGTGTGCAGAAAACTATAAGACACTGATGAAAGAAATTAAAGATGATACAAATGGATGGAGAGATATACCATGTTCTTGGACTGGAAGAATGAACATTGTGAAAATGACTCTACTACCCAAAGCAATCTAGAGATTCAATGCAATCCCTGTCAAACTACCAATGGCATTTTTCACAGAACTAGAACAAAAAGTTTCACAATTTGTATGGAAACACAAAAGACCCTGAATAGCCAAAGCAATCTTGAGAGAGAAAAACGGAGCTGGAGGAATCAGGTTCCCTGACTTCAGACTATACTACAAAGCTACAGTAATCAAGACAGTATGGTGCTGGCACAAAAACAGAAATATAGATCAATGGAACAGGATAGAAAGCCCAGAAATAAACCCAAGCACATATGGTCACCTTATCTTTGCTAAAGGAGGCAAGAATATACAATGGAGAAAAGACAGTCTCTTCAATAAGTGGTGCTGGAAAATCTGCACAGCTACATGTAAAAGAATGAAATTAGATCACTTCCTAACACCATACACAAAAATAAACTCAAAATGGATTAAAGATCCAAATGTAAGGCCAGAAACTATCAAACTCTTAGAGGAAAACATAGGCAGAACACTCTGTGACATAAATCACAGCAAGTTCCTTTTGGACACACCTCTTAGAGAAATGGAAATAAAAACAAAAATAAACAAATGGGACATAATGAAATTTAAAAGCTTTTGAACAGCAAAGCAAACCATAAACAAGATGAAAATACAACCCTCAGAATGGGAGAAAATATTTGCAAATGAAGCAACTGACAAAGGATTCATCTCCAAAATATACAAGCAGCTCATGCAGCTCTATCAAAAAAAAAAAACAACAACCCAATGCAAAAATGGGTGGAAGACCTAAATAGACATTTCTCCAAAGAAGATATACAGATTGCCAACAAACACATGAAAAAATGCTCAACATCACTAATCATTAGAGAAATGCAAATCAAAACTACAATGAGTTATCACCTCACACCAGTCAGAATGGCCATCATCAAAAAACCTACAAACAATAAATGCTGGAGAGGGTGTGGAGAAAAGGGAACCCTCTTGCACTGTTGGTGGGAATGTAAATTGATACAGCCACTATGGAGAACAGTATGGAAGTTCCTTAAAAAACTAAAAATAGAACTACCATATGACCCAGCAATCCCACTACTCGGCATATACCCTGAGAAAATCATAATTCAAATACAGACATATACCACAATGTTCATTGCAGCACTACTTACAATAGTCAGGACATGGAAGCAACCTAAGTATCCATGGACACATGAATGGATAAAGAAGATGCTACACATATATACAATAGAATATTACTCAGCCATAAAAAGAAATGACATTGAGTTATTTGTAGTGAGGTGAATGGACCTAGAGTCTGTCACACAGAGTGAAGTCAGAAAGAGAAAAACAAATACCATATGCTAACATACACATATGGAATCTAAAAAAAATAAAAGGTTCTGATGAACCTAGGGGGATGACAAGAATAGAGCCGCAGACATAGAGAATGGACTTCAGGACACAGGGAGGGGGAAGGGTAAGTTGGGACGAAGTGAGAGAGTGGCATGGACATATATACACTACCAAATGTAAAATAGATAGCTAGTGGGAAGCAGCCGCATAGCACAGGGAGATCAGCTCGGTGCTTTGTGTCCACCTAGAGGGGCGGGTTAGGGAAGGTGGGAGAGAGGCACAAGAGAGAGGGGATATGGGGATATATGTATACATATAGCTGATTCATTTTGTTATACAGCAGAAACCAACACAACATTGTCAAGCAGTTATACTAGTTATACTCCAATAAAGGTGTTAAAAAATAAAATATATAAAAAAATAAAATGTATCTCACTGAAGACTAGCTAGGCCTTTTTCAGCTGACCTTTTTTTTTTCTTCTTTTTTGTCTTTTTTTTTTTTTCAGTCTTATGACCCAGGAATGTCTTTCTCAAGTACCTGGAAGCCATCTTTTTCAAATGTACACATCAAGGAAATAGCTCCTCCCCCTAACAGGTCCCACGGGCCGGTAGGAGTCTAACCTCAGTGGGCACCTTGTTCCAATTTGCAAAACTCACTCCTGTCATAAAGATATGAGAAGTTTGTTATTCCTCTGGATGGAGCCCATAAGCTAACAGATAGTCACCCTAATTACCAGGTGAAGTTAGGATGAACTATGTGTGACAATTGGTACTATCAAGTCCTCTTGAGGAGTAGTCGTTTATTTTGATTACTTGTATGTAATGGGTTATATTTGCTTGGCTACATAGAAAGGAGAAATTTTTTTTCTGTTTTGCAATGTCTTAGCATATTGCTTGTGATTCACATCACATTCTGGTTTAACACTTATTCAATAATACAAGTGTTTGTGTCTCTAATTTAAAAAAGGAAAATCTGGAGGCTTATATTCATGAAAAAAAATTGCAGATGTTATCTTGTGTGAAGGGAATCATACAGGGAGAGTGAGAATGGTGTGGGGCTTCACCTGTTGTGGAGTATAAGTATTAAGTAGCCTGGTTTTCCTGGAATGCAGACCCATATAAGAAGTGGGTAATTGCCAGGCAAAGCATTCTCTCCCATGGGGAAAAGAGAGTCAACAAAATTTTGCGCAGGGGAGAGCCATGGGTAAAGAGATCATTTTAAGGAAAGTAACCTAAATGTAGTATACAAGATGTATTAAAATGGTGAAGACTTGAGAGATCCACAAACAAATTAGGAGGCTGTTGTAATATTCATATAAAGGAAGTGCATCTAAGACTACTTTCCCTTTATGAGGCTGAAGATGCCTTATAAAAATACCTATGGTGGGACTTCCCTGGTGGTCCCGTGGTAAAGAATTCACCTGCCAATGTAGGGGACATGGGTTCAAGCCCTGGTCCGGGAAGATGCCACATGTTGCGGAGTAACTAAGCTCGTGTGCCACAACTACTGAAGCCTGAAGCCACATGCCTAGAGCCTGTGCTCCACAGTGAGAGAAGCCACCCACAATGAGAAACCCGTGCACCGCAATGAAGAGTAGCCCTCCCTCACCGCAACTAGAAAAGCCCACGCAGAGCAACAAAGACCCAATGTGGCCAAAAATAAATTAATTAACTAATTAAAAATTTTAAAATTACCTATGGTGATATTCTGACAGCTTGTGGAATTCCACCAAACTTCACTTCCCACCCTCCACTTTAGAACCATTTCTTCAGGTCTTATGTCCCCTGTTTCCACTGCTTTGTCTCTACTTTATAGCCTCACACTCTGTCTAGCATCTTTGTGAAGGAGTCCTCGTCAGGTTGGCTGCCTGCTCTCGCTTTGGGTCTCATCACTGGAAGCTACCTACCTGCACCAGCCATCTTATCCTTCTGTTTAAAAAACCTGCCTGAATCCAGAGAAGATGAATCCGAAAAGAGAAATTGTGACTAATTTGATTTGGAGAAATGGAGAGAGAAAAACTAAAGCTGACTTCAGTGACTCAGCATAACTGGCCATAAGAAATATGTCCAGCTGGCAGACTGAGGGGAAGAAATAAATCTCAGGGAAAAGTGTCACAGCCAGGGTAGAAGATTGAGGAGCATCTCAGTCAGCCTCCTGAGGAAAGACTCTTGTGAGGAAATGGCAAAGTGTCAAGGACTAAGCCCACATTCAGGGTGAGGAGGAAGAAGCATAACCAGCAAGAAGACAGAGGATTGACCAAGACAAGAAGCATTTAGATAGTGAAAGCCAAGAAAAGAAAGAATCAACACTTAGAGGCACTGAAAACCGCAAATAGGCCAATAAGAAGGACTGATAGAATCCCTTTTTTTCCTAATAGAGTTTAATTTCCCCAAACATTGCTTGCTGTGTTAACAGTAGATAATACAAGTAGTAATCTTAAAATAAAATGACTATCAGTTCCAACATTACTTCTAATATTGAAATGTGTCTCTACTGGAAGCGATATGTGTTAGTTTAGCTCATTTTTAAAAGCTTATATATATATATATATATATATATATATATATATATATATACACAAAATGACTCCAAGTATTTTTCTATTTTCCAAATAAAAAGAAATTTACACTTTAGTATTTTCACTAAACTACTAAAAATATATCTCTTTTGTCTGTTGGAGATTTCAGTGTTTCTAAGATCTTTCTGCAAACGACCCAGTTTTGCGACTTAAGCACCCTGCCTAACCTATGGCTTCCTTTCTCTTCTTGAACTCATTTCTTCCACAGCAATGTCACAGAGAGCTGTAGGTTAAATATGTCACAAATAAAGATTTTTTCCTAGACTCAGTCTAAACTAAGCCATGCTAAAAATTCCTGCATTTCAAATATTTCTTTCAAAGAGTCTTTGTATATCTTTCCTTTTCAGTATTTTAGCCTCTTGTGGTTTAATCTAAAAGAATAAATCAATTTTAGTTATTCTTATTTATGGTATATTACTGTCAAGTTTGCCTTCTATACTATTTATCAAATATAATCCTAAAATTTCCCTTTTCTCTAAATGCAATGTACTTACATTCCCTTCTCTTTTTTAATTTATTTTGGCCACGCCGCATGTGGGATCTTAGTTCCCGAACCAGGGATCAAACCCACACCCCCTGCAGTGGAAGCATGGAGTCTTAACCACTGGACGGCCACCACTGGACAGCTAGGGAATTCCCTCCCTTTTCTTTATTATTGTTTTTTAATTAATTTATTTTATTTTATTTTTTATTTTTGGCTGTGTTGGGTCTTTGTTGCTGCACGCGGGCTCTCTCTAGCTGCAGTGAGTGGGGGCTACTCTTTTTTTTTTTTTTTTTTTCGGTACACGAGCCTCTCACTGTTGTGGCCTCTCCCGTTGTGGAGCACAGGCTCCGGACGTGCAGGCTCAGCAGCCATGGCTCACGGGCCCAGTCGCTCCGTGGCATGTGGGATCTTCCCAGACCAGGGCACGAACCCGTGTCCCCTGCATCGGCAGGTGGACTCTCAACCACTGCGCCACCAGGGAAGCCCTGGGGGCTACTCTTTACTGAGGTGCGTGGGCTTCTCATTGTGGTGGCTTCTCTTGTTGCGGAGCACGGGCTCTAGGCACGCAGGCTTCAGCAGTTGTGGCGTGGGCTCAGTAGTTGTGGCTCACGGGCTCTAGAGTGCAGGCTCAGTAGTTGTGGTGCTTGGGCTTAGTTGCTCCGTGGCATGTGGGATCTTCCCAGGCCAGGGCTCAAACCTGTGTCCCCTGCATTGGCAGGTGGATTCTTAACCACTGTGCCACCGGGGAAGTCCCCTCCCTTGTCTTTAAATGTTTATTTTTATTATGATTAAAGGACTTGTATTCAGAATAATTGGTCAGCCACTATAGACTGGATTTTTAAGTCTTTTTCAAAATAAAAGTGCAGGGACAGTATGAACTCTGCCCAACACCCAACTTCCGACTTTCTCTTTAAATGCTCTTAAAACCTTAGACAGACACGAAGCCAGAACACATCAAATTCGACACTGTCTCATGGTAAATAACAAGAATAATTACCATTTGTTGGAGGTCACTATGTGCCAGGCAATAGGCAAAGGCTTTACATACACTGTTTTATTTAATCCTCACTACTTCTTAATAGAGTGGGTAACATCATCCTTATGCAGAAAAAGCAGCTGAAGCTCAAAGATGTTAACGCGACCCCAATTATATCACTATAGTTGAGAATCTATATTGGAATCTATATTCAACCTAGCTTTGCCTGACTTCAGAGTGCATGCTTTCAAATATACACATGCCCTCCCCTGAAAATCATCCTAAAATTTGAAAAACGGTTATAAATATCCAAGGTAAATGTGTTTGAACTTTGTTGTAGTTTTCCAATGTAAATGTGTTTGAACTCTGTTGTAGTTTTAAGTACCAAATTATATTGGTGGATGATACTAAAATGGCAATGATTATTAACCTGAATTCACCTAAGTAAACATTTTTTTAAAGCTGCATTAAAAATTGTATAGTTCAGGGCTTCCCTGGTGGCGCAGTGGTTGGGAGTCTGTCTGCCGATGCAGGGGGTGCGGGTTCGTGCCCCGGTCTGGGAGGACCCCGCGTGCCGCGGAGCGGCTGGGCCCGTGAGCCATGGCCGCTGAGCCTGCGTGTCCGGAGCCTGTGCTCCGCAGCGGGAGGGGCACAGCAGTGGGAGGCTCGCGTACCGAAAAAAAAAAATTGTATAGTTCATAAGACCCTCAAAGATGCAATTTAAATATTTGAACTAATTTTTCAATTGTTTATTTAAAACAAAAAATTTGCTCTACCATCCAGTTAAGCAGATATTTTCATTATGTTTGCTGTAACATCCTCTCTATGAAATGAGATTACAAAGTCACTTAAAGACTATGTCCTACTGTAATCTGCATGATATTCTGCTCAATGTTGGCATTCTGTTAATATTTACTAATAAAGGGATTTAAACCACAGAAACAAGCAGAGAGAACTAACTAGTTCTCAAACTAGAACAACATTACCTAAAAGCATTCAGCAGAAAATTAGTGCGTGACAATGGTCCAAGAAAAAAGATGGAGGATGGATGGACCAGGATGCATTTTCACTGAAAATAATCAGGAATCAATTTTATGATTTCAAAATATTCTTACCCACAAAGGAGATTTTTCTGCAGGTCATCAATTCTAGGACTCATTTCTTTTACCTTTCAACATTTCTGAAATTAGATATGTCTTACACTTGACTTCAATCATAATCCTCAACGTTTTTTTTTTCTTTCCTAGTGGTGCATAAAATAAATGGTACATTTACAATAGATAGTATGGTAGCCAGCATCCAAAATGGCTCCCAGTGACCCCTACCTCCTGGCATTCACAACCTCATGTAGACACCGTACCAGGGCGATCTATGTAACCAATAGAATACAGTAGAAGTGATAGTATGTCATTTCCAAGATTAAGTTATAAAAGACACTGCTGCTTTTGTCTTGGTATCTCCTCTCATCAGTCACTTTGCACTTTGAGGAAGTCCACTGCTATGTCATGAACACTGCCTTGGAGAGTTCACATGACAAGGAACTGAGACCTTTTGTTAACAGCCAGCAAGGAGCTGAAGCCTCTTGCCAACAACCTAATGAGTAAGCCATCTTGGAAGCAGATCTTCCAGCCCTGGTGAAAGTATCAGGTAAAAAGAAAGTAACTGCTGCATGGCTGACACCTTGACCACCACCTCATGACAGACCCTGAACGAGAACCACCTTATGTTGCTCCAGGTTTCCTGACCCTTAGACACTGTGTGTATTAATAAATGTCTGCTAATTTGGGGAATAATTTGTTATGCAGCAATAGATAATTAATAGAGATAGTCTCTTAGATTCAATGAAATAGAATAAAGAAGATTTGTGGGAGGGATTTATTTAGAGAGACCTTAAGAGTACTGTGAGTCCAGTCCCAGTCCAACCCCATCTGCTACCCCAGATGATGGGGTAGCATCATCACCAAAGAGAATTGAGAAGGATGGAGAGATGCTTGTCCTTCATTTCATATCTATGAAAGGGTTTTAATAGTACTAGTCAGAGTGCATGTAACTACTGCCGTTGGGCACACAAAGTGAACCGGAGGGTGATTCCCACTTGAAGAGCCAATAAGCATGAAAATATGCTTGGCTGCTGTGGCAGGAAAGAGGGAAAAGTGGCTACCTTGGCTTGGCCTCAAGACCTTGAGTTTGTCAGGCCAAGAGATATGTTGATACACTCCAAGGTATAGATGAAACCCGGAAGTGGGCCACCTGAAAAAAAAAGTGGCCTGCAGCCAATTAAACTTGGCAGGAGGACCAGCTGGAAGAGTCATAGGGCTCAACAGAGTGAGTATATATAAAGCAGATCAGCAGAAAACCAAGGCTGAGAGGGAAACTGCAGCAGGAAAAATAGAGCATCACTGCCTGTGTCAGAAAAGATGCAAGGAAACTTCCAAATCACTCAGGGGAGAAAGACCCAGCATCAGACATCTGCCAAACCTGGAAAGCATAAAGCCATGCTATGGCAAGGTAAATTAACAATTTTCAGTCCCCCTTTCCTTCCCTCCTTCCCTCCTCCTACTCCGACTGAAGATCTTGTAAAAGCAGGTAGCTAGAGAGAGAGAGATACTTCCCCACAGCTAGCCCGAGCTAGAGGAGGGAAAAAGATTTTAATAACTGACCTAAGATGCTGTTTCCAACTTAAAGTAAATCAATTACTTTACTACTGAGTAACCAGAAAATCTAGCTCTGTCCAGTTTTCATCCAGGAGCTAGGGAAGCACATTCCCCACTGAAAAAATTGTAAAGAGATAGTGGGAGACAAAAATAAATTTGCATTTGTATTGCATCCCACAGATTGTGCTGGTCAAACATACCAGCTCCACAAGTCTGGGAAATGTTGCATACTACAGCTCCCCTTTAGGGACACATAAAGTATCTGAAAAACATATCAGGAAAGTTGCATGCTTAGCCTTCTTAAACCTGTATATCCCAAACTTGTTTGAGCATGGATCCCTTTCTGTTCACTTACAATCTAGGTTCTAGAATCAGTTCTTGTGCAAGTCACTTTGCTCAGTTCAGCCTGGATTTCCCCATCTTGGAAATAGAGATGGTAACAGTACCTATTTCATATATCATTTGAGAGCATGAAATAGTTCAATGTATATAAAGTACTTAGCACATAATAAGTATCCTAAAAATGCTAAGGAGGGGAAAAATCTGCAGAAAGTTGGTACCTAGTTTTTTTCATTTTTTCAACTTGATCACTTTTGTCAAGGAAAATATTAAAGTTACATAAATGATCAAATGTGGTTTCCAAGTCAATAAACACTGTCTATGTCACCCTCGTAACTCTGCAACTCAGAGTTGTGTTGGTAGCTCAGGGTCTTGTACCCTCCTGATCTCTTGTTTCTCATAGTTGCCCTCCTTGTACCTACACTCATATTCCCATGGATCAAAATTACTTCTTCTTTGTTTCATCAGGATATTCCTTCCTTCAGAAAGTAGGTGGTCTTTGAACTGCTAAAAACAAAGGCTTTGTCTTATTTATCTCTGAATCCACAGCACCTACCTAAGTCCTATTACATATAAGATATCCAAGGAATAATTAAGGAGAGAAAAAAGAAAAGGAGAGAGAAAAAGGAGAAAAGAAAGAGGGTTAAAATATTTTGCCTTAATATGTGAAAAACAGATTGCACAAAGTTCTCTAGCATATATTGACAGCTTAAATAAGTTGAACTAATTCACATAAATATAGCTCTCATTTTATATTTCTCCCTTGAATATGTTGAAAATTTTATACTCTAATTCGTTATTTTAGTGATTACACTAAAATATAAAATGGATGTTTATCTTAATATCAGATGATATAACACTCTTCCCTTCCTCTCAATTATTATAAGGACTATGAACACTTTAACTCAAGCTATACCTTCTCATCTTGAAAGCTACTGTTTTCCAGTATTTTAACTTACCTTCTTCTTTTTTACGCCACAAATTAGGTATCGTTCTTGATGTCTAACATGCTCAATGGTTATTTAAATTTATGTACATGTTTACTGTTTCTTTGCTCACGTTTTCTTCTCAGCTCTTCCTTCTGAAATTATTTTGCTTCTTCTTGAAGTAAATCTTCTAGAATTTCCTCTCATGAGCATTTAGTATACAATTGTTATTGAGAGAGTTTTACATGGCATAGAATTCTAGATTAATAAGAATTTTATCTCAGCTGCTTAAAAGTTGTATTACAATGTCTTCTGGCTCCTATTGTTGCTGTGTAGAAATTAACCGTAAGTAATTATCATTCAGCTTTTAAGATCTTCACTTGTCTTTGAGGTTCTACATTTGCAGTAGGATAGATCTCAGTGTGGATTCATCTTTAAAGATTCTTCTAGGGGTTCATTCTAGAATTTGAGTTTCAAACCCTTCATCATTTTGTATAATCCTCTCTATTATCTCTTTAAAATATTGTCTCTTCCCCATTTTCTCTAGTCTCTCTCTGGTACTCCAATTAGATATATATTATGCCATCTTACTCTATCTTACATATCATGTACCTCTTTTTCATAGTTTCTAACTTTACAGGTCTATTCTTCAAGACATGTTACACTTCATTATTCCTTTCCTTATCATGTCAAATCTGCTGTGTAAACAGCCTTTTGGGTTTCTCACAAACTTTTATATATACTTCATTTCCAGAAGCCCTTCTTGTTTTTTTTTTAAATCTAAATGGTTAGTTTTGGTAGACTATTGTTTTCTATGGTATTTATGATAGTAGCCTGCATCTTCTTTAAAAATATTAAATATTCATACTTGCATTTAGTATCTGATAACTTCCAATACCCAGTCTTTGCTGGTCTGATTCTGTAGTTTGATATTTTTACTGGTCTTTGCTCATGGTTCCACGTACATTTTATGATTTTTATTGCCTGCTTATATGCATAGGAATTTTATCTGAAGGGCAGCACTGAAGCTTGAGTTTACAATGAATTCCTCCAGAGAGATTCGTCTTTGATTTTGCTTAGGGCGTAGGAATACCCAAAGCCTGAGAGCACTTAAGTTTTCAGCCAAAGGTTCTTCAATCCTCAATAATATGGATTTGGGCAGCCCCCCGCAAAAAAAAAAAAAACTATGTTAGGGCAGGCCTCACGGAGACTTCTCAGGAGACATGTTTTCTCCTGCTTTTCCAAGAGCCATTGCAGAGATAGGCAAGAATCCCTACATACCCGCCAGGAGACAGAAATTTTTCTGGTCTACCCACTGAGGATATGGTGGATCTAGCTTTATGGCCCAATCTTTCACTTTGCATAAGTCCCAAGATTGGTCTCCCATAGCCCTTTCATAGCTCATTAAAGTGTCTCTGACTCTCCCTTGCCTTCTGACTCATGCCTTCTTGTCATTTCTCCAATAATTTCCCTTATTTTCCTAATGGATCATCTAATCATTAATTTTAAAAAATTTTATACTGGATTTATAGATGTTCTTTACAAGAAGAGTTACTCCAGATATCTGGTACACCATTTTATCAGGAAAAGAAGTTCCTGAATCTATAAATAGTGGTATTTCTGGCACTTTTGCACAATATCAGACAGTGTAGAAGGAACTGTTCTCACTGAACTAAAATACCATCAACCAGGCACCCTCCTTTTTTTATTTTTGAATGGGGATGGCTTTTCTTCTGAACACTGGAACACAGTATTGAGGAGATAATAGATAGATCAGTAGATAAACTTTTCTCACTTTTTCAGTAACAATTATGACTTGTCTCTCTGCCATGAAAAAAGAGAAAAAAGTGCTGTGATTTTTCAAAAATAGAAATGGCATATTTATGAGTCCTTCCACAATGTAAGGCTAAGGAGTTACTTCCTAACAATATTTTATAATTTATTTTTTAACACAAATTCTCCTCACAAAAAACTTCTTCATGAAGAAGGTATATTAATAGTAGCCAGAATGCAGCCCAATACTACTATGTATGTACCAAATGATAAGGAAATGGCTGTGCATTATTGTTATCTCCAAAGAGACTGTGGCTTCTTTTTCATTTGTCAAGATGCAAATTCAACCAACTTATTGCATTGATTCTGTACATTGAACAGCATTTTGTGGTTTTGTTTTTGTTTTAGCTTTAGAGAACTTCTGAGGAGAAAAACACTATATGTGAATAATAATATTATCATTCAACAAGAAAGAAAAACTGCTTTCCTCTGTTTTGTATATTACCAGTATTCTTTTTTTTTTTTTTTGGAAGATTATCTGGGCCTTCCACTTGCTTCCTCAGCACAATTGAACACATAATTGCTATGTAAATTTGGATTTCCACATGCTTCCAGAGGAACACAGACCATTTGGTATTGGAGATTTTAAAACAGTAATCACTTGGAATACGGTACATTTGACTTAATCTGTAAAATGAAGATAATTCTTATCTGCCTTGCATGGTTTAGTATTAGGATTAATTACTAATTTTGGATAAGTAATTTGAACATGAAAAGCATTACATAAATGAAAGTAAGTACTAATATTAAAACAGAAATTACTGAGCCATTCTGTAAAAAGCACAGACATATATTTTCTGCTTATTATTATTGTCATGTGTATTATTAGATCATTATCTAATAATTTCTGGATTTAAAAATATAAGACAACAAATAGATCTTTTTTCTTTATGACTTGACACTCACATAGGTATTTTCCTTCTTTCACAAAAGTAGCACTGAACATGCTATTACCACGTAAATCGGTGATTCCCTAGTACAGTGATGTTGACCTGCTTTATAAAACATTGTTATATGGCTTGGACCACTGCAATTTTTTTTTTTTTTTTTGGGTTGGGAGAGCATTGAGAAGAAATAACAAGTCTCTTTTAAAAATTACTTGCTTAAAATAAAATAAAATTTAAAAGTCAAATATATATAGATATTGCAATAACTTTAAAATCCATTCCCTAAACCAAAGGAGAAAAAATACATTCCATTTTAATAAAAGAATTACAGATGTCCTACTATCTACCCATGCAGATTCCTGGTCATATTAAAAAAAAAAAACCAAGAAATAATTATTGATTGAAAAGTTAACATTCTGTAAGAAGAGAGGGAAGAACAGAACAAACATAAAACTGATCTGTTATTAAATGTTTCAATGACTCTTCATTTTCCATAGCATAAACTATAACTTTATCAGCACAGTACTAAAATCTTCATCATATTCCCTACTGCCTAATTCTCAAACCTCAATCATTCTTGCCTTCAATAGTTTTTAAATAGTTATTTACTGAGCATGTACTCTGTGCCAGGCTCTTTGTTAAGTGTTGGGAATACAAAAAGAGGGCAAGGGGGAGAGAGAGAGAATTCCTGACAGCACAGAGATAAGACTCTAGCAGGAGATACAAAAAGTTAACTAAAACAAATGGTTAATTGTATATGCTGTGTAGTTGGGTCAGGGACTACAAAGGTTATTACAGGATGCCACAAGGGCTTATGATAGAGACCTAATCTGAGGGGTAGAAAAATTGTTCCTACAGAAATGCCATTTAAGCTAAGGTCTGAAGAACAAGAAATTATCCAGGCAAAGTTGCAGGGACATGAAGAGGGGCAGCTGACAGTATGAAGGCTCTGAGGAGAATGAGGCCTGACACACTAGAGGAAAAGAAAGGAAGTGGCTAGAGATGGGGCTACAGGAGTAGGTGAGGGCCCAGATTAGAGAATACTTGTAACCAACTTAGTACCCTATTTTAAGAGCAATGAGAAACCGCTGACGTATTTGAAGTAGTAGGTGTGAAATATTCACAAGTGTGCTTTTTAAAAAAATTATTCTGTCTGTTGTATGAAGAAAAAACTGACAGGGACAGGAACAAAAGCTAGGCTATTATAGTTAGAAGGTTATTGCAGTGGCTTAGGATAGAAAAGATGATAGGAAATAAAGAAAGAAAGGAGGAATAAAAGGAGGGAGTGTGAGAGGAGAAGAGAAAGGAAAGAGAGAGAAAAGAAAAAAGTAAACTCTTAACTTCAAATGTCAAGTAATAATAAAGAAAAAATATTTTCTATCATATTAAGCAAAAAACTAATTCCCACCACATATACAGAACTTCTACAAATCAATAAAAGACTAACAACTCAATTTTTAAAATGAACAATGGACAGTTTATAAAAAAGAAAATACAAGTATTATAAAAATGATATGAAAACATCCTCATAATTAGAGAATTAAAAGTTAAAATAATATTTTGAGATTTTTTCATCTATAATATTAGTAACATTGAGTAACATCAGTAACATTGAATGTCAGTTTGGGAGTTTAAGAAGTGTCGCATGACAAAATTGTTAAACAGGGTTTTTACTCAAAATGTTATATACTGTTCGTGGAAATTCACATTCCACTCTCACATAAAAGACATTTAAAAACCCTTCAGTAAAGAAATTACATTTAATTTGCCTTAACCCAGTGTTGCAGGCTGGCTGAGTCTTCAGAGAGCAAACTCTCTAAGGAAGCTTACTGGGAACTGGTCGTCTTCCAAGAGCTACAGCTGATAACAGGAGGTGCTGCTACAGAACTGCACTCACTTTTGCAGTGGGATGATAGGATCCCAGAAGAGCTAATGTCTGAGGGTGGCACTTAACCCTCAGATGCAAGGACAGAATGGCTTGACCCACAGGGATCAATGGAGATAGCAAATAAAACATAGGGTTCCTAGGGGGAAACAAATGGACAGCCAATTAGGATAATCCTTAGTTTATATAGTCAAGGAGATCATAAATGGATGAACAGAAGGCTGAAATCAGACCTCCAACAGGAAAGTCATGATCCTTTGCCCAATCTCCAGACCTGAGGCATTCTCAGACCCAGAACCCACTCACTTAAGTAGCGGCTGGGATTACATTAGGAAGGACTGTAAAAGACCATGGAAAATGTATGTAGTAATTCCCCAATCTTTCCTCCAGGGGACCATAGCAATTCACTCAGTTCATGATACACTGGAAAAGGAGGATACCCAGATCTCCTGAGGGCTGTGGTACACAGGGTCTGAGTTGATGCTGATACTTGGTGTCATTATGGAAATGAGATAATAAACAGAGTTCTGGCCAAATCTGTCTCATGGTTTTCATTCACATGGACAAAAATATTAATTCATGGTCTTGATGTAGCGCTATAAACCTCCTGCTCCCTGTTATAATGAAGGCACTTGGACCATCTGGACATTCTATAGAGCATCACATTAATTCACTATATTGATGATATCATGTAAATCAGACCTGATTAACAAGAAGTAGCTAGTATTCCGAGTGCCATAGTGAAATTAATGTGCTCCAGAGGGTAGGAGATAAACCTTACAAAGATTCAAGGGCCTCACTGATCTGGGTCATGCTCAACCATCCTCTTCAAATTAAAGAGCAAGTTATTCACCTTGTATATCTCAGTAGAAAGAAGAATCACAACACGAGGTAGGCCAATTTAGAATTTTAATGTAGCATATTTTGTTTGGAATATAGCACCAACCCATTTATTGGGTGATAAGAGAGACTGCTAGATTAAAGTTGATCCCAGAGTAAAAAATAAAAAGGTTTTTATTGAAGGCCCAAGCTGTGGCATAAGCAGTTCTTCAGTTTGGGCCAGATAACCTAGCAAATCTTGTGGCAGTAGAGGTATCTTTGGTAAAGAAAGACACCAAGCAGAATTTGTGGCAAGCCCCCCGTAGGGGAATTGCAGCACAGAGCCTTGGGCTTCTAGAGTAAGAGTATATGGTCTGTAGCATAGAATTAGGCACGATTTACAAACAATTTCTGGCATGTTCCTGAGCTCTGGTGGAGTCTGAGCATCTGATCATGGGACATGAAGTCGTAGCTGCAGATGATTAGCTGGATACGGTCAGACCTTGGGTCATTAGGTTAGGCTGGCTGAGAGAGATATGGAGCCCCTCAAAGGAAGACTTGCCAACCAACAGTAGGAAGTACAGACAACTTCCAACTGTCTGCTCCTTCAGGGTCTGCCTCAGCAGCAGAGAGACTCTCAACCCAAGGTTATACCATTCCCAGTGCCCACACCTAGTGACTGAGAGAGACAAGGAAGCCAAGGCCTGGCTCTTGCAGCCTGTTGCAGGACACCCCAACAGACACCATTTGCTGCAGAGCTCCCAACCAGGTCAGCCCAGGCCTTGGTGGACAGGGTGGAAGTTTGACTTCCTCCTCTGCCCAGTCTTGCTTCCTTCCACTTCGTTTCACAAACACAATTCTTTTTTTTTTTTTTAACTATTTATTTATTTGGCTGTGCCGGGTCTTAGTTGTGGCAAGCAGGATCTTCACTGCAGCTCGTGAGACCTTTAGTAGCAGCGTGAGGGATCTTTTAGTTGCAGCACGTGAACTCTTAGTTGCGGCGTGTAAGATCTAGTTCCCTGACCAGGGATCAAACCCAGGCCCCCTGCACTGGGAGCACAGAATCTTAGCCACTAGACCACCAGGGAAGTCCCAATGCAGATTCTTTAAAAACATCTTGCACCCCAAATTTTTCCTAGAGTCTGCTTCCAGAGAACCAATTCTGAAAATACTTATAAAATGGAAGTGATGTATCTATCTGGTTCCGAGGGCACAAGAAAGCTGCACAAACATGTGGCCCAGATCCCCGTGTCATTCACCACTGTTGTTCCAAGGCCTCTCCCTCAGCTCACACCTAGGACCTAACTGGGGCTTGAGTGGGGGTAGTTTTCCCCGTGATCAGCTAGTGAAGAACAAAGACTAAACTTAATTCACAGATGGGTCAGCTCAGTATGTTGGTGCAAGCTGATAAGAGACAGTTGCTAACTTACAGTGCTACTCAAGTTGATTCTAAAAGATAGCAGTGAGAGGAAACGCCCCCAGTAGGTAGAGCTCTAGGCAGTACATCTGGCCATCCGTTTTGCATGGAGAGAGGAGTGACCAGTGTAAGAATACACATAGTCTGTGTGAGGCAAATTGCTTAGCTGTTGATCAGAGCCTCCCTCTAACCAAAGCTGATCTAGCTGCTATCACTGTGGACTGTGCAGTATGTTAGCAGCAGAGACAAATCGAAGCCTCCAATACAGAACCATCCCTCATAGACACCAACAAGCCTATTGATGTGACATTGATAAAAGGGCAATGATTTATTTTGATCAGGATTGACAAATATTCCCAATATGGGTTGATCTCCCTCATAACATTGTTTGATAACAGATCAAGGGACCCAATTTTTAGCAAAGGAGGTTTAGTAGTAAGCCCATGATAATAAAATCCACTGGTCTAACACACACCTCACCATCCAAAGCTGCTGAGCTGATAGAACCGTGAAATGGCTTCTTGAAGATACAGCTAAGGGCCAGTTTGGAGATGACACCCTGTGAGGACAGAACACTATCCTTTAGGATGTAATATACTCATTAAACCAATACCCTTTATTTGGTGCTGTGTCTCCAAAAGGTAGACTATATGGGAACAAAGGAGTAGAGGTAGGAGTTTTCCTGCTCATGATCATTCCAGTAACACACTTGAGGAATTTTTGCTTCCTATCCTTGAATCTTTCGGACCTGTGGGTCTAGATATCCTGACTCTCAGTAAGTACTCACTCCCACTGGGGGTACATTGAGTCCCACTGAACTTAAAGCTATAGTGGCTGTCTGGTCACTTTGTATGCCTTGTTCTAGTAGACTAGCAAAAGGAAGTTAATATACTGGCAGAGATAATAACATCAGGAGGATAAAGGACTATTGCTACATAGTGGGGGCAGTAGAATTATGATTGATACTCAGATACCAATCATCATTGATATCTCTTAGTATTCCTATGCCAGTTTCAACTCTAAATGGGTAAATTCAGGAACTTTGGTCTGATAAAGACGTGGTAATCAGGGGCCTAGACTTTCCAGGACTGAGAGTCTTGACCACTCTAGCACGCAGGCTATGAGAACTGGAGAAGTGCTAACCAGCAGAGAAAGAAGATGGATGGAAGGTAAAAGCAGAAGATAATGAGTGAAAGTTATGATCTCAGGATCTACTGTAGCAACAGGGGCTGTCATTTTTCCTACTAATTCTCCTCTTAGGTTTTCCAGAAATTGTGACCAACCAGAATCCTGGGGAAGCAACACTTGCACAGAGTGAGCTTAACGTGAGAAGCAAGTGGATTTCATCACTGCAAGGGGAGGACTGTATCAGACACTGTTGATGCCCACCCAGATCCCTTTACTCCATTGGTGCCCCCAGCCCTCAGCTGTTGTAATTGCTCTTACTGGCTCACATTTGCCCCTTTCCCATGAGAATTGCCATTTAGCAACAGGAGCTCCTCCCCCACAGGATGTTAGGTACTCCAGAAACCCCAGCTGCAGCCAATCCACAGCTAATAACTGCCTAATATAGGAATACAAAAGTCTGGACTCCTTTCCTCAAGGTAGGACTAAACTTTTGGTGCAACTAATACTCTAGAACTCCCCATAGGATCAGGTTGAAGCTAGACTTCAGCTGAGAGTATATTCTGGCTTAGCTTTTTTCCCTTCTCCTATCCTGATTCCATCACCCCCTTTCTCCTGAGACTGTTCCCATAATAAATCACTTGCATAAGAATCCCCACCTTAGGTTCTGCTCCTAGGGAGCCCAAACCAAGTCACTACACCTCAGCTTCCTCACCCATATCTACTACTATTGACCCTTTGTTACAGAGAAGGAAACTGAGGTGTAATTATAAAATCCTTTTAAAAATGCTTAGAACATGCCTGACACATTAAATGTTCAAAAAGTGTTAACTATTACTCATACTCTGCAAACCTTTTGAAAAACCAATATGCACTTGCAGAATTTAGTTTGCTCCATTATGACAAATTAGAGTCATAATCCCCTATCAGGCTCAAAGAAAGAAATTATCTATCTTATTGTTTTCTCATAAAGAGAAATTTAAAAATTGCTCATCCACAGGTCCTTTGCACTGTACAATACAGACCTACCCCCAAGTCCTAGCTATGATATTTGTGTCTCACTTATCCAACATGTAGTTCTATGTAAGGGACCCTCATTAATCAAGGGCAAAGATTCCTCCTGATTTACAAACTTTCAACAAACTCAATTTTGTCTTAAATAGTTTTGTTTTGGGTATATATGTATAGTGATCTGGAAATGAGATAAACACAAAGAGAGAACAATAATAAGCCAAATAACTTTCTAAAATGTTGTCCACCTAATCCTAAGAAATAAATCTCAGTACTTTAAAAGGATTACCTTTGAAATTGTACTTCAAAATTAAATTTACCCTTCCCTCAAGAGGTGAGGGTTTATGTCCATTTATTGAACACTCATGAAAAATCTATCATTTATCTAACCTGTGTCATAAACTATTCCAAATCAGAGTAGCTTAAAATAACACGCACCTTTTTTTGTTTATGTTTCTGTGGATCAACAGCTTGTGCTGGGTTCAGCTGGGTGATTCTTCACTGGTCTCACATGGAATTACTCTACAGCTACAGGAATAGACAGGTTTGACTGGAGTCTTAATTTATTTGAGCTGCTATAACAAAACATCATAGGCTGGGTGACTTGAACAACATACATTTCTCACAGTTCTGGAGTCTGGAAGTCCAAGATCAGGACACCTGCAGATATGGTATCTGGTGAGAACTTACTTCCTGATTCATGGATGGGCTGTCTTCTGTGTCCTCACACAGCAGAAGAGACAAGGGATCTCTTTGGAACCAGGGCACCAATCCTATTCATTAAGGTTCCAACCTCACAACCTAATCACCTCCTAAAGACCCACCTCCAAATACCATTATACTATATTGGGTATTGGGATTTAACATATGAATTGGGCAGGAGGGACACAAAATTTGGTCTATAGCAACTGGGCTGGTTGGGCTAGCATGGCCTTCCTCCTATATCTGGTGATTGGTATGGGCTATAGGGCCTCTCTCTACCTGGTCTCTCATTCTCAAGACTTCTTCACATGGAAGCAAAGGAGTTTCAAGAAGATAAGAACAAAAACTCATGGCCTCCTGTTGCCTAAGCACAGAAGCACCACAACATCATTTCAACCACCTTTTTTTTTTTTGGTTGCCTTGGGTCTTCGTTGTTGCACGCAGGCTTTCTCTAGTTGTGGTGAGCGGGGGCTAATCTTTCATTGCGGTGCGCGGGCTTCTCACTGTGGTAGCTTCTCTTGTTGCAGAGCATGGGCTCTAGGTGCGTGGGCTTCAGTAGCTGTGGTGCGTGGGCTCAGTAGTTGTGGCTCGCGAGCTCTAGAGCACAGGCTCACCAGTTGTGGTGCACAGGCTTAGTTGCTCCGCCGCATGTAGTATCTTCCCAGACCAGGGCTCAAACCCGTGTCCCCCTGCATTGGCAGGCAGATTCTCAACCACTGCGCCACCAGGGAAGTCCCTACATTTACCACTTTAAAAGTAGAAAGCAGACTAATAAATAGAGCTTTGTGAACAAAGACAGATGCACCACTAATTACACATCATCTCATTTTCCCATCTGTGGTCCAGGATGAAAATATTCTCAAAGTCTGAGGCTTCTATTGTCAGGATGTATAGCTGATGGAATTGAGGATTGATTACCACTAGACCATGACTGGGCTGGGCTGGGCCCAGTGCCAAGGCTCCAGTTCAAGGAGCATCGAAGGAATAAGATTGATCTTGGTGTCATATAAATTAGTGTTTTTCAAATCATATAAATGAGCAATGAAATCAATTTAGGGAGCTACCACTAGTATTTCTTAAATGAAATGAACAAATTACAATAGAATAGAAACTATCTGTAATGTCACCACAGCACCCACCGGCTATGACTAGAGCTCAAATATTTAATTATGTAGCCAGTCCCACCAGCTCCTGTCAACCAGAAAAGACTAGCTCTTCACTAGTCCTTTTTGCTCCATCTTTAGATTACTACAGAGATTCAATGTTTATTGGATTACATCCTCCTAAAACCCAACTTTTGGAGTGGGGTCCTGATGATATTTGGTTATTTGGTTAATAGTATTTATTTGGTTATAATCTTACTTACTATGCTGAGCCAAATTCAACTAATATTAGAAACAAAGCCTTCTTAAAGCCAGTGCAACATTATCTAAGAGTCATTGTGCTTTTTAAATCACATCAGAGTCAATAACTAACCTCAAACTTAGTGATAAGATTTATACTAAATTCTTACCTTAAGGGAAATAATCAAAATATTTTGTTTAAAATTCCTGTACAGAAGCGGAAACAAACTTTCCTTTTTCTTTACCTTCAAGATGAAATAATCCCATAGAACATGGAAAAAAAGGTCCTATTTAAGTAAGGAACTAGGGAATTCATCAGTCCCTTCTACCATCTAAAGAGATATGGATACAGAATAATACCCCTCTTCCCTGGAGTTTGCACTTCTGGCAATCTCAGTCACTTTAAGCAAAACTAGACCCTAGATATAAATGTAAAGGCTCCAAGTAACTTCTAGATGGCCAAAATAAAAGTCACAAAATCTATGTGCTAAAATCCTTTCAGTTTATTAAATAATTTTTACCTATTTTACATTTTTATTGATTTTCCAATCATAGCACACTTAAGGCAAAAAATTACGAAAAGAAGTTGCAGTTAGAGATAAGCATAGTGATAGCAACAGAAATGGTAGCTAACAACCCACTAAGTTGAGAGATAGGAAAATTGTCAAAACTCTGATAAGAGGACACCAAAAGCATAGCAGTGTATGGTCATTTAGTATAAGCACCAATGTAGCCTTACATATCTAGCCTACATACATACCATCATGAATGATTCTCACAAACATAATAATAATTGAAAGGAACCAGACCAAAATAAAAGTATATGCTGAGTGATGCCACTTATTTAAAATTAAAAGATAGGCAAAACAGATCTATGGTGTTAGGAATTCAGGCCACGGATTACCTTTGAGATGGAGTCAGTGTGGGAGAGGGCATAAGTTGGGGAGGTGGGGGTTGCTTCTGGATTACTAGTAATGTTCTTATTCTTGATCTGGGTAATATTTTCACTTTGTGAAAATTCATAGACCTGTACACTTACATTTTGTATATTTTTCTTTATGTATACTGTAGTCAATAAATTATTTATAAAAGAGGTGATTAGGTAAAAGTAAGTTAAAAATGTGATTATGCATTTTATCTCTGTGACGATCATATTATAGAGCATAAAATTGGAATTTGTGTTGGTTCGGGTCCCACAAAAAGCAGCTGGCAAGACAAGATTAAATATGTAAGGATTTTATTCAGGGAAATGCTTGTGTGGGAGACCTTGAGAAGAGAGCCAGTGAGTCTGGGAGAGCCATAACCACCATGCATTCTGTCTTGAGTGAAGGAGGAAAGGAGGTTGGGTGGAAGTGTCCTACACTGTGGTGTAGCCTAAGGAAGGTTCAACAAGGCCATTGGAGAGACCCATGACCCCCAGGAATGTGCCTGCCTTAATATCCCTGGCATGCTCAGTCACTGGCAAATGTAGCAAAGAATTTCAAGCACAGAAGCTGACCCTTTGGTCAAGCTCTTTGTGTTGGATGTATGCAATGCCTACTTTTATGGCCACTACAGACACTTTGGCAAGGTATTTTCTTTTTTTTATTAAAATAGAATTTTTTTAGTTTCTAAATTTTTATTCACTTTTTAAATTTACATACAGTAAAATTAACTCATTTTTAGGGACAGTTCTATGAGCTTTGACAAATGCATACAGTCATATAGCCACAACCACTGTTAAGAAATTTATCAGTTCCCTCAGCCTAAAAATTCCCTCATGGTATAACTTTAAAGTGACCTTCTCATCCCATCCCCAGGCCCTGGCAACAACTGATCTGTTTTCTGTCCCTATAATTTTTCCTTTTCTAAATTATAAGTGAAATCATATGTTATGTAGCCTATTGAGTCAATGCTTTTGAAACTAATTCATATTCTTACATGCATCAATACTCTTTTATTTCTTTTTTTACATCTTTTTTATTTCTGAGCAGTATTCCACTACACTGATGTACAATTTGTACCCATCCATCAGTTGTGAATATTTAGTTTGTTTCCCATTTGGGGCAATTACGGATAAGCCACTGTAAGTATTTTCATATATGTTTTTGTGTAAACAGAGTTTTTTTCTCTCTTGGGTAAATACCTAGAAGTAGAATTGCAGGGTCATATAGTAAGTGTATGTTTAATATTAAAAGAACTGTCAAACAGTTTTCCAAGTGGCTATATTATTTTTACATTTCCATGCACAATGTTGTTCCACATTCTTATCATCACTTGGTATTTGTCGGGGTTTTTTGTTTTTTATGTTTTGTTTTAGCAATTCTAATAGGTGTGTGGTACTATCTCATCTTGGATTTAATTTATATTTCTCAGGTGACTAATGATGTGGAGCACCTTCTCATGTCTTTAGTTACTATTCACATATCTTTGGTGAATGTCTGCTTAAATCTTTTCAAGTATTGCATACTTTAATCCATGGGAAAAAAATCTGCCTTCCAGCCCCAAATCTTCTATGCCCAAACATTTTCTGAGGTTCAAGTGTTTATTTTTATATGAGAATAAAAACAAAACCTTTAAGGGAAATCACCTCATCTCCCTTTAAAATATGAATTGTTGACCGGAAACAAATAGACTGCTGACTATTTCCCTAGCAAAGATGAGTTTATTGGGGATCAGCAGAGAATTGCAGTTTCGGGTCTACAACCATGGCAAGCTACATGCAAGTCCCTGCACTACAAGGAAAGGAGAATGTTTTTATAAGGAGGAAAATGAAGTTGGGAGGGCTACAGTAAACAAAGCAACCATGATTTTTCATTAGTTGAGTCCTTGCCATGAAAGGAGTCTTTCTTTTTCCTGTTGGGCTCTGCTATCATCACAGAGTGTGAGCGCTCCTTCTTCTGGTTTCCCAACTCTATTTAATTGAGGTTTCTGTTTATTAATTGTTATATTTCCCCCTTTTGATCAAGATCTTTCTCTGAAAGCATCACTGATGAAGAGTCAGGCTTTCTAGTTTCAGAAGCTTTTTCCCTCAATTGTCAGGAAAGACCTTTCCTGGTTGTTGTGTCACACGCTGGAGGGAAAGTGCACAAATTAGAAACCTATTAATGTCACATTCAAGTAACAATGAGGGGTAGGAGGGAGAACTCTCAGGTACTTTTTATCTACATTTTTATCAAGATCATAGACTTTATGATCATCTGAAGCATTATGTCAACATCAAAGATTTAGCAACAAATTCCCAACAGGCCTGGTCAGGATGTCTTGGGAATGCAGTCTCATCAGATGTTATCTACTTCAATTCCAGGAAATATTTATTTTCAGGTTATCAGATAATGTGCAGGTTCAGACAGGATTTGACATTTTTTTTAGCTGTGTCACATGGAGCCAAGAGTCTATTCCTTGGAGTTTGTCAGCACAAGAGTTGGTTAGCAGTACCTGATTGGGTCTTTCCAGTGAGGCTGAAGAGAGTTCTTCAGGTGTTGTCTTTTCCAATAGGTGAAATCTCCAGGTTGCAAGGTGTAATGCTTAAGGTCTTTGCCTCCCAAAAGCACACCGGGAAAAGACTGCTCTACCAATTGGTGTATCTCTCCTTTCATCAGTTGTGAGTCAAAAGAAGAAGGAGTCAAGTGAACTGGGCATCCAGTGACTGTCTCAAAGGATGAGAGTTTATGAGTTCCAAAAGGGGTGGATCTGAGATTTAGAGGGACCAATGGCAATGTTTTTGGCCACATTATTTGAAGCGCCTCTATAAATTTTGCCAATTGAGTCTTAATAATGCCATTACTGCATTTGACTAAACCAGAGGTTTGAGGGTGGTAAGCACAGTGAAAGCGTTGTAAAACGAGCCAAACAACACAGACTTGTTGAAACACT
This sequence comes from Monodon monoceros, assembly GCF_005190385.1. NCBI lineage: Eukaryota > Metazoa > Chordata > Mammalia > Artiodactyla > Monodontidae > Monodon > Monodon monoceros. The sequence goes on along the minus strand of NW_021703777.1, from coordinate 36,240,138 downwards.
GGGCCAGTAAAATGGTTTCCTCAATTACCATGAAGTTTGAGAGGAGTTCTCCAGGTAGGGGTAATCTTTCCCAAAAGGACTTTAGCCATAGAAGAAGCAGTAGCAGCCTGTCTGCAAGGGAAGACTTCAGTCCAGTGTGAAAACATACAGACTATGACTAAAACATATTTATACCCACTAGATAAAAGAATCCGTTTGCCATACTTTTAATGGTCCATTTAGTTAGAAATGCACATGAGGAAGAACCATGGTTTTTAAACATAAAATCAGCCAGAGTCCTCTGGGGGTAGGAGCACCCTCAAAATACCTAGATAACTGGGATCCCATTTTCTAGAGGTTTTTCCTCTAGAGTAAAGAACAATTTTCAAAAGCTCAAACAATGTACAGCACAATGGCTCAATTCAAACAGCTTTCAAGCCAATTGCAGCTGGTCATAAGGAGGCAGCTTGGTCCTGGAGGATCCAGGCTGAAAGCTTTTTTTTAGCCAGTCTCCAGAAGACAGAAGTCTTCCAAAAGAATAGGCTAAAGGCTGAAAAACCTGAGAAACCATTTCAGAGAAACAACTCCTCTTCCTGAAGGAAGGTATGTATTCTTTGAACTATAAATTCAAAGAATACGTAATTCTAATAATTTATCATAAGGATATGTATAAATATATATATTTGTACACATATACATACCAACAAACACATGTACATTGAATACAGTGTTGTCTGTGATATAAGAAAGTTGAAAATAATATAACTTCAACAATATGGGATTGTTGAAATAAAATATAATAAGTCCATATAATGGAGTATCATGTGGTCATTTAAAATGATGTTTCAGGTATAGATCCATAGATATAAAAAAAAGTATTCATGACAAATCACTATGAGAAGAAGGCAGATCACAAAATATGTTATTGTATGTTCCTTTTTGTTTTAGTATATGTGTGCCTCTAAGTGTGCATTTGAAAATACATGAAGAGTTAGCATTGGTTATCTCTGGATAAATGTAATAACTGATGTTTTCCTCTATGTATTTCTGATTTTCTCTAATGAGTATTGCTTCAGTAATGGGGAAGGGGAGGGAATAAAAGCAAAGCATTACAGAGAAATAAAAACATCATATTTAATTATTAATAGTGATGGATGAATCATCAAGAAAAAGTTTAAATGTGTTTGGTATACTTATTAAAGAAGGCAGATTCATATTAAATATTAAAGTTTTTTTCTTTATTGGAGTATAATTGCTTTACAATGGTGTGTTAGTTTCTGCTTTGTAACATAGTGAATCAGCTATACATTTACATATATCCCCATATCTCCTCCCTCTTGCGTCTCCCTCCCTCTCATCCTCCCTATCCCACCCCTCTAGGTGGTCACAAAGCACAGAGCTGATCTCCCTGTGCTATGTGGCTGCTTCCCACTAGCTATGTATTTTAATTTGGTAGTGTATATATGTCCATGCCACTCTCTCATTTCGTCCCAGCTTACCCTTCCCCCTCCCCATGTCCTCAAGTCCATTCTCTACATCTATGTCTTTATTCCTGTCCTGCCCCTAGGTTCTTCATAACCATTTTTTGTTTAATTCCATATATATGTGTTAACATACGGTATTTGTTTTTCTATTTCTGACTTACTTCACTCCGTATGACAGACTCTAGGTCCATCCACCTTAGTTTAGTAAGTTTCATTTGTATAGAGAGAACCTCATTCCTATGAAGAAAAAGGAGATGAGGTATATCTGTGTGTGCATATTTGCATGCATATGCCATGAATGTGTGCGTGCCTGTCTGTGTATTCTACAAAGTAAACCTGGGACTCGCTTGCCTTTTTCACATAGTCATAGAGAATATTTGACACAGAAGGCAATGTTCTGATTCATCCCAAAGCCTGCACCAGCATTGGTAAAATACCTTTATTCTTATTTTGCTACAAGCATTGAATTCACAGAGGAACTCGTACTTCAATAGTTTCCCTCAGTTTGGGTCAAAGAGACCTACTTTTGCATTACATAGTTACAGAAACCATATGAACCTTTTAGCCACAAAGCATGTGTCTCAAAGACATGATATTCACAACAGAAATTTCAGGCTTCGAACTGTGGCTTTCATAGCTCATATGGCTGTGTAGATTTCTTTTCACTTAAAGCTAGAAAGATGATTCCTAGAATACTTTATCTTCGTTACCTTTTTTTTTAATAATCTCAGCCTTACTGACACCCAGAACACAAGCATTTTTCTAAACAGAAGGTAGTTTCCAAGTTGTTCGAAAACACTGTACTTTTCAAAGCAGTCTCAGTGAAAGTCACAGTAATCTGATACGTTATGAAGCTCTAGTGATTTAGAAAACATGGACCAAGGTGTCAATCAGATCAGAGACACCACCCACAATAGAGGACAAAGAAGAAGACATACAAGCAGCATATTCTAGGATGATTCTGGTTCCCTCTATTGCCCCCATTGAAGGCTCTCCTGCTGCTTTCTGGTATTTTGTTAATGAATAAAACAGTAGTAAATTCCACTATGAGCTCGAAAACATTTTTATTTCATTCTAGGGGCACAAAAGGAGGTCTCCTTGTGAGTTATTGAAGTACGGAGACAAAAATCAAACAAGCTCAGCAAAAATTTTCTCATTCCCCAGGAAATGATGATGGAAACCACATCAGTCTCTGGCTGCTCCAAAACAAATAAAACTAATGCTTTGTTTTTCCATTTTACCCTTGATCAGTATATCACCAAAAGCAGAAGCATCAGTGGCATTTTTCAAATAAAACGACAGCTAGAGTAAGGAGTGCTAACAGATAATATTTGTTCTAATTTGAGTCAAATACGGTAGAACTTGTTACAGTAATAACCCACACAATGTCATTTTTTAAGTTTATCCAAATTCTTAATATTTCAGTCTTCTTTCGTAGTAACTTATCTTTACATATTTATTATAAAAATTTTAATGTATTAGAAATATATGTACATAATCAATTCAACCCTCACAACTGTCTCTATGTCAAAGAAAGAAAACTAAAGTACTGGGAGGTTAATGAGCTTTCCTAAGGTCACACATAATTAACAGGTGTTAACACCTTTTGTTGCATTTGCTTTAAATATTTTGTTCTTTTCATAAATAAAATATTACACACATAGCTGAAGTCCCTGCTTTATTCCTCAGTGAATCTATTCCTCCTTGCATCCCAGAAGAAATCACTATCCTAAAGCTATATACCTGTCTGTTACATTACTGTACTTTTGTTACACACATATGTATTCATAAACAATATATAGAATTGTTTTCTGTGTATAATTCTGCATTTGCTTTCTTTTACTCTATGTTTCTGTGACATAGCCACTTTAAATCATATAAATCCAATGCACTCATTTAGCTGCATTATAGTAGTCCATCATATGAATGTTCCACAGTCAAGTTATTCTTTCTCCTATTGACAGATATTTAGGATGTTTCAAATTTTTCAATACTAAAAGCAATGCCACTGAGCAGACTTCTCATTTTCAGTCAGTCCTTCCAGTGAGCTTGGAAGTTGAAGATCCACCCTAACAACAGGTAAAAAGTTGAAAATCAACAACTCTTCTGAGATCCATCAAATAAGTGAGGTCAAAGGGCAAACTGCTGCTCCCAAAATTGGAGAAATGCATACAGAGAATTACAATTTACCAGAGCAGAAATCCATGAGCAGAAAATTCCATGAGAACCCGTGCTGGGTAGGAAAACCTGAACTGTAATTGAAGAATTGCTGGAGGCTCAGTGCGGACAAGCCCAAGAGTTAAAAATTGCAGGGGGCCTCCCTTTGGGTTCCCCACACTTTTGTGAGTTTTACCATCAGGACCTCTACCAAGTTCTCACAGTGAAGAATGAAGGAAAAATCCCCTTGTGCTTCTGGCAGGAGGGAGAAGAAAAGTAACAATTTTTAAATCACTAGAGCATTCTGTTTTGAGGGGTTTTTTTAAATTTATTTATTTATTTTTGGCTACTTTGGGTCTTCGTAGCTGTGCGCGGGCTTTCTCTAGTTGCGGTGAGTGGGGGCTACTCTTCCTTGTAGTTCATGGGCTTCTCATTGCAATGGCTTCTGTTGTTGCAGAGCACAGGCTCTAGGCATGCGGGCTTCAGTAGTTGTGGCACACGGGCTTCATTAGTTGTGGCTCACGGGCTCTAGAACACAGGCTCAGTAGTTGTGGCACACGGGCTTAGTTGCTCTGTGGCATATGGGATCTTTCCAGACCAGGGCCGAACCCGTGTCCCCTGCATTGGCAGGCGGATTCTTAACCACTGCACCACCAGGGAAGCCCCAAGCATTCTGTACTTAACAAAGTTTGCCCTTCAAGAATCTATTTTACAAGACCCTAAACTACTGGGGTTTTATCAGAGCCTAATCTACTTGGTGGAAAGGAACTCCAGCCATTCAACCCCAACTCCAGCCTCCTTTAGCCATCCTGTCCCCCACCTAAGGCAGGGGAAAAAACTGAGAAGCACTTGTGAAGTTCACAGAGCAGGGGTGCAGACTCACTAGACAACTGAGACCAAATCATAGGACTACAGAACATGTCCCCTCCCCCAACACCCTACCACCACACCCCTAAAGGCCTATTTACATAAGTTCCTTTTACCCCATACATCATATCTGGCTTTTAACAGAAAATTACAAGGCATACTAAAAGGCAAAAAACACAGCTTGAAGAGAATGAACTAGAATCAGAACCAGATTCAGATACGGAAGGAAAGCTGGAATTATCAGACCACGAATTTAAAACAACTATGATTAACGTGCTAAGAGCTCTAATGGGAAAAGTAGACACATGAAAGAACAAACAGGCAATATAAGCAGAGATGGAAATTCTAAGACAGTATCAAAAAGAAGTGCTAGAAATCAAAAACACTATAACAAAAATAATGTCTTCACTAGGCTCATTAGTAGACTAGACACAGCTGTGAAAAGTATCTCTGAGCTTGAAGATATGTCAGTAGAAACTGAAAGCAAAAATAAAAATACTGAAAAAGGGACTTCCCTAGTGGCACAGTGGTTAAGAATCCACCTGCCAGGGGCTTCCTTGGTGGTGCAGTGGTTGAGAGTCTGCCTGCTGATGCAGGGGACACGGGTTCACGCCCCTGTCCAGGAGGATCCCGCATGCCGCGGAGTGGCTGGGCCCGTGAGCCATGGCCGCTGGGCCTGCGTGTCCGGAGCCTGTGTTCTGCAATGGGAGAGGCCACAACAGTGAGAGGCCTGCATACAGAAAAAAAAAAAGAATCCACCTGCCAACACAGGTGACACAGGTTCGAGCCCTGGAGCAACTAAGCCCTTATACCACAACTACTGAGCCTGTGCCCTAGAGCCCGTGAGCCACAACTACTGAGCACATGTGCCACAACTACTGAAGCCCACGTGCCTAGAGCCCGTGCTCTGCAACAGAGAAGCTGCTGCAATGAGAAGCCCGTGCACTGCAATGAAGAGTAGCCCCCACTCGCTGCAACTAGAGAAAGCCTGCGCACTGCAACGAAGACCCAACACAGCCAAAGAATAAATACATAAACAAATTTATTTTTTAAAAAACACTGAAAAAAACAGAACAGAATATCCAAGTACTGTGGGACAACTACAAAAGGTGTAACATACATACAATGGAATACCAGAAGGAAAACAAAGAGAGAGGGGAACAAAAGCAATATCTGAAGCAATAATGACTAAGAATTTCCCCCAAATTAATGTCTGACACCAAAGCACAGATCCAAGAAGTTCATAAAACACCAAACAAGATAAATGCCAAAAAAAAAAACAAAAAAACCCACTACGCCTAGGCATATCATATTCAAACTACAGAAAATCAAAGATAAAGAAAAAATCTTGGGACTTCGCTGGTGGTCCAGTGGTTAAGACTCTGCACTCCCAACACAGGGGGCCCAGGTTCAATCCTTAGTCAGGGAACTAGATCCCACATGCCACAACTAAGAGTCCACATGCTGCAACTAAAAGAGCCCACATGCTGCAAAGAAGATCCTGTACATGGCAATGAAGATCCTGCATGCCACAACTAAGACCCAGCACAGCCAAATAAATAAATAAATATTTTTTTGAAAAAAATCTTGTTATATGTCAATTATATCTCAATTTTTTTAATAAAGAAAAGAAAAAGAAAAAATCTGGAAAGAAACCAGAGGGAAAAAATACCTCAGCTATAGAGGAGCAAAGATAAGAATTACATCTGACTTCTCTTCAGAAACCATGCAAGCAAGAAGAAAGTGGATTAAAATATTTCAAGTATTGAGAGAAAAAAAAAACACCAAAATAGAATTCTGTATCCTCTGAAATTATCCTTCAAAAGTAAAGGCGAAATAAAGACTTTCTTAGACAAACAAAAATTAAAGGAATTTGTTGCCAGTAGATCTGCTTTGCAAGAAATTTTTTAAAAAGTTCTTCAGAGAGAAGGAAAATAATATAAGCTCTGAAACTCAGATCTATACAAAGAAAGGGAGAAGATTAGAGAGAATGAATAAGTGAAGATATATAAAAACTTTTATTTTTCTTATTCTTAGTTGATCTAACAGATTACAGTTTGTTCAAAATAATAATAGCAACAATATATTTGATGATTATTGCTTATGTATAAGTGAAATGAATGACAGCAATGATACAAGGGATGGGAGAGAGGAATTAGGATTACTTGACGTATTAGGGTTCTCCAGAAACAGAACCAGTAGTGTGTGTGTTTGTGTGTATGTGTGTGTGTGTATAATGAGGAATTGGCATATCCATTTATGGAGATTGAGAAATCCCAAGATGTTATCTGTAAGCTGGAGACTCAGGAGAACCAGTGGTACAATTCAGTCTGAGTCCTTAAGGCCTGAGAATTAGGGAAGTTGCTTGTGTAAATCCCAGTCAAAGGCAGAAGAAAATATGATAAGTTGTCCTAGCTCAATTACTGAGGCAGGGAAAAAAGGGGTGAATTCCTCGTTCTTCTGCCTTTTGTTCAGCTCAAGCACTCAACGGATTGAATGATGCCCACTCGTATTGGGGAGGGCAATTACTTTATTGAGATACCAATCAAATATTAATCTCATCCAGAAACACCCTCACAGACACACTCAGAAAAAATGTTTAGTCTGACCACCTCTTGGCCAATCAAGCTGACACAAAATTTACCATCATGCTTGGTTATTATAAAGTACTTGCAGTACCCATGAAGTGGTACAGTGTTATTTGGCTTGGTTGTCAATGTGCATTGCAAATTCTAGAGCCACCACTAAAAAAAGTAAAAACACGGTAGCAATGCCAATTTCATAGATGCCATGGGTAGTATTTGCCAAATGCTTTAGAAGTTCTAAGATAAAATATATGAGAATTACATTACCTAACATATCCAATAAAACTTTTATTTAAAAAAAAATGCTACTGTGAACATCCTTGCATGGTTCTCCCTGAGCAGATATGGATGGAACTGCTGAGTCACATGGTCTTTAGGGGCATCTTCCACTCTTCTAGGCATTACCACATTATCCCCAAAGTACCAATTTGTACTCCACCAGCAGTTCTTGCTATTGTTCTCCATCCTTGTTGATACTTCTTACTGTCAAATATTTAAATTTGGGAGTGTGAAATGATATACCTCATTTTAATTTGCATTCCCATATTTATTAAATGCGGTTGATCGTCTTTTCATGTGTTCGTTAGCATAAACTTGCTCTTCTATGAATTACCTGTTCATATCTTTGTTCATTTTTTCTATTAGTTTGTTTTTCTTTTTCTTACTGAAGTGTAAGATTCCTTTATATGTCTTAGATAATAATCCTTTGTTGGTTCTATGTGTTATAACTAAATATCTCTTCTCAGTTCTTAGAACTCATCTTTCCACTTATTTATGGTGCATGTTAAATTTTTATAACATAAACTGTCCTTATAAGTGGAAGTAAGATACTTACAACAACATGCTATATAAACCAGGCCTCTGAATTACTCTTTCCTGTGTTTACTGCTTTTGTTATTATTATTTATTTTATTTTTCTTTAATAAATAGTATGTGTGCATAGCACAAAATTCAAAATACACAAAATGACAAACATAAACAATAATTTGTCTTCCTTCCTCTGTTCCCCAAGATACTTAGTTCCTCTCCCCTGATGCAAACACTAGTGTTAATTTTTTTGTATCTGTGAAGACAGACCATGTATTTATAAACATTTATCAATATAGTCTTTTTTTCCACAAAATGATAATATGCTACACCATTCCATTCCTTGCAGTTTTCTTATAAAATATGTATCTTAGAAATACACAAATATTTGTATTTCTAGACAGTCTAGGATAACAGTACAGTACATAGAGTGGCTTCCTTCTTTTTCAAACCTTCCTAGAATTAGAATTCCACATGTATGGGAGAAACTGTAGCCTAGTAAGACTATGTCAACTCAAGAGCCTCAGTTTGAGTCCCAGCTCCTCCATTTATTAGGAGCAAGTTAGTTGTCCTCTCTGTGTGTCAGTTTCCCATTTTGTAAAAAGAGGATAATAATTATTCCTACCTCATATATTTGTTGTGAGAGTTAGATTGTATATGTAAAGTGAATACTATAGTACTTGGCACACACTAATATTCAAAGAAAGCTCTTATTATCCTCACGAACCGTATTTTATTTAAACATTCTATTAAAGGCCATTTAGGTCACTTCCAAATGTTTCTATTATAAACGATACTATCATGAATATCTATACACATTCATTTTGCTCATGTATGAGTATACTTTAGGATCAATACATAGAAAATATATAGCAGGATCAAAGACTATCTGAATTTCTCAGTTAGCTACATATTGTTAAGTTATCCTCCAAAGACTCTGTATCAAATTACACGCTCACAGGACTTCCCTGGTGGTCCAGTGGTAAAGAATCTGCCTTCCAATGCAGGGGACACAGATTCGATCCCTGGTCAGGGAACCAAGATTCCCACATGCCGCTGGGCAACTAAGCCCGCACGCCACAACTACTGAGCTCACGCGCCTCAACGAGAGGGCCCACATGCCACAAACTATAGAGCCCAAGCGCCCTGGAGTCCACACCTCACAACTAGAAAGAAGCCCATGCACCACAACTAGAGAGAAGCCCACGCGCCACAAGGAAAGATCACACATGATGCAACTAAGACCCGGCACAACCAAGAAAATAAATAAATATTAAATAAATAAAGTCCTTCTGTCAAAGACAAAGAAATCACTCCCATTTATTTTTAAAAATTACACTCTCACCAGTAATGTAAGAGAATAAGTTTCCCTATGTCTGGCTAACCATGTATTATCAAACTTTTCGCCAACTTAATATAGTGAAAATAAGTGGTATATTATTACGGTTATATATTTGTCTTTATCTTGAATGAAGTGTTTTATCTGTTTGAGTCATTTTTATTTCCTTTCTTAGTAAAATTTCCTCACTTTTCTGTTAGCCCACAGTCTTTTTCTTTATTGATTTATAGATTATTTTACATACTAAAAACAGTATTTTTATATAGTATATTTTTCCAGTTTTATAATTTTTCTGTTTACAATATTTTTATTATATTTATTTTTATGAAAGTAAATTAAATCATTGTAATGGATTTCAGAAGGGTTGTGTCATTTGTAAAAAGGCCTTCCAAACACCAAGTTTATAAAACCATCTTGCACAATTCCTCTGCTACATAATTATTCTAACATTTTAATATTTATGCCTTTGACCCATCTGGATTTACTTGGGGGTTGGGGGGAGATAGGGGTCATGCTTTATGCTTTCTTTCAAAAAGCTATCCAATTGTCCCATGAGAATTTAATGAATAAAGCATCTTTTCTCCATTGATTTGAAATACCACTTTTACATTAAAATTCCATATATATTTGAGTCTATTTCACAACTTCGTATTCTTTCTATTCATATACCAGTACTACACTTAAATAATGTAGCTTTATTGTAGCATATACATATTAATATGCGATTGGCAAGTCCTGCCTAAATCATCTCTTTCTCTTTTAGTGTAGCTAGAATTTTCCACGCTACAGTTTCTTGATCATTTTTCCATATGAATTTCAGAGTAAACTTGTGTAGTTAAGACAAAACAAAACAAAAATTCTGTTAGTTTTTTAGCTTAGATTTATAGATTAACTAAGAGAGAAATATCAGCTTTATAATATTAAATCTTCCTTTCCATGAACATGATATGTCTCAACATTTGTCCCAGTCTTCTTTGTGTTCTTTAGTAATATTTTAATTTTTTCATGTACATATTGTGAATTTTTGTTAATTTTATTTCTAGGTATTTCACCTTTTATCACTATTATAAATGAGCATTTTTGTACTGCATCTTCTAACTGGCTGTTGTTTATTGTTCTTGGAGTATCATTTTGTTATTGCCAGATCTAATCCTCTATGAGATTTTTCTACCCCTGTAACCCATCAAAATCTTCTGAAGCTCTGGGCTGACCAAGAAGTACTAATCAAAAGTACAAATGTCATCACGGTCATGAGGGTAACATATACCTCTTATTTATTTTATGAACTTAGAAAACAAATTTAAGACAAAGAATGCTTTATTCAAGACCATCAGTGATTTCAGTAACTCATGTGTTTCCATAATGTAATAATTTTTAAATTATATCTTAATTTACCATACTATGACATGAAATGGGAAAACTACCAGACACTAGTTCAACTTTAATGTGATATATGACTTATTTACATAGCTTTGGGTATACCAAGAACAGTGGGCTCTCCCTAACATGACCTTCAATGAGTAATGCACGCCTTTACATAATCCCCTTCAGTGCAGAAGAAACTATGACCTGCTTCTTAGTCAACAGAATACAGCAAGGGTAATAGGATAATGACTCCCTTGGTTAGGTTACATTATATGGCAAAAATGATAGTATATCCACTCCTGTGATTATGTTACATTATATAAGAATGTCTTTCAGACTGGAGGAAGAGATTCTCCTGCTGGCCTTGAAGAGGTATGCAGTCGTGTTGTAAGAAGGCCACGTGCCAAACACTATGTGAGACCTCTAGGAGCTAAAATTACCCTGACTAATTGCCAGCAAGAAAATGAGGTCCTCAGTCCTCTCGTCTCAGAGACCTGAATTCTGCCATCAATCACAGGAGCTTGAAAAAGGACCCTGAGTTTCAGAAAGAAATGCAGCCCAGCTGACACTTTGCAATCTTGTGAAGCCCTGAGAAAAGGACCTAGCTAAATTGTACCTGAACTCCTAATCTATGGAAACTGTGAGACAATAAACGATGTTGTTTTAAGCCTCTATGTTTGTGGTAATTTGTTACAGCAGCAATAGAAAACTAATACACCATGTCAAATCCTGTCCCCAAACAGTACAGCTACAAACAGTAAATATCTCTTATAGTTTAGCAAATTTATGGTGAGGTTAGTTCTGAGTGAAAAATCAGTACAGTATAGTTTCATTCTCTCTCTAAATTTACCATTCTGTAAGGAATTCCAGAATAACCCCAGATGCTCCAAAGCTCAAAACTTTGACATAACTCCTTCATACCACATACTTCAAAACCTAAGCTAAATATTATTCATCAGCATTCAGAACTTGTCTAAATTGTAATCTCTTATAAGTGCAAAAGTCTATTTGAAAATTAAAGTATTATATTAATTTATAACTGACAATGGGGGGGCGGAAACAGAGTCTTATTTTAGAATAACTGAAATGCTTCATTTATCTTTGCCTCTTCAGTTACCCCTGGGGTATAAATTTCAGTACTTTTTTTATGGTCAGAAACAAAACCACAATAGCCTACCCATGGTTACAGCTATAATAACATTTCCATGGCAAACACAATTTTCTAGAATTTCACATAATACAGCTATTTGAACACTTACAATCCAGCATATGGGTCCAGACTTGACATTTACTGTCTCATGTCTTAAAACAAACTGTTCCATCTCTTTCAAAAAGAACATTAAAATGTTGGCTTACAAAACAATACATTGGCTGACCAAACCCTTTTAATGCTTTCAGTCCTTGAATTCAAAACTGGTTTTTTTTCATTAAAAGTTTTTTCTTTTTCTTCTCCCAATATTGTAAAAGGCTACAAAATTAGTGTCTGACATGTTATATGGATGTAAATCCTGGTATATTATTCACATGTTATATGGATATAAATCCTGGTATATTATTCATATATCAGTCACTCAAAAAAAAGGATCATATGCAAAGTCACAGTTTAGAAAGATCCTGTGAGTAGACAGAGTTTTCTGAAGAGGATGGGGCTTTACATCACAAAGACTTAAAGGAGCTTGCCGCCCCCCCTGCCTCCCCCCCTCCCCGGCTCAGGATCAGAGAGAAGTATAGACCACCGGTGAAGAAGGCAAGGCCAGACTCTATTTATTTGTAGAGTTCTCTTAACAAATAAGTTGTATTCATCATCCAGTTTTAACTTTTTATGTCTTTACTGTTATTCCCAAACCTTCTAGAAAGCTGGTACATAACAGCCTTGCATAATCTTAGCAGTCCTCTTGTGAATTACTAAGTATAATAAGATATGTATTCTAGGGATAAGGCAGTGAGGAAAAGGGGACCTTCAACAAACCATCCTGCATTAGACCAGCATAGTAATAGCATAAATAATAAAGCTAACACTTATGTGACATCCTATGTGCAAAGCACCCTATGTAAATAGTATGTCAAATAAACTGCTTTAAGTTGCCTTCCCCTGAACCAGACTCTGAGGCAAGGATTTGTGTGCAAGTGATTTAATAAAAGTGTTTTCAGGAGAAGTGGCAGTGCTGAAGTGGAACCAGAAAGTGAAGGAGGCCAAGCAAAGATGTGAGCCATGTCAGAGGGAGGATAACTCAATCCCACAGCAGCTCTGATGTAAAACATAACTCAGAGTTATGTCACCCAGTGTGTCTGATGGTTAGGGGGCAAGGATGATGGAGTTATTTACACTCTACAAGTGTCAGTCATTGATTAAAAGGCTGGGGTGGGGGACACAAACAAATTTCCAAGTACTTTTGGAAATTTACAAAGCAGGTTCTGACAGCCAAGGGCAGTTGACAATAAAGACACCCAGTGCTAGCTCGGGAGTGACAGCTCATCTGGAACATGTATGCACAAAAATGGAAACGAAATCTGAGGGTATTGGACAAGTCACTTACTATATAACCCTCACGACAACCCCAGGAGGTAGCTATACATTTTATACCCATTTTATAGGTGAGAAGACTGAAATACAGAAAGATTAAGTCAGAGACCCAAGATCCTACAGCTGATAAGTGTCAAGCCAGGATTTGACACCAGATCATCTGTCTCCAGAATCTACATGCTTATGCATTATATTATTAAGTCAAGTGCTAGAGCATGGCATGCAGGGGCCAAAGGCAGAACAAAACCATGGTTAGGAACTAAGCAGTAACAGAGAACAGGCAGAACCAGGAATGACTAAGATGCAGCCCAAATATGTGAGAGCAAGGTGATCCTCGTTTAGAAGGGTGGATAATAAGATCTTACTGTTACATGGTTAGAGCCTATACAGGCACCAGACACTTGGGTTACACATAACATTCACTTTCACTCTAAGCTTGCAGGGGAGAGAAATTGTTGCAGGCAGGAAAGTAGTTGTGGGGAGAGGGAAGGAACAAAAGAAAATTTTCCCTCCCTCTTCCCTTTCCCTCTCTAATTCCCACTTTCTCCTTCCCTTCTGCACACACTCTCATGCACATGCGCATGTACACACACACACACACACACACACACACACACACAAATACACACACTGAAATCTGAAAGCTTCTTTCAGTGTGCTGATATTTATTGAAAATAGAGATAATTGGCAGAGACATTAAATTCAACACACTATAGCAAGGAACAAAGTCAGAGAATTTCCTATAAGGTAAGCTTGGCTATCAAAATGGCTTGGGTAACAGATAGCTTTTTAATTAATTTTAAAAGCTTGTTGCAAAGAGAAAAAAAAAAGAAAAGAAAAGAAAGCTCGTTGCTTCAATACATAATTTGAGACTCCCTGGGAAGGCTTGTGATCCATAATACATTTCTTTTGTCAACCAAGTTATTGTTAAATCTACCATTAGATCTTCCCTCATTTGAATATTGTAGATTTTCAACTTTTAAAAAGTCTCCTATGGGTTTCAGCAACAGGACAGACTGAGCTGTATAGACTCCCCTCATGTTACCAAAATAACAAAATGCTGGATACAATATAACCCCCAAAGTAGTTTACAAAGCTGAGAAATAGTAATAAATTAGAAAGGTAAATCTCAAGTGTCAGGAATGAAGCAGGAACTCAAAGCCAGAGATGTGACAAAAGCAGCCAATGTCATGGATCTGGAGGGTAGGGCCAGGAAAGAAGGCAAGAAAACCAAGTCCTGGAACAGGCTGTCTCCAAGATAGGAAACCTAAGTGGTAAAAAAAACTCCACCTGACATGGAGAAAGTCTTCCTTGAGTAAGTAAAGCCCCATGGCTGAACCATGCTTGGATATATTTCTAAATTTATATATATTTTTAAAAATATATATATATTTATATATATACATATATTTTTAATATATGTATATATATACATATATATATGGAGAAAGACTGACAGAAAAAGAGTAATTAGCATAGGCATACACAAATAAACAAATAGAACCTATCTGGAGACACCGGAAAGAGACCGCATATACCTGGGAACTGGATATATGGCACAGATCACATTAAAAATATCAGAGGAAAAGGGACGGAATGGCTGATGAATGCTTGTAGGCATATTTGATTATCCATAAAAATAAACTAAACTTAGATATCTATCTCACACCATACCCCAAATAAATTCCAGATAGATCAAAAACACAAATGTAAAAATCAAGTCTTCCAAAGACTATACAGGAGAATATTTTTATGACATTAGGTAGGGAATTCTTTCAACAGGGCATGAAGAGCACAAACCACAAAGGGATTGGGGAACGTGTCGCGGCAGACTGTATCACTCTGAACAGATTTGCTACCCCTCCCTACCTGTTTCACCTATGGGAGATTATATACTCTCACCTCATGTCACTTGCTTTGGCCAATAAAATGTGGCTATAAAGTGATATGTGCCACTTGCAAACAGAAGCTTTATGAGCCTTCCTGCGGGTCTGTAATCTCTCTCTTCTCTCTGCTACAAAACTGGCATGTCTAAGATAAGAGCTGCTTCTTCAGCTATGATCCCTGGAGTGAAAAATATTTGGAGCAGGGCCTGTCAACCCGTGTGAATGTGAGTAAAAAATAAACTTCTGTTGCTGTAAACCCTGAGATTTGGGAGTTCTGTTACCATGGCATGATCTACCTTAAGCTAACTGAAACACTTAGCTACATTCAAATATAAAAACTATGAAAGCAAACAGATTAGGTACAGGCCTTTTTGATGTATATGATCAACAAAGAAATTGGTATATAGAAACCATGAAGAATATCTACAAATCAATAGGAAAAGAAAAACAACTCGAGGAAAGTGGGCAAAGAATACAAATAGCTATATTGCAAAAATTAAAAACCAAATGATCTATAAAAATAAGCCCAAACTCATTACGAATCAGGAACTAAAAATTAACACAAAAAGATATAACAGTTCATGCTTAACAATATGGCAAGAATTTTATTCTGACACTACAAAATACTATATGAATGTGGAGTACAAGGAGTTGTCATAGACTGCTAGAGAGAGGTGGGTACAAATTTGTACAACTGCTTTAGAGAAAATTTTGACGGTATCTAGTAAAGTTTCAGAAACTCCACTTCCAGGTATACACCCTAAAAAAACTTTTTTACATGGACGCAAGTTCAAGGATACACACAAAAATACTGAGTGAAAAAAAGTGAGATATAGATATAGATAGAATGATAGAGATTGAGGATAGGTTAGAGATAGATACGTATGGATATATTGTATGATACCACTTAGTAAACTGAGAGCACATCAAACAATACTGTGTGTGACTGTGTGTGTGTGTGTGTATGTGTGTTTGATGGATCATATATAAGCAGCAAAGTCTATAAAAGAGATATATATGTATCTCGGTGTACTGGTTAACTCTGGGGAGAAAAATAAGGAAATGAAATAGGTTGCATAGGTTCACTACATCTGTAGTATGTATTTCTTTAAAAAAATGTTTTTGGAGCAAATATGACCCAAAATTTTGACTTTTGTGAAGTCAAGTGGTGAATAGTAACAATGTTGAACTTTATTAGAGCCCTGAGATCCTGCAAAACAGCAATGTTTAAAGAACTCCCCCCACTCGCTCTTTTGTGTTCCGGAAAATGGCTTACTGCAAAGAACCACTAGTCCCCATGTAAATTAGATAAGATTCATTGATACCACCCTTGTTTACCTTAAGCATGACCAGGTACAGACCAAATTCCCATTCTTTGCCTCATGTATGATTAGCTGAACTGCTTGTCCCTACCGATTTGTCAGGACAAAGTGCTTGTTAAACTATGGTTAACTTCTCTCCTACCCCCAGGTCTCTCTGGCCAGCAGACAGCTCCTCCTTTATAAGCCCTGTGGAGAATAGACTAGCCTTAGGGTAGAACATTCTCTAATCTATTATCCCATCTTGCTACCCTTTCATCCCAATTCCCTACACCACTCTCTCTAGCCTTGTTACTCTTTCTATTAAAGAAAATTCCTTTTTGCATAATGCTTGAGATGCTTGTAGATCTTATGGTCAAAGTGTTCCACCTAACCGCAATAGTCCCTTTCCCCATCGTGCAATAATCCCCTCAAATAAAGTCTTTCTTTACTAATATGGATTTGCTTTTTTTATTTGAAAACCAGATACTTTCACTTTTTTGCATTTTGAATATTTCATAATATAAAATAGATTTTAAAGAGGGTCTTATTAAACAGAAAAATAGTTGTTTAAAAAGTTAGAATAGTTTTCAAAATGTCTTGATAAAAACAGCAATAGAGGGCTTCCCTGGTGGTGCAGTGGTTAAGAATCCACCTGCCAATGCAGGGGACACTGGTTCGAGCCCTGGTCCGGGAAGATCCCACATGCCGCGGAGCAACTGAGCCCGTGTGCCACAACTGCTGAGCCTGCGCTCTAGAGCCCGCGAGCCACAACTACTGAAGCCCGCGAGCCACAACTACTGAAGCCCACGCGCCTAGAGCCTGTGCTCTGCAACAAGAGAAGCCACCGCAATGAGAGGCCCGGCGCCGCAACGAAGAGTGGCCCCTGCTCGTTGCAACTAGAGAAAGCCTTCGCGCAGCAACGAAGACCCAACACACACAAAAATAAATTAATTAAAAAAAAAAAAACAGCAACAGAACTCAAGTCATATCAACTTTCTAGCAGAGATCGGATTAGAGTTTCTGATTGACCAGGCTGGTCAGGGGACTCCTATGAAATACAAGTGAAGGAACTAGGAAAGAAAAGACTCAAATGGGCAAAACAGCTGATGGGTTGTTATGTGAGAAATGGAAGGAACTTTCTATATGTTGCTATTAGGTAGAATTATGATCAATAAATGGAAGTTTCAGGAAGACTTCAGCACAATCTAATGAAGAATTGTCTGACAGAGTGGTTCAAAGGAGGAATGGGCTCCTCACCTGTGCCAGTGTCCAGACATGATGTGTATGAACCCCTAGACCAAGAGCATTAGACAGGTTGTTGGACCAGCTAACCAGTCAGCTTCTGGATTCCATGGTTCTGATCACTGGATAATGCAGAGAGAACCTGAGTAAACTTTAATAAGCAGGCAATCACTTACTGCCAAGGTTTTCCCATTGCCAATAATTTCCAACTTCATTAGTCATAAGCAACTGAAAAAAAGACAGTAAATACCACCCACTGGGAGATACATCTTTAAGATTTTTTTTTAAAAAAAGAGAGGAAAGAGTAAAATCAAATAATCAATAAGCAAAAGAAGTCATTCTTTAACCAGAATGTGCACATTAGAAAGAAACAAAAAGAACTCTAACCCCCAAACACCAGATGTAGCTTATGCTTCTGACTTTAATGGTACTGCATCCATTTTAAATATGAGACTAAGAAAATTGTAAAACATGTAAATTTTCCACCAAATAAGTATTTGATGGCTGAAAGTTGGATAGAGCAATGAGACAGTTTTCTAAAAGCCATACAGGAAGCTCTGAATGGGTATATCAATCAATCCAACATAATCTACACAGTACAAGGTTCTGGAACAGCCAGTGAAAATGATAGCTGATTGGATTTAAGCAACTGCTTTAGGAAAAAAAAAAACTGCTTTGCATATTTGTTTGTCAATTACTTTCATATTCCAGCCTCCATGACCATGAAAGCCACACGAGGGGGATAATTATATTTCACAGAAGCTGTTCTTGTTTTAAATAGGCCCCTAATATAAAGCAGCCAACAGAGGAAATTATATTTAATAAGACATCTGGCTTCTAAATGAAGATGCATCCCATTTTTATTCTAAAATAATTTTAATTTGGTTTGTAATTGAAACACGAAGTTGATGGAGTTGCCTGTCCCAGAAAACTGTTTACAAAAGAAAGATATCATAATATTTTCATGGTGCAAGGTTATACTTTTATCTAAAGTATGACAAGCCTGAATAGATATTTTGACATTAATATATTCCAGGAGAATATAACTTCTTTTTATTCATGAGATTATATTATTTCCTTTAATTAAAATGAATAACATAGGATATTTGCTTTATCCTATGCTATGGATAGGACAGCATCTTTTTTTTTTTTTTTTCCAGCGGTACGCGGGCCTCTCACTGTTGTGGCCTCTCCCGTTGCGGAGCACAGGCTCCGGACGCGCAGGCTCAGCGGCCATGGCTCAGGGGCCCAGCCGCTCCGCAGCATGTGGGATCTTCCCGGACCGGGGCACGAACCCGTGTCACCTGCATCAGCAGGCGGACTCTCAACCACTGCGGCACCAGGGAAGCTCTATGCTATCTTTTTAATACTTATTTACTCATTCATTTATTCCATCCATTCATTTTCTCCAAAGTTAACGTTTTTACTTATACATCCTTCTGTTAAATAAAATTGTTCACCTGTTCCCATTTTATCTCCTTTATTTTACCACTCCTTTCCTTTTCTCTCTTCCTATATCTTATTCCTTCTTTATTCTACCTTTGCAACCAAAAGGATTCATAACTGTTCAGTACCAAGGGAAAGAAGTGAATGCTAATGGAAGGAATTACTTTGCATATAGAAGACCCTCCTATAGAAAGACACCTCTAAAAGAATGTTATCATAGAAGATAGTAAAATGTGAAGTGAAAAAATAATAAAAGAATGCCAAAATAAACCAAAAGTCAGACTACTCAAAATCTAGAAATTAAGATTAGTGGCTATCACAGTTATCAGAACAAAGCCAGTTATAAGTTCAATTTCTACTAAAATATGTATTGACATTTTATTGCTAACTAAAAATTAATAATTTAGTCCTTATAGTACAACTGCAATAAAATTTGATACTATAAAGAATTTATCATTAAGAAAAATTTTTTATTTCATAAATATTCTACTGATCTATTCCTGCAAAATAAAAAAAATAAATCCATGAAAACTGAATTTAGTGGAAGCCTGCACCCAAATCCATCTCTTCTCAAAATAACTGGCCTCTCGTGTCTTCTTTAAATTATATAGTTATTCCTGAGTTTATTTGAAAAGTAGAAATTTACAATTTAAAATAAGGTTATAGGGCTTCCCTGGTGGCGCAGTGGTTGAGAGTCCGCCTGCCGATGCAGGGGACACGGGTTCGTGCCCCGGTCTGGGAAGATCCCACATGCTGCGGAGCGGCTAGGCCCGTGAGCCATGGCCGCTGAGCCTGCGCGTCCGAAGCCTGTGTTCCGCAACGGGAGAGGCCGCGGCAGTGAGAGGCCCGCGTACCGCAAAAAAATAAATAAATAAAAAATAAAATAAATAAAATAAGATTATATGAACAGGGTTGTTTTCTCAAAATGTAAAGCATTTTACCACATTATTCATGATTATGTATGTTATAATATGTATTTTGTGAAGATCGAATGCAGAATATTAGTTAGCATGCTGAAACACCACTGGCTTAATTAAAATGCCTGAAAGATGCTTTTTGCCTGCAGCAGAAATTGTCATATAATTACTATAATGCATCTGCTATGTTTTCACTTTTTTTTTTTTTAACAGAGATGAACCCAGGTGATTTCTGGGTAACTCTAATATGAATCAAGAGGGATAACTGTAGAAAATGAAGTGTAAATAAAATATGTGGACCTCAGAGTAATTCAAGAATTTTGCCTTTGAATAAAATTACAGTCATTTGCTTTTTAAGAGTTTAGGGGGGGCACTTCCGTGGTGGCACAGTGGTTAGGAATCCACCTGCCAGTGTAGGGGACACGGGTTCGAGCCCTGGTCCTGGAAGATCCCACATGCCGCTGAGCAACTAAGCCCATGCGCCACAACTACTGAGCCTGCCGCTCTAGAGCCCGCAAGCCACAACTACTGAGCCCGCATGCCTAGACCCCGCGCTCCACAACGAGATGCCACCGCAATGAGAAACCCGCGTGCCGCAACTAAGAGTAGCTCCCGCTTGCAGCAACTAGAGAAAGCCCACGCACAGCAACGAAGACCCAATGCAGCCAAAATATAATTAATTAATTTTTTTAAAAAAGAGTTTAGGGGGATTGTTGTGGTTATTGAGAAATTTTCATAGCAACATTCATCAGAAATAAACCAATTGTCATAATAAACTTGTATGTATCGAAGTGAGTTACAGTACAGCAGGCTGAGTGAATCATATATCAAATTCTAATTTCAGTTGTTTTTAATCTTTAAATTGATGAATGTTCCAAGTTCAAGAGTTATCCTTTTTAGAAAAACTAGAACTCTGAGAAGTACACAAACTTATCTTGTTAATAGAAGTTTACTTTGGTTCATTTAAATACATTTTTTCAGTAAACTAATACGTCTTCTACAATTTTGTTTTCTCACAATGTTTTTATTCTGGTAAAAAACAATTCTAAATGATATTTATGGATCTTGTTAAGATATCTTCAAGTACTTATGGCTTAACGGGTTTATTCAATTATACATTTGCAAACATCAGAGAGGAATGGTTTGACATTTTACTTATGCGAGGTAAAAAAAAATTATAGACTACTGCAGATGAAAGATAAAGTTTCAGACTGAATACACAGGGTAAGATTCAGAAATATGTTAAAGCATTATACAGACAACCACATAGGGAGAAAATATTCCCTGGCACTTTTCAGGGGAAATAATGTCATTTCTGATTCACTTATATTTGGCAATGAAAATGCTGTTTCTTTAGAAGTTCTGTCCAGGACATGTGAAAACTTTGAAATCTTTCTAAAAATTTTTGCTTAGAAATAACAGTCTTAAAATATGTTGAAACCACAAATGTGTTTCTATTTGGAGAGGGTCAAAACCAGCCATATTTGAATAGATACCACATATCAACCTTAGGAGATGCTACCTTAGAGCAGTGGGAGTTTTTCAAAAAGAGTAAATGTGTGAATTCCGTGAAGGTTTGCCAAGAATTCCACTCAAACTGGATAAGTATAGAGAGGTTTTTTATTTAAAAAGAAAAAATATATATCCGAGGTATCTCAAGGGCCTCAAAGGCAGAAAGTACACTCAGAATCACATAGCTGAATCTTAGAATTGGAAAGCGATCAGGAAATAAACTCTCTCTCTTCCTCCACTCCCTGCTCCTTCACACCCATGACCCAAACACAGCCACACCCTGCCAACTCCAGCAAATTTATCAACTCACCTGCATTTCTGTTTCCCAGTTACAAATCCCCATTAGAGAGCTCTAAAGGGGTTCAGTCAGGCACTGCTTTGGCTCTCCTTGGCGCTGATGTCCACCCCCTGCCCATTATAAAACTGTAGGAACTCATCCTCTGTTTGGGAAAGGAAATTTGCAGAGAAGTGAAGTGATTTGAGGTGATTTGCTATTCTCCAGAGCTAAGAACAATTAACTACTTGTTCCTACATAGGTTTAACTTTATAGTGTACCTTGTGTATATTTCCATCAGGAATTCAATTTCATTCATCTCTGAATGCTTTTGGCATATCACAGACGTTCAATTATTATTTGTTAGAGATGAATGAAGTAGCCACAAACAGTTAAAAGATAAACTGAGGTATATCTTATTTTTTTATTATTTTTTTAAATTTAGTCAAATCTCATTCATTCATTTCTTTTTTAAAAAATTTATTTATTTTTTAACATCTTTATTGAGGTATAATTGCTGTACAGTGGTGTGTTAGTTTCTGTTGTATAACAGAGTGAATCAGCTATACGTATACATATATCCCCATATCTCCTCCCTCTTGCATCTCCCTCCTACCCTCCGTATCCCACCCCTCTAGGTGGTCACAAAGCACCAAGCTGATCTCCCTGTGCTATGTGGCTGCTTTCCACTAGCTATCTATTTTACACTTGGTAGTGTATATATGTCCATGCCACTCTCTCACTTCGTCCCAGTTTACGCTTCCCCCTCCCCATGTCTTTAAATATTAAGAGTTTGAGCAAAAATTGACTCAAATGAGGCAGCACCAAATGGAAAATGGTTAAGAGTACTCGGCAGACAGGAGCCAAGGGAAAGACATATAAAGTACAGAAATAAAAAAAGGAAATTATTTGATTGCCTGTAGCTTAAAGCCTAGTTGGCTGGCTTGTGATTGTTGTCCTTAGATTTTTGATTTTGTAACCTTGAGGCATCTGCAGGCTTAGATTGTGTTTTGCTTATGTAAGCCACCATGGCATTAGCGCCTCCGCAGTAGAATGGTCCCTTGTTTAACCAATTTAACACTACATTTGGTTATTTTTCTGGTTAATATGGAAAGTCCTACAGATTGTTGGAGAGTAATCTCTGGCAGAGGTTAATCAGTGTTAAAATAGCTTGTATATACAATAATTGAGACATCCCGAGGCTGAATCCATAATGTTGAAATCAATATACAGCTTTTAAAAACAATACAAATTAATTTAGCTATTATTATATAATGAAATGAAACCCAAACAAAATATTTAAATTGGAGTTATTATTAACAGAGACTCAACAGTTGTCCTTCAAAAGTGTACATATGTCTAAATGTTATTCAGCAATTTCTATTATCTATTGTCTCTAGCAGAATATACTGAGAATATTTTCTTGTACCAAATGTCATACTCGTCCTTGAAACTATTTCTTCTCTTCTTTCATCATCACCCTTGACCACCTCACCTCACTGCACCCCAGTTCAGTTCACAAAGCTAGAAAGTGTGCTGAAGGCAAAGTATTGACTAATACAGTACTTGACACCAAGTGAATATTCCAAAAAAGCCTGACCGGACATATAAATGAAGGAATAAATAAGTGAGTGAACACATTTTGACAGTTATTCAGGAACCTTTGTCTGCAAATACTCCCTCCTACTCTGGCACAGGATGAAGAAAACAAACATTTGGAAATGAAAGTGATCAAATTTATAGCCATGGGCATTAACATCCAGTCGCCATAATCCCTGCCTGAGTTCAATTTGTTGGCAACAGCTTTGAAGCCAGAGAATTTTTACTTATGAAAGTTATGGAAATGGAGGAATAAAAACCTTTACACTATTATTCCCACCTCTAAAATTCTATTTCTACAACTTGCAGCTAAAGTTCCTCTTGCTTATCGCCTAATTAGTCTCCTTTAAAAATATTTGGTGTAGGGACTTCCCTGGAGGTCCAGTGGTTAAGACGCCGCCCTTCCAGTGCAGGGGGCGTGGGTTTGAACCCTGGTTGGAGAAGTAAGATCCCACATGCCGCACAGTCAAAAAAAAAAAAAAATGGGGGTCTTCCCTGGTGGTGCAGTGGTTGAGAGTCCACCTGCCGATGCGGCGGACGCGGGTTCCTGCCCCGGTCCGGGAGGATCCCACATGCCGCGGAGCGGCTGGGCCCGTGAGCCATGGCCGCTGGGCCTGCGCGTCCGGAGCCTGTGCTCCGCGGCGGGAGAGGCCACAGCAGTGAGAGGCCCGCGTACAGAAAAAAAAAAAATTGCTGTTGTTCTCGCCCATTATGAATGTTGTCCCTAGCTGTGACACAAAATGAACTTTTCCGGAAGTCTCTCCCCAGGAGGGAGTTAAGTGCTTAAGGAGGCTTGTTTATTCTCAAGGCTGAGCGACCATTTAGTCCATTACAATGGAAAGAGCGATTTCAAGGCAAGTATGTACCGCTAGAAACAGGTGCCTAAAAACGTGGCTGTCTTACAAGCGTAAGAAGGCAAGAAATTCAAATTAATCCCATGAAGCCTTCTGTTGGAAACTACCACTCTGACAAGCAAAGCAATAAGCAACTTCTGTCCAACTCTGGACTGCTTGATTCTCTAGGTTCTTGGCACTTTCAGTTATTTTCTTTTACTACATCAAAGTAAAGAGGAAGTAAATCATGAAGTTTTAGTAATTCGAAACGAAAAGCCACAGGAAAGAAAAACAGTAATGAAAGAGAAGGGGGAAATACTGCAGTTTATTAGAAATCAAACTTTTCCCAAAATTTAAAATTTATTTCACAGTACAATGTTTCAATCTAGGAGAAAATTCATTTTAAATGATTTAACTCTGGCCTTGTTTATTCACAAAAACTCTTACTAGCTTAATAAATTATAAAATAGACATTTTTGTTTGATGAATTACACACTCCTGCCTAGCTCATTTATAGGGATAGAGGGCAGACGGACATTGTTTTATTGCTCTTAAATTCTCCAACGTGCCTAACACAGCGGTAGGTGATTGTGAATTGTGAGTTGAAATTTAATAACACTACCCAAAGCCTAGTGCTACTGGATCTCATTTCAAACAGTAGTCAGTCCAACAACATAAATTCTGCTTGTAGAATGAAATGCTATATGAAGCCATGTCCCAAATACCACATTCCTCTTTTTCTTTACTCCTCTTCCCCCAAGTCAACTGAAAAAAAAAAAAAGAAATGCACAACGTAAAAGCTGAGAGGTATGTTTTATTCAGCAGACAAAACTGAGAACGTAAGATAGCCCTAAGGGACTGCTCTGAAGAGGTACGGAAGGAGCCAGGATATACAGGAGGTTTTGCAACAAAGACCAGGTAGTCAGAACATAAAAGATTCCTGTTAATTAAAGAAAACCAGACATCTCAAGTTAAAGAATTTAGCGCTCTTGTATATGCGGGAAGATGCAAGAGTCTGAGCTCACTGAAATCATTCCTTTGATATGTACCTCAGCTATCTGAGGCCAGTATCCTTGTGCTTTTTCATCCAGTCTCCTCAGGATGCATCGCTGCGGGTGGATGCGGTGACTGAGGGCTTGGCAGCGGGCAGCCTCCGGGCGCACCGTCTGGGCTGGTTGTAGTGGCTGGATGGCTGCAACATCTCTTGTTTCCTGATACGGCAGAGGCAACACTTTCTCACTGACACCAATTCCGAGTTATGCGCCATGATGAGAGAGAGAGAGAGAGAGAGAGAGAGGAAAAAGAGGGAGATGGAGAATAGAAAGTTTCTGCCATCCTAAAAGACCACACCTCCTCCCAACAGTGAGAAGCTTATTGTCGATTGACTTGCCTCTTCCGATAAGCATTGTTTTGACAAAAGAAATGACCTGAAGCAATTGCGAATTTCAAAGGACTAATTCAGTCAACTTTGGAACTAAATCTTAGTGGACTTTTTAATTCCTTACCATTAAATCTGCTCATCCTGCCAGAATGTGTTGTTGAAATTTTACACATGGGGCCCAAGAGAATAAGGCACAGTGCTCTAGCACTCTTGGTTATACCTGGGATAACAATCTAATGAAAGATGAAAATAAGAAAATTAAAATACAATAAATTACTGCCATCTAACAGAGACAAGTGTACTCAATTTCTTGCTTACCTGATATTTTTCACTTCTTTTTTTTTTTTTTTTTTTTTTGGTGGCAGGCAGGAGACAGTTTTCCAAAGAGCTGATTCTTGGATTTAGATAGTGCAAGAAAGAATTCTAGCTGTTACAACAGGGGTTAAAATGTGCAAATGCCTGCAGCAATTCACTCTCTTTGACTAGCTGTCAAAACATTTAAATTGTGTCCCTGTCATTCCTCCCTCCCTCCTCCACCTTCTCCCCAGCAGGGGGTCCGAGCGCTGAATCTTCATCAAAAGAGAAGAGTCAGATTAGCAAACTGTGTCTTTCTAAAAGGATCTCCAACCTTCTTTGTGTTGCTTGTCATGTTTATTTCTTTATGTCATTTTTTCATTAATCCTTGCTGACTCTTTTCCGTTTTATTTAATGGAAATGCCCTTATTTTAGGTCAGTTAACAGCCTAACAAAAGACATTACATTTGGTTAATGAACGTGCTTAAAAAATAATAATAATAATTGGAGACTTTCACTGTGTCTGGACAATGAGGAAAATGAGCAGTCTACAGAATCACTTTAAAATTACTTCAACTGGTAATAGAATAAACTGTAGCAGAGAGACTTCACTAAACATGTTGCTTAAATTCTGAAATGTGTACAAGGGAACAAAGGCACAAGCATCACCCTCGTATTATAAATAATTAAATAAATATTATTAATAAAATATATTGGGTAATAAATGTATAAAATTATTAAAATGTTGAAAATATTTATTATTAAATACCTGCCCTCTATACTTCTGATTATGGCATTTAATCCACACACATCAGGCATTCACTGAGCAGTCACACTGTGCTAAGTCTTAGAATACTGATGAGAAAGACACAATCTTTGCCCTCTGATAGCTCACAGTCTAGTGAGGAAAAATGACCAGTAAACAATTGTGAAATGAGATTCAATGGATGCCCACTTACAAAGGCATCTGAGAAAGGTCATTCAAGTATAATTGGGGGAGTTGAAGATGTTAACCAAATATGGCTTTGTGAAAAAAGGGGTGGAGGTCATCCAAGTATTGAAGAATGAGAGTTAGACAAAAGATAACATATTGGGGTGGGAGCAAGAGAGGGAGGGGCAGTTTTCCAGGCCAAGAAGGCAGCCTTAAAAAAGGCAGCGAGTTATACGAAAGCAATGCATGTGTGGGAGAACAGCAAGTGATCATTATTAAACCTCGGGGTGGAAGATGAGGGAAAGAGGCATTAATGCACGGCTTAGTGGCCCATGCTGAAGACAGTAGACTTTATCCTGACGACACAGAGGGAGAGCAACACGATTTTTAAACAGAGTAGCTAAATAACTGTATTTTTAAGCTAGAAATAATGATAATCATAGATATTCTTTATTGAGTGATATTACATGCCATTTACTTTATATAATTCAATCTTACTTAACTCTCTTTACAACGTTGTAGGTATATATTCTCATTTCACAGATAAAATAACTGATGCTCAAAATCTTTAAGAAACTTGTCCAAGTTCATCTAGCAGCTAAGAACCGAAGCTAAGTTTCACAATGTTCTCACTTTCCCACCCTATCTCTCATAATAGCTGTAGTTGTGTGGTTAAGAGCAGGTGTTTTGGAGGCTAACTGACTGAGCATGAATTCCTCACCACTTTATTTGCTGTGTGACTTTGTGCAAATTGTGCCTTATTTCATCATCTGGAAAATATAAATGCGGTAGTGCACATAAAGCAGTTAGTACAATGCCCGGCCCTTGGTTTAATACTAACCGTTAGTAGTATGATACTAGATAATGCTTGAGCACATTTTACATACAAGAACCAAGTATGGGTATTATTATCTTCATTTTACAGGGTTTTTTTTAATGCTGAAACTTAAAGAAATTAAGTCACTTGCAGAAAGACATATAATTGTATGGCAGAGCTTGTTCTGCTCCAAAGCCCACACTCTTTTTGTTAATGCAGAATATAGTATACCAGAGACTGTCTCTGGAGCACTATAGAGGATAAATTAAAAGGAGATAAGACAGGAGGCAGAGGGTAGAATATTTAAAGAGGTTTTTGTAGAAATCTAAGAGAGAGATGTCAAGAGTCTGAAATAAGTAGTTAAATGGAGTAAAAAAAAAGTCAGTTAAAAGATATCGACAAGGTTGAATGAACAAGAGTGATGGCAAATTGTATGTTGGGAAGTAAGGGAGCTGGAGAGATAGCACCGAACTCACCAGCATATGGGGCAATTAGTATGTAGGGTATTCTCACATAACAGCTTCTATTTGCTATGTGTTAGGAAAATTCATTCATAGGAGGTAATGGGCAAGGTTGCTCAAGGAAACTTGGCCAGGTTTGAATTAGCTTTTGAGCAGCAACGATAGAAAGAGAATTGCCCAGAGACACAGAAACAGCACACATTCATTACTGGAGATAATGAGTCTGCAGTGGAGCTAATCCACATAAAGGTGTGACTTACAGCAACACTATTCTATAGGTGGTTGAACTAATACCCTGCTGGAGATGGGAAAAGTGAACAATGCAGGACTATTGGCAAAGGATCTGATGGTATTGGTGCAGATTATTAAAATGATAGTCCTTAGGGTATTTTGTTCCCTTGCCAGGAACCATCAGTTCCCTATTATACCACCTCCCCTTCTCCTTTATTTCTTTTTCTCCAGTTAACTCTTGGCATTTCATTAAATCCAGCATGAATATCATTTTACTGGAGATGCCTTCTCTGACTACACCAAATACACCAATTCCCTCCTTTTAAACCTTCTTATATATTCTTTGGAGCACAATTGCATTGTAATCTTACATGTTTAAGAAATTAAAAATACAATAGTTATTTGGATGACTCTTTGATCATGTCAGACTCCCCCAGTTGGCTATAAACTCTTGGGACTTATCTTTGTTCGGTTTTCTTCCTCACCATTATATCTCCTATGTCTAGCAAAGTGCCTTATGCTTAATAGGTGTTCAATAAATAGTTTTCGGATGAGTAAATTATTCAAAAAACAAATGATTGGATGAATCGTTAAAAGAATAAGGAAGCATATAAACAGGTGAACAAGGAAGGAACTGAATCAAAAGAAGTCAGCAGCCTCAATGAATTTCAAAAGCAGTATCAAGAGCTTCATGGGAGAGCCAAAGTCTAGTGGGTATAACAGACTGAATTGTGTACCCTCCAAAATTCATATGTTGCACCCCTAGTCCTCAATATCACTTGCGGAAGGGACTTTTAGGATGTAACCAAGTTTAAATGAGGTCAAAGGATGAGATGCTAATCCAATAGAACCAGAGTCATTATAAGAGGAAGAGACCCCAGGGGTGCTTAAGTACAGAGGAAAGGTCATGCAAGGACACAGGGAGAAGGTGGCCATCTGTAAACCAGGGGGAGAAACCAACCCTACCAGCACCATGATTTTCGACTCCCAGCCTCCAGAAGTGTGAGAAAATTAATTTCTGTTGTTCAAGCTACCCAGTCTATGGTATTCTGTTATGGCATCCCTGGGAGACTAAAACAGTAGGCTATAGATTTTAGGTTTGAAAGGATGGAGTGGAGATGGGAAAGAAAACTAAAACTTAATAGACACAGAAACAAATTAACACACTGTAGTTTAAATTAATAACCATGATGGTTGAGCGGGGGCGGGAGTTAGGGAAGGATAAATACCACATAGAAGGGGAAAAAAAGGGAACCAATCCAAATAACTTCTGAGCACAGCATTTTGACATTATACCCACAATCTAGGGAATAAAAGAACTACAAAAAGTCTTGAGGTTTTTCTGGTGGGTTTGTTTTTCATCAAGATATCAGTGTAGCTATTCTAAAACTGTTTTGTGGGTAATGTAAGACTGAGAAAATAAATAATTTGATGATAATGTTGGGAACCAAGTTTCAACTGTGGAAAAGAAAGATAAAGTTATGGAATGAGGTAAGAAAAGAAAACCCTGCAACTATCATAATAAAGATTCATTCGAACAAGAATTAGCATTGCATCCAAGGGGGAAAAGTTCAATGAGGAGCAGGATATGTGCATAGTCCCAAAGTGTCTCCCCACAGATCGCTTAGCATTGAAAGAGAAAAATAGTAACTACACAGTGGAGAAACCAGAAAACACCTTTATTATGTGATTGAATTAACATCACCAGTAAGGGCAGATGTACACTGTATGCCACCAGATGTAGTACTTTGAGAGGATCAATGCATTGATTCTCGGTACAGGTAGGAACACATGATCTAAGTCTAATCATCAGGAAACACCAGACAAACCCAAAGTGATGAACCGTCTGTAAAATAGCTATCTTGTATTCTTTGAAAATATCAATTTTTTATTAAAGATTTATTTTAAAGCTGAGGAAATCTATTTGGACACTACAGAGATAGGACAACCAATTGCAATACAGGATCTTGAATTGGATCTTGGAGAGAAAAAAGACATTATTGGGATAACTGACAAATTGGATTATGAACTATAGACTGGAAAAAGTATTGTTTCAATGTTAAGTTTCCTAAATGTGACAACTATACTATGAAAATGTTAAGAAAATATCATTTTTCTTAGGAAACACATAATAAAGTATTGAGGTCAGAGGGAATAATAATACAACCTGCTCTCAAATGATTATATATATATATATATATGTGTGTGTGTGTGTGTGTGTGTGTATATATATATGTGTGTGTGTGTATATATATATATGTATACACACACACACATACACACACACACACACACAGAGGGAAAGAGAGAATACAAAAAAGCAAATGTGGCAAAACATTAAGAATTGTTAAATCTGTATAAAGGGTATATGGGACCCCTCTATTATCCTCTCCACCTTTCTATAAGTTTGAAATTATTTCAAAATAAAGCTTTTTTAAAAAAATCGAACAAACGTACACTCTGGTGGGGGATATTGATAATGAGAGAGGCTATGCATGAGTGAAGTCAGGTGTTATACAGGAAATCTCTATACCTCCCCCTCAATTCTGTTGTGGACCTCAAACTTCTCTAAAAAAAATATCAATTAAAGAAAATCAGATGAACAAGCACAAAGGCAAAAGAGGTAGAGGAGTTTTGGATGATGTAAATTCCCAGCCTTGATTTTATGGTAGATTCCTGAGTAAGACTACTCAGGAATACATCCTCAATTTACTGAGAGGAAGTTGGGACTTAGAGGCCTCAAGATCTGAGGCTACCTAGAGAACATAAGGCCCAGATGAGGAGAAAATGAGCCACGTTCTTCCCTTGGCTCCACTTGCTGTCTTAATTTAGTCCCTTGATAGATGAGCTCACTGAAGGAAAAGCAGCTCCCTCACACCATTCCCCACCTCCTCCCATTTCTGAAATGATGCGCTGCTCAGATCATTAATCGTCTCATTGAGGCTCCAGCATGCACAATTCAGTAATGCCACAAACACTGTCCTTTTATTTTCTTGACACAGCTGATAGTAAAGAAACTATTGTAAGATGTCTACCCTTACCTCAGTTTTCCATAACAATAAGGAAAATGATACTCTTTAATCAATGTCTAGTTTCAGCTTTAATAAGTATGATTCCTGGTTTTTTCAAGCTTCTTGCACACAATTTTATGAGTTTGGTAACATCCCATAACCCAGTTTTCCTATCCAGATAAAGGGAGAGTAATACAAGATCTAGATTACTGGACTGAGTACTATCTAAGTATTATCTAAGTAATATCTAATATCTAAGTAATACCTAATAAGATCTAAGGCTGAGTCCTGTGCAACATTTAATTTTAAAATGTTTTTGCAATATGTATCCTGTAATCAACCACACTACTTTCCTCTACTAGTTTTCCCTTTCCCAATAATTTCTGGTATGAACTTTAATTTCCGAGTCTGCCAGATTTCTTTTTACCACACAATGGCATTTAGACCAAGTTAGGGGCAGTCCCAGGAAAAGCTTTGAAGTAGACAAAGATCATCTTTACCCTTCCCCTTCTCCAGACCCCTCTCTTCCTTCCTCTCCAACCTGCAGCCTTCACAGCAACCTAAAGTCTTATAAAAAATGGCATCAAATCCCTCCCCTGCCACACCATCGAGAGAGAGTCTATTTCTTTACTCTTTGAATTGAGTTTGGCCACGTGACCTGCCAAGTGGGACATTAACAAACATGAGGTACAGCAGAGGCTTAAAAGTGCTGGTGCTTGCTCCCTTGCTGCACCTGGAAACCTGAAACCATCTCTTTACAGGCCTGTTGTCACCTGCTAGAGGATAAGAGGCCACTGGAGGAGAACTGAGATACCCTAGCTAACAGCCAGCCAACTACCACACATGTGAGGGAGGCCAACTGAGAACAGCCAATTCCCCAGCTGACCCACCATCTTATCTACAAGCAGCAGGTGACCAGAGATTCATGAGTAAGCCCAGCTAAGACAAGCAAGAAAACTACCAAGCTGAGCCCATACCCTAACCATGAGCTAAATAACAACTGTTGTTTTAAGCCACTAAATCTTGGGCTAGTTGTTTATGGGGCAATAGATTACTAATTTAAGCTCAAATACCTCCAAGAAGGTACTGCGGTCCCCCTGCCTCCTGGCTCCCTATCTTTACTCCACTGTCACCTACTACCAACCCAACAGCTGATCTTTTCCTCCACCATCAAAATTCATTTGTTTCATGTGTTTTAGGACCTCAAAATCCTTGACTAAGTTGATAAACTAATATGAATTAATTAATTTATAAATATGAATTAACCCTAATTAATGTAATTAGAGTATAAGAAATAAGATAACACACACACACAGAGTCCCCAAAAAAGGCCAAAAAATAAGCCTTCTCACTTCTTCTATCATTCTCTTGTGTAACATTCTGACTGGTATCTCCTTCTGAAGCAGCAACTTGAGAATTCATAGGGGTATCTCTTTTTTCCCTTCCAAGGAATAAAAGTTAACTCTCATTATACCCACTAGACATAGAGTCTTTTCAAAGGTACCCAAGTTGAGAAACTGTTGCTCTTACTCCTTATCTCCTCTCCCTCTAGTCAAATTTGAATGGTTTCGGGCTTCCCTGGTGGCACAGTGGTTGAGAGTCCGCCTGCCGATGCAGGGGACACGGGTTCATGCCCCGGTTCGGGAAGATCCCACAGCCCGCGGAGCAGCTGGGCCCATGAGCCATGGCCGCTGAGCCTGCGCGTCTGGAGCCTGTGCTCCACAACGGGAGAGGCCACAACAGTGAGAGGCCCCCGTACCGCAAAAAAAAAAAAAAAAAAAAAAAATTGAATGGTTTCCAAATGAGTTGATTAATCTTTCTCCACCAAAATCACTTTCCAACTCACTCTGTGAACAGTTAAGTCCTTCAAAAGGCCCTTTTTCTGTTCCTTTATCAGTAGTCAATCCCCCCACCTCCAACATCAAGGGTTAACAAAAACCCTCCAGATAAAAAGCCAAGTATGGTTTACATACTCCTGATATGTTAGCAAGTCACAAAACATTCATTTAAGGGACTTCCGTGGCGGTCCAGTGGTTACGACTCTGTGCTTCCACTGCATCCCCTGCAGGGGGCATGGGTTCGATCCCTGGTCAGGGAACTAAGACCCGGCATGCTGCACAGCACGCACCACCACCCCCCACAAAAAAAAATTCATTTAAGCCACAAATTTGCCTCCTAACTATTCTACCATTGTTCTTTCTTAACTACATTTATGCAATAAACTTCATATCTGCCTCTTCTTAAAATGTATTCACTCATTCAGGAAACATTATTCTGAGTACTATGTTCCTGAGAACCTCCTTTCTCCTGGTCTCATGATTCCATGAGTAAGAACTTCTGCAACAATAATTCCCATGGCTTCCTTCCCACCTCCTCACTCATTCCACCCATGGAAAAAAAGGAAGTATACTATTGTGGACTTTGGGAGAAAGTGTTTCCAAACCAAACATGGGGCCACTTGCCTGATGCACAGCAAAGCCAATCTACTGACACCAGGTTGTGAGGAAGGAAAGTACAGCATTTATTGCAAGGAGAACAGGCTGCTCATGCTCAAAAGACCCAAACTCCCCGATGACCTTGAGGGAAGGGTTTCTAAAGACAGTGTGAGGGTATGTCATCAGCTTGTACTCAATTCTGTGATTGGTTGATGGTGAGGTAACATGCTGATGTTTTGGGGAATCTCACTCACCAACTCTCTGGTTCCAAACCACCATGAGGTCTCCATGCTGGTGGTCAGCATGCAGTTAACTTCTTCCACTTGAAGGGGTTTTAGTATCTGCAAAACAACTCAAGGAAATGGCCGTTGAGGAGGAACTAAAGGTTCTTGACTTTGTTTTACGGGTAAACTTATTATTTTGTCCTGCTTGACTGTTTTCCTTTTTTTCTGCATTTTCTCACTTCTCTGATTAAATTTGCTCTTTGAAACTCAGGGACAGCCTAGGAGGCTAAAGCTTTTCTGCAAACAAGAGGTGGAAGGCACAAGGAGTCTGTCCCCAGGAAGGCCCTGCAGAGCCCAACCTGCAGGGCTGGTTTCAAAAGCCCTGAGCAAACTTGGCAGAGCCTCTTCTGAGCCTCAGGTTTATATATACCAGTGTAGGGAGGGCAGAGCCTGGTTGGCCCTCCGCTATGTGATTAGTATAGTGGGCCAGGTTCTATTCCTAAAAGGAGAACCCTACTATTTTGAATGGTAAATTCAATTAATGATAGATTTTTAAATTTTTGTTTCATTTTGACCATGAGGCTTGTGAGATCTTAGTTCCCCAATCAGGGATTGAAACTGGGCGCTCGGCAGTGAAAGCACTGAGTTCTAACCACTGGACCACCAGGGAATTTCCAATGATAGATTATTAGAAAGCCCATCGCGGTGGTGTATCTATGCAATATGCTCTAATTCAACTTATACTATTAAAAAACAAAACAAAAATATAAAACATCCTCCTGCTTTGATCTCCAGAGGCACCTGCACAAAGGCACTGGTCCTGGGGACAAGCAGGCACTAAATCCAGCCCAGCTTCCGCACACCAAGCCAGTTCCCCACACCTTTCTTCTAACTTATCCACCCAAAGGCAGGAGTGGGTGTTTTCTTCTAATTCGTATGTCCAAAGGAAGAAAAAGATGCCTTTTTCTACTCTGAACAAAGGCAACTTATGTGCTAACAGCAGCCTGTTGATTTCCAGCTGTCTGACTCCTCTATTTCTCAGGTGGCTCCCAACTTAAGAAGGAAAGCAAGAAGTGTAATTAATTTAGCTCCTAAAATTCACACTACTACGTACCAGATATTGTGCTAGGCATTGGAGGAGTGGGGGGAGAACATAAGTAAGATAGAGTCCCTGACTTCAAAAAGCTCACTGTCTAGCTAAATTCCCTAGGTTCTCAAAACAAGTGTTTGTTTTTGTATATAGAGAATAATCTACAACCCGGTGTAGACCAGCCCTGTGAATGTCTGCATTCTTGGCTCCCCTCTCAGGGTCTTGAGGGATCTCTCAGGCATGAATTGAGTTGTATGAACCAGGGACTGGAAGGGGGTACAGTGGTCACAAGGGTGACAGTACTGTGATTGATGAAAATGGACACAAGCAAAGAATACAAGTCCCTCAAATGTAGGTGCATGACAAAGTTTACCTTACACACTAACAGCGATTCAGGGCAGGACAGACAGTGGCACAACCAAAGTGAGGGGCACACATCCCTGCCAGACGGAGGAACCCACCTGGTTGATGATAGCTAAGCACCTGCTCAGGGAAAGATCTGCTGTGTCCCTCAGGAAGCTCCTTTTCTGCCACTGCCGTGGAAAAAGATTTGAAACCCTGGTGGGCAGGCAGATTCTTACAGTCTCTGGAACTGGGGTGGGATCATGAGGAAAACCCCAGACACTGCTAACTGATAACCTATGAGACACTGCTGCTTAGTGCCAGGCTGGGTGAACCAAAGGTCCGTGTCCCAGGAGAGTGTCTCCCAGCAGCTCTGGCTTAGGGCAGCCAAGGTCTACTCCTGCAATTAGCAGGGAGACCCTATAACCAACAGGATGAGAAGAGCTGAGACATGGTGGGTGTGCTAAGACCCAAAATGACAGAAAGGCTGTGTCTCAAAGATTATCAAATCGGAAACAGACAGAAGCAAATTTCAAAGTGATGCCAAATCCTAGAATCCAGGGCCAGGCAAAAGGGAGCCCAACTAAAATCTGGGAACAATGAATGGGGAAAGGGAAATAAAAGAGAGAAGAGAATCCTGAGCGACTACCTAGAATACGTAGAGACTATAAAGAGAACTTTGTTCAACTTTTGTGTGTATGTGTGTGCAAACAGGTTGATCCAGTGTAAAAGGTTAAGATCAATTGGACAGATAATAACTTATTTTGACTCATAGATAACTCATAGATAACATTTCTTTTTAAACTGTAGTTTTCATGTGCCTTCATCTTAGAAGTAACAGATATTGTGATATATTTCCTGAACCAAAAAAACAAAACATATGATCTTACAGGGTATCCAAATTGCTTAAAAATCAAGTCACCTTGGGAAATTTGACTACCATGATAATTTTAGATATATAGAGAGCACATACCTTTACTGAGCACCTCTAAAGTTCCCAGCATTTTGTTAACTACTTTACATTAATTATCTCATTCAATCCTCACCCAAGGAAGAAAAATACTGAAATCCAGTGACTTGCCAAAGTCATGTGTATGGTGGTACAAGAATCTGAACTTGTGAAATCTGGGTCCAAAGTCTACACACTGAACTACACCACCTCACCACAGAGCTAACAAGGGTAGAGGAGTATTTTTATTTGGCCAGGGGAAGAGGGAATAGTATTCTGCCCATAGCGGATGCTTGGGAATCAGGTACTTACTTAGGGAATAGAAGGGGAGAAGAGAAAGAGTTGGCCACAGCTCCTGATGTTAAATGTTTCCTTATAACTCTGCTCTCCATAACACTGCACTACCTGCTGATGTCGCAAGATCCCAACCCTCATTGTTTCTTCTCAGGACCTACTGAAGGGTAATTGGCACACCTAGAGTCTGCTGAAGTATTCTTACTACTCTTACCCTCAGAAATAAGCTCACATACCATGACTTCATGAATCAATTCCATCAATTTCATATCTGAAAATCTAAATAAAACTTCTCTATTATTAAGAAAAAAGAGAGGTGCCTGCCATTAACAAACCACTATGTGCAAAAACTAGAATAACTCACTGGGACTACATTACTTTGTTTTCTTTTGGGTTAAGAATCCTTGCTGGAAAGGAAGCAGTTAGAGTCCCAAATTAGAAGCTGGAGAGGACATTCACACCTAGTCACAGTCCCTAGCCACACTCTATGTGTAAGGTAAATAATAGACCACTTCTCACGTTTAAGAAAAAGTAAAAATACTGTATGTGCTTGAAAAATATAGAATAAAATTATAAGGAATCGACATAAACAACCTACAAAAAGCTTTTTAAAGTCTAAGCATTAAAGTGACATACCTTCCTACCGAGAAATAAAAACAGATTATTAACTGATCCCCTACATGCATCTACATGCTTCAATTTAGGGTCATTCTTGCCAGATAATAAGGCCTAAGGGGAAAGAATCCCATATTAAAGTCCTGCTCACTCTCCCCCTTCACTCCAACCCTGCCCAGAAGGAAACCATGGTTAGGACACCGCATCTCCTCGTGACCTTCTCTTCAGTACTAAGTATCTACCTATAATGGTTGGTTGCTATGGATTTATGAAGATACAGTTTTATGGGCCACCCTGCTTGACTGGAGATTTTGAAATTGTTGAAAAGGGGCCATGTCTTGATATATGTGTTTGTAGTCCCTTCTACCTCTCTTCCTCAAAACCCAAGAGAAATGAAGGTATGGTCCCCAGCCTGTCCTTCCTGAGACAGCCCACCACCTCCCACTCCACATGCTTTCCACTGGCAGGCTCATGCTCTCTGTTTCTCTCTCTGGGTTCTCTGGCTTCTTTCCCCACGGGACTTGGTAATGGACATGCAACCTAGACCAGCTCCCCACTAGGCTCTGAGACAAATTCTCTCTAGTTCCTTCCCTTCCATCTTGTGCTCACTTCAGCCTCTTGTTGGCAGATGTGGAGTAACAGGAATAAGACTCTGATCCAGGGATTTCCCTGGTGGTGCAGTGGTTAAGAATCCGCCTGCCAATGCAGGGGACTCGGGTTCGATCCCTGATCCGGGAAGATCCCACATGCTGTGGAGCAACTAAGCCCGTGCACCACAACTACTGAGCCTGCGCTCTAGAGCCCACAAGCCACATCTACTGAGCCTGCATGCCATAACTACTGAAGCCCGTGCGCCTAGAGCCCATGCTCCACAACAAGAAGCCATCGCAATGAGAGGCCCATGCACCCCAACGAAGAGTAGTCCCCGCTTGCCACAACTAGAGAAAGCCCGCACACAGCAATGAAGACCCAATGCAGCCATAAATAAATAAATAATAATAATAATTTTTTTTTTTTTAAGATTCAGATCCAGGCTGTGGAGTAGAAGTAAGCGGAGCAGGTATTTAACCTCTTTTAGTCCCTAGCTTCTCAGGCTTATGTAAAGAGTTCCTGGTGGGGTCCTTTCTAGCTCACTGAAATTCTTCACTGGGGATACACACACATCAGAGAAACATGGTGTATTTTCTTACTATTTTTTTTAATTCTTTTCCATTACGGTTTATTACAGGATATTGAATGTAGTTCCCTGTGCTATTCAGTAGGATCTGGTTGTTTATCTAGTTTGTGTATCGTAGTTTATATCTGCTAATCCCAAACTTCTAATTTATCCCTCCCCCAGCCCCTCTCCCCTTTGGTAACCTCAAATTTGCTTTCTATGTCTGTGAGTCTGTTTCTGTTTTGAATTCTTACTATTTTCTCCACGCACTTTTTTTTTCGGGATCTGGTAAAGAAGATTGCTAGTGAGAGGCTGGATCCAGTTATTCCTGGATCCCAGATCTAATATGATCAAAATGCCATCGTAATCACAACACAGAAACCAAATATCTTATTTCAAGAAGAAATTTTAAGAGCTGGTGTACAATGTTTATATTCTCTTATTTCCTCAACCATTGAGGTAATTGGCAAAGTTTCAGATGGTGGCTATTCCATCAACATGGATTCCAGAGGGAGAGGACTTGAGCAGAACTTCAGCCAATCCATGGTAGACATGTAGCGTAAAGTGAGAAGCAAATTTTGTTGTCACAGACCACAAGGATTTCAGTTGTTTGTTATCCAGCATAATTTAACATGGTGATTGATGGTGGTGGTGGTGGTAGTGGTGGTGTTGGTTGTATTTCAGGAGGATCCAGACCTAAGTGGCACATCAAATTTGGTGTGTTAAACTCTATAATTGGCAACATAGCCAGTGTCATCCCCTTGAGAATGGCCTAAGATATGACTCAAACTATCCTAGATGTCTTCAGGCCTCCTAGCAGATACTAGCACTTTGGAAGCTGCAGCAAAAACTGCTTTCATCGAAGATTCTGCTCAAGTCTCTTCTGAGAATGGAAGGCCTGCAGCAAATGGGTTCACCACTGCTCCCACAATCTAGGGCCAGTGCCCCATCTACTGACACATACGATAATTCTGATGCCTAAACTTTTGTCTACACCCATCTTACATATAAGCTGTAAATGGAAAACATCTCTGCCCTGATATTACTCTCCTTTCCAGATGTTACAGTGCCTTTAATATTCCCACTTTCATTGTTCAAAGAATCAAGTGTTAGCCCTTAAATAGGAGTTTTCACAGACTTGACAAAATAGTCATCCTACCTGTTTACATTTCCAAGTGAAACAGGAGGGAAGGGGGCAGAGCACAACCTTTAAAAGAATGACATAGCCACAGTACACGACAAAAAGTAGTGAGAACCAGCTAGGTCCAAGATGGCGGAAGATTCAACTTCCAGTAGAGTTTGTGCCTCATTATATGCTCATTGTACTACATTAGCATGTTAAATGACACACCCACCAGTGCCATGACAGTTTTGAGGCCAACCATAAAAGGTAAAAAAGTGGGTGGTGGCCCAATTCCTGGAAATCCCTGCCCCTTCCCCCAAATAATTGGAATAATCCTCCCACTCATTAGCCTATGAAACTACCCAGTCCATAAAGATTAACCACGCCATATTTCGAAGTTTCTTGCTTCTTGCCTTCTGAGATGGCCGATGCTCTGTCAGTGGACTGTGTTTCTCTCTAAATAAATCTGATTCTTACCTATCCCTTCATCTCTAAATTCTTTCACGACAAAGAAAGAACCTTAAATTCACCGGGAACACAAGGACAACATCACAAGGTGACTTCCTTCATTTTGAACATCAAAAATTGTTAGAAAATTCTTCTTTATAAAAGGTTGAAACTTGCCTCCACATGCTTTTCTTTTATTCTAACTTTTAAAGTTTTGATCATTCTGTCTTGAAATTCTATTTTTTTCTAAGTTTCCTGGGGAAAGGTTAATCCTGGCAAGAAATGAGGATTTAAGGAAATAGATTTAAAAGAGTTTGTAAAGCAATTTGGTCATTTTGGGAAAGTTAACACAGATACACATTTATGCACTTTTCTGAATATTTGTTGTAATTTTTAACAGTTCAAAAAATATGTAGATGACTGATAAATGACAGTGATG
Organism: Monodon monoceros; assembly: GCF_005190385.1. Lineage (NCBI taxonomy): Eukaryota > Metazoa > Chordata > Mammalia > Artiodactyla > Monodontidae > Monodon > Monodon monoceros. Next base: position 36,199,781 of record NW_021703777.1, on the reverse strand, counting down.
GAAGGATGTCTAGTTGAAGTATATGAAAATGTTATGTATAAGGCTTTGCTCTCATACTTGTTTTCTCACTTGTAGAACTATGTTCTGAGAGGAACTACTTGCTCAGATAGAATGTACCTCGAGGATCAGCAAGTTTTTCTTCTTTGGGAAGTAGTGAGTTTGTTGCAATGTGTTGAACCTGAGGTATCTGTGGAGAATTAAGTATTCAGGATATTAGAGATGTGGAACTTGGAAAAAGCTTGGAATGCAATTATCTATATCATATGTGTCATTCTATAAATGGTGTGCTTAGAAAAAAAAAAAGAGTTTGTAGAAAAATATTCTCTCTCTGGGTCCCTGGAGTTTGTCCTGGATTCTGAGTCATGTAATGGTCCATAATACTTCCAGTGGTGGAGAAAAAACTGTCCCTACACAAATGGAATTAGACCAAGAGAGGCCAAGGCAGGAAGCCAGCCTGGGCTGGTGCAGAAGGTATTTTCTGTGTACTGCTCTCTTTCCTTTATCTTTCTACCTTCAGTAAAGACTTGTTACAAATAACAGTCTTATCTTGGATCATTAAAACCCATTAGTCTACAAACTCAGTGAAGGAAAGGACCATGGTCTTTTTTGCTTACCTTTCTATCTGCATTGCCTAGCCCTGAGCCTAGCATATATCAGGCACTCAATAGCTATCTGTTGAATGAATGATGAAATAGCTATGTAGGAGATTAGGAAGTGGTCTGGGCTTATCTTGGGGCTTCCAGGGGGAAATAATTTAACTTAACATTTGCAAAGGGTCATGCCTTATTTCAGACTGATATCAGATGCAGGGAGGCTCAATCTTGTGTGTTCATGAGTAGAGAGAAGGAACATTATATTATATCAGAAGAGGCAGTGATGGAAGCCTGGCAGGATGGCAGCATCCTGGGTCTGCATGGACAGTGTGTTCAGAGCAAGAATCCCGGGAAGCACTAGGTAGGAAAGCAGTACTCAGCCTCCTTAGAACAAGTAGGGGAGTGGTTTTCCACATGCACTGAAGTTAGGGTCAGGTGGGTGGAAGAGGGAAGATAGTTAGGGAAGGGGTATATAAGCAAGTCTCAAACCCTGAAGCCAAGTGGAATTTGAACAATAGGGTCAGTCAATGTCTTACTCTTTGGGTAATTTGAGCTTATTACATTGTCTCTTCCCAAAGAAGTCCTTACCCCTGATCTTTAGTCTACGATCCCCTTTGATTTAATTTGGAGTTAAGAGTCCAGATAAAACTAACCTAATTTCTTAGCAGTCCAAGAAATCAAGGTTCACTTTGGTCTGAGCCAGACTTCTCAGGGCTGCTCTAACAACTTTAGGATGTGCCTCCAATACAAAATGAAGTTCAAAGTGAGCTTATCTTAGGACTTCCCTGGTGGCGCAGTGGTTAAGAATCCGCCTGCCGGTACAGGGGACAGGGGCTCCAGCCCTGCTCTGGGAAGATGCCACATGCAACGGAGCAACTAAGCCCTTGCAACACAACTACTGAAGCCTGCTCCACAGCAAGAGAAGCCACCGCGATGAGAAGCCCGTGCACCGCAACAAAGAGTAGCCCCCACTCGCTGGAACTAGAGAAAGCCCACGTGCAGCACCGAAGACCCAACGCAGCCAAAAATAAATTAATTAATTAATTAAAAATAAAAGAATTAAGGGAACAAGGAAAAAAAAGTGAGCTTATCTTGGGTTAAGGAGGGTGAAGGGAATTGTTTTAGTAGTCCGACAGCCTGTATTCATTTACATAGCTGTTACTAAAAGAACTGTAACAAATGTATTGATATTTTTATTATGGAGAATTTCAAATACACTCAAAAGCAGATAAAATGATATAATGAATTCCCAGGTATCCATCCGGTGCCAATAACCATAAGCCCATGGCCAATTGTGCTATATCCTCACCTCCATCTGTTCCTTCCCCTCCACTATATTGAAGCAGATCCCAGATATCATATGATTTCATCTATAAATATCTCAGTGTGAAACCCTAAAAGATAATAACTTGCCTTTAAACGTAACTAAAATACCATTATCACACCTAAAAATAATTAGTTAATATCAAACATGTACTTTCAACTATTCGTCTCATAAATTTTACAGATAGGTTTTCTTCCCCTTGCTTATTTTAATCAGGAGTGAAACTAGAGCCACCTATGGTAAAATGATGGTAGTCTTTTGAGTTTCTTTTAATTTTGAGATTCTGCTTTCATCTTTTTTTTTCTCTTGCAATTTATTTGTTGAAGAATTGTGCTTTTATGTCCTGTAGAATTTCTCAGTCTGAGTTTGATTACATCTCCTCAGTATAGTCTAACATGTTCTTCTGTCCCATGGATTCCCTGTAAATCGGTAGTTGGATCTAAAGGTTTGATCAGATTCAAGTTTAGTATTTTTTTTGTAATATATTAATTTCTACCAAAAAAAAAAAAGTTCACCAGAATAATCTCAGTTTTGGCCAAAAGCTTACAGACAAATTTATTTTTCTAGAATTTGTACTAGAAGATATTGCACAAAGCATCAAAAAATTTAGAATTTATAACTAGACATCAGACTCTGGATTCTGTGGGAAAGAATACACACACACACACACACACACACACACACACACAAAATAAAACAAAATAAACACCACCAAAAATAAACACAAGAAAAATTCAAGTAACAACAACAACACTTAGTATCTAAGAAATGCCAAACCTGAATTAAAACCTGAATTAATTACATGCCCTTTAAATTGAAGGCTTAAATATTCAATACCTTATTTTATATTCAAAGAACTGAGCTTTTATCCCCCAGGTTTTGGTTCAGTTTGTCTCAGCTACCACTAGAGGGAAGCCAAGATACATCTAAAAAACCCACTTTTAAAAACAGCACTCAAACCTGAAAGATGTAAATTTTCTTTGTTTCTTTAACATATCAAAATTAAAAATTATTTATTTTGCATTTTACAAGGAAACATTATACTAAAGTAGTTTCATATCTGAGCTCTGCCTATATATAGTGTGGAGAAAAAAAACAGCCTTATGTGTTCTGTACAAAGCATTATATGTGACACAAAACATACCTCTGAAGGCTTCCTTCACCCCAGTCCTTTTAAAGACAAGGAAAAGTATAAGAACCTAAGTAAAAATTATTTCATGGTGGCTGAATTAAGGTGTTTTTAAGAAATTTAAGTACTTTTAAAGAATGCAATATCCCTTCCAAATTATAGTTTTAATTATTATAATAAACTCCCTTCTAAATTATAATTTTAAAACAAACTGTAAAAGAAGCATAAAGAAATCCAATAAATTTCTATTTTTCCAATGATGATTAATTTATTTTGGAGGGATTGAGGTAGATATATCAAATTCTTTCCCTCCAAAAAGTAAGTCAATACTCCTTTGCTGTAGGGCTAAGCACATGCTTCATTAACTTTGGGATAATCCAGCTCTGCTTCCTGTCCTCCAAATAATTAGCTAAAATGTCAGAACTAACTAACCTCTCCTTTTACCACAATAATGCTTACATTAACATAGCTCTTTGATTTATAACTCATTTTCACATGCTATTTCACTTATCCTCAAAACTTTATAATTGAAGATTATTAATCCCACTTTAAAAGAAACCAACACTGCAGGCAGTGAAATATTTTTTGCAAAGTTCAACAACTGTAATCTGCATAAACAGGACTCAAATCCGGAACTTCTAACTTCTAAAACTCAGGTACTTTGGGACTCCACTGAGAAAACGATTGCTAACAATTTCAGTTCCCCCATGAAGTAGCCTGTGTCCTGATACTAATGCCTGTAAGACTCTTAAAAGCATCAAAGTGACTCTTATGCTTTCCACCTCAATACACTTGGCAAGGGACTATAGAAGCCTGCACTGAATGACCAGTCTTAGTGCCAATGGAAGACACATCTCCGGCTCCTTGGCTCTTTCAAGACAGAGGACTCAAAGCACAGACTGACCTGGGGGCATGCCCAATGGAGTACATCTCTGAGAGGCAAACACATGGTGCAAAAGCTGGAGTTTTTTCATGGCAATCATAAATGTGCCTTTAATCACTGATCATGAACATCTACACTAGATGATGGGGGCAGAGAGAAGTATCAACCATAAACCCATGGAATTAAAACTCCAGTCCAGGGCCAAGTGGTGTGCTGATGGATTTTTAACAACCAGCTCTACCAGAGGAGAGGAAAGAAAGGCCCTAATTTATAGTTTGCCATTTCCTGTGGTGTAAGTACTCCCATTACGGCCAATTTCAATCTACCAAGCATCACTGAATATGGAGTTGAGAAGCAATGCTAACAATCAGCTCTGCACACCACTCCCCAACCCCTATGCTTAGAGCACCCACTCTGGCCTTCCTCTGGCTGTGTAAATATTAGAGCCAGGCCTGATGGGAAAAACCTCATTTACTCCTATGGATTCTATGAGGATGGCTTTTCTATGAGCACAACTGGCTTCCTGGGCCATCCCTCCCTTCTCGTGGGTGGTGAAGAGCTGATTTATCTAATTGGGGCACTGGGGAGAAGAAACTCAGTGTGCTGGTCTTCTTCCCCTTCTCTCGGATCTGCCTGCCTGAAGACAGTGTGCTTTCTGCTTTGCCGTCGTGAGATAAAAGTCAGTGACCTTATGTCATAGTTTGCCCAGAACAGTCCTGGCGTTTCATCCTACTAGCTCCTCCTTTAACTCTCAAAAGTGTCTTGGTTTGGAATATAAATTATGTCACCTGAGGTAAAAGGGACTGCCCCTGAAGAGCAAGGCCTGGAGAAAGGTTACCCATTTCTGGGTGCAGTCCTAGGAAACCCTTTGTTACCATAAAATTGAGCCACATTTTTATTACCATCTTCTTGACACTATTCTCTAGTGCTAATTATATTCCAAACCAAGGAAGTAACAACAGGCATTATTTGGGGAGATTTTTAAAACATTAACAAACTGAGTGCCCTGAAAATTGACTGGCTGTGGCTCCTGGACAAGAATGAAGTCCAGGACTTCCCTGGTGGCGCAGTGGTTAAGAGTCTGCTTGCCGATGCAGGGGATGCGGGTTCATGCCCCGGTCCGGGAGGATCCCACATGCTGCGGAGCAGCTGGGTCCGTGAGCCATGTCCGCTGGGCCTGCGCGTCCAGAGCCTGTGCTCGGCAACGGGAGAAGCCACCACAGTGAGAGGGCTGCATACCGCAAAAAAAAAAAAAAAAGAAGTCCACACACATAGATACAAAGGAGACCAGGTTCCCTCAACAACGGCCCACAAGCTCCCAGATCTACATTAAGTAAACAAAAGGTAAGAAGTTTTAGTGAGAACTTACCCATCAACAACACTGCTACATTAGAAGTTTAGAATTATATAGGGGTGACTTTCTAAGGTATAAGTCACAACCACAGATATGTAGGACACATCATACTCTTTGTCGTTGCCTAAGTGGATTTATGCTAGCTACCGTTAGAGGGACCTGCTGATCTCCAAATATCATTTTTTCCCAACCTTAGCTGCCTTTTTGCCCTACAAATAAACTCCACTTTCTTCAGCCCCCCATCTGTGTAGCTACATAGATGAAGCTGTGGAAAACCCAAGTGGCACTCAGAGTAAAATTACAAAGCTTTTAATATTTGTGAAGCACTTAAATTGTACTATTTCACAATGTATCCCTAAACTACCTTCTCATCTTAAATCAAAGACCACCTGACCATATATTTAGAGCAAACATGGAATTGATCATTTACTTTTTAAAGGTCACACCCAATTACAAAGAATCACAACCGACTCATACAGCTCAATAGCATAAACCCCAAATACCCCAATTAAAAAATGAACAACCTGACTAAACATTTTTCCCAAAAAGATATATGAATGGCCAACAGGTATATGAAAATGTGCTCAACATCACTAATCATCAGGGAAGTGCAAATCAAAATCACAATGAGATATCACCTCATACCTGTTAGGATGTCTATCATCGTTTTAAAACTAATAAAAAATTTTCAGTAAAGTTGCAGCATACAAAAGTCAGTTACAGGGACTTCCTCAGTGGTCCAGTGGTAAAGAATCTGCCTTCTAATGCAGGGGACCCAGGTTCGATCCCTGGTTGGGGAACTAAGATCCCACATGCCAAGGGGCAACTAAGCCCATGCACCACAACTACTGAGCTCTCACGCCTCAATGAAAGAGCCCGTGTGCTGCAAACTACAGAGCCCACTCGCTCTGGAGCCCACACACCACAACTACAGAGCCCACACACCCTAGAGAGAGAAAACCCGCACACCACAACTAGAGAGGCCTGTGTGCCGCAACGAAGAGCCCACGCACCGCAACAAAAAAGATCCCGCAGACTTCCCTGGTGGCGCAGTGGTTGAGAGCCCGCCTGCCGATGCAGGGGACACGGGTTCATGCCCTGGTCCAGGAAGATCCCACGTGCCGTGGAGCGGCTAGGCCCGTGAGCCATGGCCGCTGAGCCTGCATGTCTGGAGCCTGTGCTCCACAACGGGAGAGGCCACAACAGTGAGAGGCCTGCGTACCACAAAAAAAAAAAAAAAAAGATCCCGCAATACTCAACGAAGATCCCACATGTTGCAAGTAAGATCCAACGCAGCCAAAAAAAGAAAAGAAAAGAAATAATAAAAGAAAAGAAACAAAAACAAGTTTATTTTTTTAATGAACTACTATCATACACTAATAATGAACTATCATAGAGAATGCATTATGAGTAAAGAACCATCGTAAAGAGAAATAATGAACGATCATAAAGAGATAATGAACATTAACATATTCATACTCACATTATGAATAATGAACTATCATAAAGAGAAATAAGAAAAAAACCTTATTTACAATTGCATTAAAAAGAATAAAATACTTAGGTATAAACTTAACCGAGGATATGAAAGATCTGTATGCTGAAATCTGTAAGATGTTGATGAAAGAAATCAAAGAAGACACAAACAAATGGAAAGATATTCTATGCTCGTGGATTGAAAGAATTAATTTTTTTTAATATCCCTACCTACCCAAAGTGATCTACAGATTCAATGCAATCCCTATGAAAATTCCAATGTCATTTTTCAGAAAAAGGAAAAATAATGCTAAAATTTGTATGGAAGCACAAAAGACCCCAGATAGACAAAGCAATCTTGAGGCAGAAGAACAAAGCTGGAGGCATCACACTTACTGATTTCAAACTGTATTACAGAGCTATAGTAATCATAACAGTATAGTACTGGCAAAAAAATAGACACATAGATCAATGGAACAGAATAGAGAGCCCAGAAGTAAACCCATGCATATATGGTCAATTAACTTATGACAAAGGAGGCAAGACTATACAAAGGGCAAAGGATAATCTCTTCAATAAATGGTGTTGGGAAAACTGGACAACCACATGCAAGAGAATGAAACTGGACCACTACCTTACACCATACACTAAAATAAACTCAAAATGGATTAAAGACTTAAATTTTAGACCTGAAATTGTAAAACTCCTAAAGAAAACACAGAGGGTAATCTCCTCAACATGGGTCTAGGCAATGATTTTTTTGGACTTGACACCAAAAGCAAAGGCTACAAAAGCAAAAATGAACAAGTGGGACTGTATCAAACTAAAAAGCTTCTGCACAGCAAAGAAAACCATCAACAAAATGAAAAGATAATCTATGGAATGGGAAGAAATATTTGCAAATGACATATCTGATAAAGGGTTAATATTCAAAATATATAAAGGCCTTACACAACTCCATGGCAAAAAAAATAAAAAAAGACAATTCCATTTTAAGATGGGCAGAGGAACTGAATAGACATTTTCCAAAGAAGATACACAAATGGCCAACAGATACATAGAAAGATGCTCACTAATCATCAGGGAAATGCAAATGAAAACCACAATGAGATATCACCTCACACCTGTCAGAATGGCCATATCAAGAAGACACAAATAACAAGTATTGCTGAGGGTGTGGAGAAAAGGGAACCCTCTTGCACTGTTGGTGGGAATGTAAATTGATACAGCCACTATGGAGAACAGTATGGAGGTTCCTCAAAAAACTAAAAATAGAACTACCACTCGACCCAGCAATCCCAGGTTTTCCCAGTTCTTAGAGGTCTTCACCCTCTTCCTCCAGATTGCTCCTGTAAGCCTCACAAACGTTCTTGCTTACTTGTCTTTCTGTCTCCCCTAGACCACTTTTATGCTCTGAATTTTATTTTCCAGTACAATATGGCCCATCATCAAGGTGACTGACGAAAGGAAAAGTTTTCTTTTCTTTTTTTTTTTTTTTTTTTGCGGTACGCGGGCCTCTCACTGTTGTGGCCTCTCCCGTTGCGGACCACAGGCTCCGGACGCGCAGGCTCAGCGGCCATGGCTCAGGGGCCCAGCCGCTCCACGGCACGTGGGATCTTCCCAGACCGGGGCACGAACTCGCGTCCTCTCCATCGGCAGGTGGACTCTCAACCACTGCGCCACCAGAGAGCCCGGAAAAGTTTTCTTTTTGAGAAATTTTCTTGATAGATTTTATTTTCCTCTTTGCTTTCCCTTTTTTCAATTTTTAAAAATGTTTTAAATTGAGATATAATTGACATGTAACATTGTATAAGTTTAAGGTATATAACATGTTGACTTGATAAATTTATATATTGCAAGATGATTACCACCACAGCATTAGCTAACACCTTTATCACATCAAGTAATTACCATTTCTTTCTTGTGAGAACATTTAAGATCTCAATAGCTTTTAAATGTACATGTCCTCCCACCACCCCATCAATTTTTCAAATTAACTTTCTTACTACATAGATTTCTTCCCGCACCTGTAATTAATATTCTTCTCTTTTTACATTCTTTCCCTTGGGATCCTTACCCAGTTGGATAGCAAATGGCTCCCACCTTTCAATCTTCAACTTTTATTTCTCTTTCATATTCTGGACTTACATCTCCATTCTGAAGGATATCTTCACCAAAACTTACCACACAGACCTCAAAGTCAGCACATAATCAAAGGAAAATAAGGAATCTTTTGTGAGGCTCTTATTCCATGTGGATCATCAATATGGACTACAGAGTAAAGTAACAAAGGTTTACTCTAGGAAGAAGACTGGGATCCAGGTGTCAAGGCCCCCAAGGACGTGAAGTGACTTTCTGCCAGTCAAAAGATCATGGTTTATCAGATGCCTCTGAAGTCTCAAAGCAGGGGCTGCTGATAGAGGATTGTAGAACAGTAATTTAAAGGTGAGCATTGAAATCAACCTAGATGTCTACAACTTCAAAGTCATGATACACAAAATTAAAGGCATCATCTTCTGTTCCTGACTTTTCCATTTCTGTTAATGGAACTCTTATTTTTCTGGTCACACAATTTCAAAAAATTTAGCTTTGACTCTTCTGTCTTGATCTTAGCCTATATTCCTTCAATTGTCTAGTTCTTTCACTTCAGACTCTAAAATGTCCTTTCCCTTTGCTACCTCATAATCTTTCAATAAAATGGGCATCTAAAATTTCTCTCTTTCCTCAGATTTCTTTTTTCATTTAATCCAATCCTTCCCATCTACTGCTACCAGTAAACAGATTTTCATAAAGTACAATGCTTATGATACCACTTCCCTATAAAATCTTCGAAGGTTCTTGTACACACTCCATAGTAAACTCCCTGTTGCCAAATCCAAGGGTCGATTCTCAGTCTTTATTTTATTCAACCAGTCAAAACCATTTGACAATTAATCTCTAATTTGGATTTCTGCAATTGGTCTCCTGTTTCAATCCTTACTTAATAATTTATTTCATAAACAGCTATGGTGATACTTTAAAACATAAGTCAGATGATGTCACTATTCTAATAAAGTCCTCCAATGGCTTATTTCTATCTCACTTAGGGTGAAATTCAAAGCACTTACAATGGTCTGCAAGACCCTATATGATGTGGTTGGCTACTCACTACCTCTCTGCCTCATCATCTTACCACAACCTTCCATCTTTTTTTAACCCTAATTCTAGCCATACCTGTAGTCTTACTAAAGGACAACAAAATGCTCTCACCTCTGGGGCTTTGCAATAGCAGTTCCCTTGACCTGAGTGCCACATGCTCTCTCTGACTCACTCAAATGTCTATTCAAATATCACTTCTCTCTCCACTCTGTTTAACATTCCCACAGCCTACCCAGGCATTCCCTATTCTCCGTAACACTTAGCACCATTTGCAGTATTATATTTGTGTAATATTCTATATTGTCTGTTTCTTCCCACTAGAATATAAGCTTCGTGACAGGAAGATCTTTGTTTCCTTTACAGCTGTAGTCCCTGAGAGTAAAAGAGTACCTTGTACTTAGTAGATATCCAATAAATATATGCTGAATGAATGAATGAATCTGTCACAGAAAGACCCTTCCAACAGAAACCCCATGCTAGCACTGTGGAGCCCAACCTGTTGGCCAAGTACCTGGGAGGTATTGGAATAATGTAAAGGGGTCTGAGAATTCACATAAGTCCAATTATTCTCTGTAAACTAAACAAATTTCTGCTATGTATATATGTTAACTTAAAAACAATTGTTAAAAAGTATATTTTATCATCGTGTATTTTCCCAATCAAAGGCACTAACAATGCAGTCACTGTTACGTAAGGGCCTATTGATTTATTTCTTATTAAAAGGAAATTTTCATACTCAAAAGCATTAGGAACCCTACTGTGCTGGCCAAATGAAACCCCTGTCTTTTCTCCAGGTTGTCCATTAACCTTCACACCTGTGCCTTTGCTCACATTTGTATCTTAACTAGAAAAACCTTTTCCTCTCTTCCTCCTCTTCCCACCCCACCCTTTAATTGCTTTGCCTTCACAAATCTTTTTTTTTTTTTTTTTTTTTTTTTTTTTTTGCGGTACGCAGGCCTCTCTCACTGCCGTGGCCCCTCCCGCCGCGGAGCACAGGCCCCAGACGCGCAGGCCCAGCAGCCATGGCTCACGGCCTAGCCGCTCCGCGGCACGCGGGAACCTCCCCGAGCGGGGCACGAACCCGCGCCCCCCTCATCAGCAGGCGGACTCCCAACCACTGTGCCACCAGGGAAGTCCCCAAATCTTAAATCGTCATTATCTACTTCTGAATGAGCATGTTCCTCAGTGAGAGCTGGCAATGAGACCCATGATGACTGCCTGTGGTGAGGGATGGGTAGGAAGGAAGTGCTAGTTTGTCTAGAGTCCCCCCTGATTAAATGTCCCAAACAGAGCCTTCCCACCAGCAAAGCCCATCCACTCAGCGTTCCCCCATGACACAACATGCTAATTCTTGACCCTGCACTATTTTTTCATACCAACCAAAGTTCTCTGCCCACTGCTCTCTGCCAAATACCTCCTACCACATCCTCATTTTGATTCAACCGTCACATATTTCTGTAAGCTTTCCTGGTTAACCAACACCACGTTCTTCTCATTCCTCTATGGTCTTCAACAATGAATAATTTTCAAGTAAATTTTCTACTCTGGTAACTTCTTTTGTAACAGTTTCCTTTTTATCGTTTGTTCTCTTAAATGTGAAATCCTGCCTGAGATATAAGTGCCTCATAAATTTCTTTTCTTTCATAGGTCTCTTCCCATTATACCATAGTGCCTAGTACTATACTAGATACAGAAGAGATATTGAAAACTATGCTGTGAACCCACTGTTCCACTAAAAGTTTTTCTATAACAAACATGGGCAAAGTTTTAAAGTATCAACAGACTGAAAGAAAAAAATATAATGTATGTATGTGTGTTTGTTTGCACACACAGTTTAGACACCTGCATATAAATTGTAAGGTCCAAGGGGATATGGTTGAGGACCTGACCACACTTGCTACAATATACATAAAAATATGAGAACCTGTATGCAAGAGAATATATAACAAATATATATCAGGAAAAGATTGATAATTTAGATTGATAAATAAAAACTTATGCATTATAAATAATATCACTGGCAATGTTTTTAAAAGGAGCACAATGAAATATTAGCCATAAAAAAGAATGAAATCTTGCCATTTGCAACAATATTGGATGGAGCTAGAGGGTACTATGCTAAGTGAAAAAAGTCAGACAGAAAAAGACAAAAACCAAGGCTTGCCTGGTGGCGCAGTGGTTAAGAATCCGCCTGCCAATGCAGGGGACACGGGTTCGAGACCTGTTCTGGGAAGATCCCACGTGCCGCAGAGCAACTAAGCCCATGTGCCTGCGTGCCTAGAACCCGTGCTCCGCAACAAAGAGAAGCCACCACAATGAGAAGCCCGCACACCAAAATGAGAAGCCCGCATACCACAACGAAGAGTAGCCCCCTCAAATACCGTAAGCTAACACATATATATGGAATTAAAAAAAAAATGTCATGAAGAACCTAGGGGTAAGACAGGAATAAAGACGCAGACCTACTGGAGAACGGACTTGAGGATATGGGGAGGGGGAAGGGTGAGCTTTGACAGGGCGAGAGAGAGTCATGGACATATACACACTAACAAAAGTAGTAAGGTAGATAGCTAGTGGGAAGCAGCCTCATGGCACAGGGATATTAGCTCGGTGCTTTGTGACAGCCTGGAGGGGTGGGATAGGGAGGGTGGGAGAGAGGGAGACGCAAGAGGGAAGACATATGGGAACATATGTATATGTATAACTGATTCACTTTGTTATAAAGCAGAAACAAACACACCATTGTAAAGCAATTATACCCCAATAAAGATGTTAAAAAAAAAAAAGAGTAGCCCCCTCTTGCTGCAACTAAAAGAAAGCCCATGTGCAGCAACAAGGACCCAATGCAGCCATAAATAAATAAATAAATAAATTTATTAAAAAAAAGAAAAAGAGAAAAATCATATGTTTAATTTATATGTGGAATCTAAAAAACAAAACAAATGAACAAACAAAACAAAACAGAAACATACATACAGAGAGCAAACTGGTGGTTGCCAGAGGGAAGGGGGGCTGGGGGAATGGACAAAATAGGTGACGGGGATTTAAGGGTACAAACTTCCAGTCATAAAATAAATAAGTCATGGGGATGTAATACACAGCATAGAGAATATAGCTGATAATACTGTAATAACTTTCTATGGTGACAGATGGTAACTAGACTCATAGTGGTGATCATTTCATAATGTAAGTGTCGAGCCACTATGTTGCACACCTGAAACTAATGTAATATTGTATGTCAACTATAATAAAAAATAAAGTAAAATAAAATAAAGTAAAAGGAGCAATAATCCAGAAAGAATATTTTCCATATATATAACAAATTATTATCCTTAATATACCAAGAATTCCTACATATCCAATAATAAACAAAACAACCCAATAAAAATGGGTAAAGGATAGAAGTACAGAAAGAATAAGAGGCAGTTCCCAAAAGAAAAGATAAAATGGTCAATAAGCATAAAAGGATGAACAAGCAGAAAATGAAAGTAAAAACAATAATAAAATACCAGTTCTTAGCTATCAGAATGACCAAAAAAATAAAGAGTTTGATTATATCAAGTGTTGGCAGACATGCAGACAAGGAAATGTGGAAAAACAGCCCTTTCATTACATTGGCCCCTTCAGAGGGCAATAATTAGTGTGTATCAAACCAAAAATACACATACCGCATGGCCCAATAATCCCACTTCTCAGTATCTCCTCTAGACAAATACCCATGTGCATAAGAATCTTTATAAGCATTGCTTATAACTCTGCAAACAAGCCTAAAAAGGAGACAGGCTAAGTATTATGAAATATTATATCGCTATTAAAAAGAATAAACTAGGTATGTATGTAATATCACAGGTAAATCCCCCAAGATGTGTTGCATCTTGGGGTAAAAGGCAACTGCATACAGTGGTACTACAGTATTTTACCATTTTTGTAAAACACACTCATACATACATATGCCCCTATTCAAGTTCACAAGAAGTACCAAACAACTTCTATGTGTGCATTTACATATATATCACAGTTTAAATAACATCCACAAACCTACAACTGTGGTTACTGGTGAGAGGAAGAGAGGATTATGGCTGGGGTGCCAGTCAAAGGAAAATTTATCCATTTCTGTCAAGTTTTAATTTGGGGAGAGAAGCATTATCCATGAACTATTTGTGTAGCATTATCCATATACTATTTGTGTACTTTACTAAATGTAAAATAACCAAAGTGTTTGCTGATGGCATGCAAATAAAAGAGTCATCCCTTAAGCAGGTGCCAAGACTGATGGCTTTGCACTTCCCAAGGAGCCCAGCCAGTACTGTTTACCTGGTAGGCTCAAGTACATGCTTGTTAAAATGGGTGAATGTATGGGGATGAAACAGGAGGTTGGAGCCAGATCATGAAGATCCTTAATTTCTGAGCTCAAGAGCTTGTAATTTGTTTGAGATAACAGATTAATTAAATGAGATAATACATTTAACACAGTTTCTGTTGATACATTTTAGCTTTTATGATTAACATCACATTTCAGTTCTATCCTGTTTCATGACCAGAAGATGGAGCTCCAAGCATTTAAACCTTTTTTTTTTCTTCTTTTTTCTCTTTTCTCTTGTTTTGTTGGAGTCTTCATAGAGGTTGTGGTTTTGTTACTTTAATTCTGGTTCCCATTTAAACCCTTCCATTTGTATTTAGTTCTCAGATTATCAAAATCCAATTGCTGACAGAGAGCAGATGGGAGGAGTAACCTATAGGGGAAGCTCACCCTTTAGTTTGATTTTCCTACCTCTGGGGACGTCTTTGTTTCATGCACTAGTTCATACATTTTTTTATCCAACTGTTCCCATTTGGAACTCCTCAAAATGGAAAAGCCCACTCTAAACAGGTGCTGACATCCCATGCTGTTCTCATGGGACGGAAAATTCCAATCCTGCTACACAAAGACTTTGTCACTGTGTGCAGCCAGGAACTTGTGCATTGAGGGAAGAGAACCTGGCAGGGCTAGAATAGATACTATGGACTGTTCTCCAGTTTCTATGTTTTTCTAACATAATTCCACAGAATTCTTCCTTGAGACCTCTAAAGACGCATGGGAAATAATGAATTTTCTAAATTTCCATAATATCTACTCTATTACCATTATTTTGATGTTATTAATACAGCTGTATCTCTAGCTATTTATTGAAGATTCATTCATTTGTTCACTCTTTTTTTTTCAATAGATATTTATTGATCACCACTGCAAAATTGCAGAAGGGTGGGTTTCCCTGGTGGCACAGTGGTTGAGAGTCCGCCTGCCGATGCAGGGGACACAGGTTCGTGCCCCAGTCCGGGAAGATCCCACATGCCGCGGAGCGGCTGGGCCTGTGAGTCATGGCCGCTGAGCCTGCACGTCCGGAGCCTGTGCTCCGCAACGGAAGAGGCCACAACAGTGAGAGGCCCGCGTACTGGAAAAAAAAAAAAAAATTGCAGAAGGGTTATGGTAGGACACACACGCACATGCACACACACCCCCTACTCTAAGTCCTCAGTGTATTTATCCAAGAATACACAATCTAAGAAAGCCAGGAGAGACTCAAGCAGGAGCAGCATCACCTATTAAGATTTTTTCCTTGCCTTTTGTTCCTTACCCTGAGGGCAAAACTGTCAGGGACTCTGGTAAGGGTCTGCAAGAAAAATGTCTTGCTTCACCAATTGCCCTGTTATACTCAGGCTTACATAGCTATTTTGAAAACAAAACAAAACAAAAAACTAACAATATATACAGCATGGTTTAATGGAATGTTTATATACATTTGGTTGCTCTGTTTCTTGATCTAAATTCAGCATCAGAGATACATGTCTTCCGCTGGTCCACAACCAGGTATACTACAGTAAAAATCTTTCTACTCACTGCTTCCCAGAATCCTTCTTGAAAGGCTCTTATGTCTGTACCTACCAAACTTCTCCCTGGTTCTAAACGAGCATTTCTAAATATCTTCTGGTCATTTTCAATTGTAAATTCAAAAAGGTTTAAATTGAACTTATTTTCTTTCTCAGTCCTTTTCCTCTCCCCATAAAAACTTGGTCTCCTTTCAGCTTTCTGGAGATCACTTTTCTGCATTCATCAACTTAGTAGTCTAAATTTAAAACCTTGCAGAAATCACTTTGGATTTCATTTCTCCCTCACCTCCCACATGCAGTCAGCAAGTCCTGCCCGTTCTACTTCCACAGTGTGCCCCAAATCCAGTCCTTGCATATATCCATTGTCAGCAACCTTCTCTCCCACAATAATTTCAGTAGTCCCCTAGCTATCTCTACTCTGTTTCTACTCAATCTATTCAGGAAATATGTATAATTTTTACACATATATGCATTCTTTTTTTCATATTCTTTTCCATTATGGTTTATCCCAGGAGATTGGATATAGTTCCCTGTGATATACAGTAGGACCTTGTTGTTTATCCATTCCAAATATAACAGTTTGCATCTGCTAACCCCAAACTTCCAGTATATCCCTTTCCCTCCTCCCCTCCCTGTTCCCCTTTGGCAACCACAAGTCTATTCTCTATGTCTGTGAATCTGTTTCTAAAAAGGTTATATTAACACCATACCAGAAGTACCAGATAAATACAGGTACCTCTGTATTTTTATTTGCTAAATCTAGTAGCCCTGTACCATACTCACCTTTCTAAACACATTTCTGGTCTTGTAATGCTCCTATTTAAACTCTCCCCCCTTTCTATTACTGAATTAGTTATTTTAGTTTTTGGTTTTTGTTGTTGTTTTAGTTTCCTATCCATTACTGAATTAAAGCAAAACTCCTTAGCCCATCACTCTACAAATATTGTATTAATCACCCACGATGCACAAGACACTCCGATTTGTGTTGTAAAGTACGCAAAATAAATAATTTACAGTCTCTGTCCTTAAGGAGCTTACACGCTAAAGAATGATCATTGACATGAAGAAAAAGCAAACATAGAGTGGTTAAATCCAATTTAGTTTGAGGGATGAGAGTTGAGGAGGTTTCCAGGTTTATAATCTTGTTACCTAGATCTTAATTTGGCCTTAGGCCAATGAAAGTTTTTTTTAACCCCACCCACACCCTAGTTCTAAAAACCACTCACTAAAACAAGTCAACTTCTTGACATTCACCCTTGGCCTGTGACAAAGCCAGTCCTGGCTAATGAAGCTTTTCCCCACCATATAAAGCAGAAGAAAGCAAGCTCTCTTTACTGAGTTCCATAGCTGAGAAAACCAAGTATAGAGGTTTCATGACTTAGAATCCTGAATGATTAGAGGAGGCAAAAATGCAAGGAACAATTAGCATTCCTTCTGAAGCTAAATAAGACTTAAAACCTTTGATGAATAAAGCGATTTCATTTGAATAAACAAAATATAGACAGTGATATAGGAATAAGCAAATCAATAAGACATAATTAATATAGGAATAGCTGTTTCAAAGATTCAAAATTAAAAAGCAAAAACTTGAGGATATTCTAAACATCTGTTTCTGGAGAATTTCAAACACTGAGATCCACTGGGTCACAAAGAAATAATGAGGACAAGATGATGCTGTCTGGCAATAGCTTCCAAAAAATAACCCTAGAATGTGGAAATATATCTAGCCTATATATTTCTTATATACGTTCATCAGTGCTATAGAATCAATATAGAGTTATATGACTATTTTTGGAAACTTTAATATAAAGCAATTCTGTGATATTTTAAGAAAGAAACATAAGAACTACAAGACTGGGGGAGAGGAAAGGGAAAAAAACTTATCTTCTACTTTTACCTTTTTATATCTTTTGAATTCTGTAACATGGGCATATATAATTGTTCAAAAAACATTAAACAAAAACTTTTTGTTTATTAAAGAATATCAGCTTATTATGGATATATAATTGTTTTAGTTTTCCAATAAATTTCCCAAACACACACCATTTTGCTGCTGAACAGCAGCTCCCCAAATACATCTTGCCTATTTATGTGCTTTTCAAAAAATCTGGTTACTACAACAATCTCATTCAGCTATTTCAGATTCAGTCCTGTTCACTTAAACACTTCAACTGTATTTTCTATCAAAACTCTACTTGTCCCATGACCCAGAAGAGTTCAGACTTTCAGTTTTGGACTAAAAGCTGAGGGAGTTTGGTGGGGCAGAGAAGAGATGGGCTTCAGGTAGTACAGGGACAATGAGTTCTGGCTCTTTGTCACCTCCACCCCCTCCTTTTTCTAGGTGTGAGCTCCTTTGGAATTGGGTCAGGGAGGAAGCAGGAGCATCTCCTCTTGTGATTGAGCAAACTCTCATCCCTCTCCTCGGTTGACTCTAACTACTAGCCTGGACTATCGTCTATGGGCTCAGGGAGGACCAGTGGTGGCTCCAAGATTCCCCTCTGCAGAGAGATTTGGTTACCTCCTTTAGCAGACGCTGCCCTGGTGGCCTTCCCCCATATATGGGTCCCTCTTTGCCCCCACACTGCATCAATCTTGGGGCATCTGTGGCTACCAGTCTCATATACTTCTCAGAGCCAGTTCTCAGGTCTGCAGGCATGTAAGGACTTCCTAATCTCCACTTGGAAGACAGAGACCACCTCTCCACCTGGATTTTGTTCCACTCATGCCATTTCCACTCAGCTCTCTTTCCCCACATTCCCATAGCACACGAGGTGCATCAGCAAGTCTGCTACTTAAGAAGGTCATACAGCCAGGGAACAAAATGTCTGTTTACTTTTCTTCTCAAGTGATTTACTTGAGCTCCCCTCCCTCACACACTTGACTTGAGAGAAGGAATGACTCTGTACCTCTACTCCCTAAAAGGCTGTCTTCCTCTCTCCCAAAGTCCCCTGGGAGTCACAGGTGGTTGAGCCCATTCTCTAACTGTGGGCCTCTCAGTGAGTTCTACAGAAGGGTGGCTGACCCCAACTGCTAGTGACTCTACAAATTTAGGATATGGACCACATTGTGCCTTCTGTCTTCAGTTTGGGTCTTAACAGTAGTTATGCTGCACAAAAGAAAGCTCCTACTTGACATCCTATAATACTTGTCAATGGTTTCCATCATCCATATTTTGTTCAGACACCACCACAATTTCAAATCTAAATGATTAGAATGTTTTTTAAATTTTATTTTATTTTATTTTATTTTTGCGGTACGCGGACCTCTCCCGTTGCAGAGCACAGGCTCCAGACGCGCAGGCTCAGTGGCCATGGCTCATGGGCCCAGCCGCTCCACGGCATGTGGGATCTTCCCAGACCGGAGCACAAACCCGTGTCCCCTGCATCGGCAGGCGGACTCTCAACCACTGCGCCACCAGGGAAGCTCCGAGAATGTTTTTGATAATAACATTTCTCAAACCTAGCTCACATCAAACTACCAAGAAGGTTTGTTTTTTTTTTTTTAATACAGATATCCATTCTAGATCCACTTGATCAGAATGTCCAGGGCTAGGGTCAGGGAATCTGCAACTGATTCAAATACAAGCAGCCCAATGTTTAGAAACTTCTGGGTGAGAACTCAAAAAAAAAAAGAGGGAAAGAGATTTAGACAAAAGGTCAAAAAACGATTTGGGTTAATTTATAAGCCCCATGGACAGAAACCATACCTGATTCATTTTTGTAGCTCCAACACTTAGAGCAGTGCCTAGCACATACCAGACTTTCAGTAAATATTTGTTGCATGAATGAATGGATGAGTGGAACATTTCCATTTTATGGGGAAAACAACTATCAATCTCACCAATGTGTACCACAACACCCAGTGGGAAACCAAGAATCTAGCAAAAGTATATGTATTTTTTTTTCTGTAATGATCATAATAGAAATAAAGAGATCTTTTTTGAACTTGGATGTAGCTAAACTAGGTGAAATGAGAAATGCTACTTAGGCTGACTGGTCACTGCGGTGAGACTTCTCAGGGCTGCCTCACCACCATGGAAAGATCTCAGCCATGCAGGATCCGGAACTGACCAGGAGGGAGGAAATCAGAACAAAGGTAGGGAGTTGGAAGAGCTCCATAACTGCCAAGCTAACAATTGGTGCATCCTTTTCCACCATAACAAAATGAGTATGTAATGTAACCTGCCAACATGATCAAACCGTTTAAATTAAAGAGAGCTGGGGCTTCGCTGGTGGCGCAGTGCTTGATAGTCCACCTGCCGATGCAGGGGACACGGGATCGTGCCCCGGTCTAGGAGGATCCCACATGCCGCGGAGCGGCTAGGCCCGTGAGCCATGGCCGCTGAGCCTGCGCGTCCGGAGCCTGTGCTCCACAACGGGAGAGGCCACAACAGTGAGAGGCCCGTGTACCGCAAAAAAAAAAAAGAAAAAAGAGTGCTGCACTAGGAGCCTGCTGAGCTCCCAGGCCAATCCTCCGCCCTCCAAAACCCACTCCAGGCCACGTGGGTCCGTGGGCGCACAGGAGAGAGGCTGCGGAGATTAGGAGAGGCAGGGCGGAGGGGCCCTGTGTGAGGAGCGGGAGAGGAGGGGAGGGTGATTGCCCCACTCACTCGGGCACAGGGAGTCTGCTGAGCTCCCAAGCAGGTCCCCTGCCCTACAAGGCCCCCCCTTACCCCCCGCTCCACCCCACCGGCCGCAATCGTCCTGGGGGTATAGGAGGGAGTCTGAGGAGATCAGGAGAGGCAGGTGGGAGGGGCCCTCCCAGACCCCAGACCGGAGGAGCTGGAAAGGAGAGGAGGGTGTTTGCCCTGTCCACTCAAGCCCAGGAAGCCTCCTAGGCTCCCAGGTGAGGTGCCCTGCCCTCTGAGACCAGGGTGGGGGCACACCTGGGCCCCTTCTGTTCCTTGAGCCTAAGCTCCACTCCCCACAGCCCCCAGGGCCTTTTCCAGCCCTGTGGGTCCTGAGCATTGGCCCCGCCCACAGCCCAAACCTCGCCCCTGCTTAGGCCCTGCTCTCCACAGCCAAGGCCTTCCCCACCCTTTTCCTTTTTTCCTTTTCCCCTTCTCCTCTTTCTTATTATTGTGGTACTGGTGTATCTTCTGGTTGTTGATTCATCTATATTTTTATTTTTACATTCTTTCTAACATATCTGTTAGTTTCCTAGTCTAATTTTATTTTTTACTTTGTTATTTTTCTCTCTCTCTTTTTTTTTTTGCCAGCCCACGTGGCTTGCAGGATCTTGATTCACGAGCCCGGGGTCAGGGGGGAAGCTTCTGCAGTGGGAGCTCTGAGTCCGAGCCACTGGACTAACAGAGAACCTCAGACCCCACGGAATATTCACTGGAGTGAGGTGTCACAGAGTTCCGCATCTCAGCACCAAGACCCAGCTCTACCCAATAGCCTACAAATTCCAGTGTTGGAAGCCTCAGGCCAGACAACCAGTAAAACAAGAACACAATCCCACTCATAAAAAAAAAAAAAAAAAAAAAGAGACAGCAAAAAATATGTCACAGATGAAGGAGCAAGGTAAAAACCTACAGGACCAAATCAATGAGATGAAATAGTCAATCTACCCAAAAGAGAATTCAGAGTAATGATAGTAAAGATGATTCAGAATCTCAGAAATAGAATGGAAGCACAGATTGAGAAAATACAAGAAATGTTTAACAAAGGTCTAGAAGAATTAAAGAACAAACAAACAGAGATGAACAACACAATAACTGAAATGAAAAATACAACAGAAGAAATCAAAAACAGAATAACGGAGGCAGAAGAATGAATAAGTGAGCTGGAAGACAAAATGGTGGAAATAACTGCCAAGGAGCAGAAAAAAGAAAAAAGAATGAGAAGAATTGAAGACAATCTCCGAGACTCCTGGGACAAAACTAAACGCACCAACATTCGAACTATAGGGGTCCCAGAAGAAGAAGAAAAAAAGAAAGGGTCTGAGAAGATGTTTGAAGAGAATATAATGGAAAACTTCCCTAACATGGGAAAGGAAATAGTCACCCAAGTCCAGGAAGCACAGAGAGTCCCATACAGGATAAACTCTAGGAAAAACACACCAAGACACAGATTAATCAAACTAAAAAAAATTAAATTCAAAGAAAAAATATTAAAAGCAGCAGGAGAAAAACAAAAAATAACATACAAAGAAATCCCCATAAGGTTATCAGCTGATTTTTCAGTGGAAACTCTGCAGGCCAGAAGGGATTGGCAGGATATACTTAAAGTGATGAAAGAGAAAAATCTACAACCAAGATTACTCTTCCCAGCAACGATCTCACTCACATTTGATGGAGAAGTCGAAAGCTTTTCAGACAAGCAAAAGCTAAGAGAATTCAGCACCACCAAACCAGCTTTACAACAAATGCTAAAGAAACTTCTCTAACAGGGAAACACAAGAGAAGAAAAAGACCCTCAAAAACAAACCCAAAACAATTAAGAAAATGGTAATAGGAACATACATACCCCTAATAACCTTGAATGTAAATGGATTAAATGCCCCAACCAAAAGACGCAGACTGGCTGAATGGATACAAAAACAAGACCCTTATATAGGCTGTCTAAAAGAGACCCACTTCAGACCTAGGGACACATACAGACTGAAAGTGAAGGGATGGAAAAAGATATTCCATGCAAATGGAAATCAAAAGAAAGCTGGAGTAGCAATATTCATATCAGATAAAACAGACTTTACAATAAAGACTGTTACAAGAGATAAGGAGGGACACTACATAATGATCAAAGGATCAATCCAAGAAGAAGATATAACAATTATAAATGTTTATGCACCCAACATAGGAGCATCCCAATACATAAGTCAAATGCTAACAACAATGAAAGGAGAAGTCGACAGTAACACAATAATAGTAGGGGACTTTAACACCCCAATTACACCAATGGACAGATCATCCAAACAGAAAATAAATAAGGAAACACAAGCTTTAAATGACACAATAGACCAGATAGATCTAATTGATATTTATAGAACATTCCACCCAAAAGTGGCAGAATAAACTTTCTTCTCAAGTGCACATGGAACATTCTCCAGGATAGATCACATCTTGGGTCAAAATCAAGCCTCGGAAAATTTAAGAAAATTGAAATTGTATCAAGCATCTTTTCTGACCACAATGCTATGAGACTAGATATCAATTACAGGAAAAAAAAAACTGTAAAAAACAGAAATACATGAAGGCTAAACAGTGCACTACTAAGTAACCAAGAAATCCCTGTAGAAGTCAAAGAAGAAATTAAAAAAAAATACATAGAAACAAATGACAACGATGACCCAAAACCTGTGGGATGCAGCAAAAGCAGTTCTAAGAGGGAAGTTTATAGCAATTCAGTCTCATCTCAAGAAACAAGAAATATCTCAAATAAACAACCAAACCCTACACTTAAAACAACTAGAGACAGAAGAAAAAAGAAAACCCAAAGTCAGTAGAAGGAAAGAAATCATAAAGATCAGAGCAGAAATAAATGAAATAGAAATGAAGAAGACAATAGCAAAGATCAATAAATCTAAAATCTGGTTCTTTGAGAAGATGAACAAAATTGATAAACCATTAGCCAGACTCATCAAGAAAAAGAGGGAGAGGATGCAAGTCAATAAAATTAGAAATGAAAAAGGAGAAATCACAACAGACACTGCAGATATATGAAGGATTATAAGAGACTACTACAAACAACTATATGCCAATAAGATGGACAACCACAAAGAAATGGACAAATTCTTGGAAAGGTACAATTTTCCAAGACTGAACCAGGAAGAATTAGAAAATATAAACAGACCTATCACAAGTAATGAAATTGAAACCATAATTAAAAATCTTCCAACAAACAAAAGTCCAGGACCAGATGGTGTCACAGGCTAATACTATCAAACATTTAGAGGAGAGCTAACACTGATCCTTCTCAAAGTCTTCCAAAAATTGCAGATGTAGAAACACTCCCAAATTCAGTCTACAAAGCCACCATCACCCTGATACCAAAACCAGAAAAAGATATCACAAAAAAAGAAAATTATAGACCAATATCACTGATGAACATACACACAAAATTACTGAACAAAATACTAGCAAACAGAATCCAACAGCACATTGAAAGGATCATACACCATGATCAAGTGGGATTCATCCCAGGGATGCAAGGGTTCTTCAATATACTCAAATCAATCAATGTGATATACCACATTAACAAATTAAGGAATAAAAACCATAATATCATCTTAATAGATGCAGAAAAAGCTTTTGACAAAATTCAACTCCCATTTATGATAAAAACTCTCCAGAAAGTGGGAACAGAGGGAATCTACCTCAACATAATAAAGGCCATATATGACAAACCCACAGTGAGCATCACACTCAATGGTGAAAAACTGAAAGCATTTCCACTAGAATCAGGAACAAGACAAGGATGTCCGCTCTCACCACTCTTATTCAACATAGTTTTGGAAGTCATAGCCACAGCAATCAGAGAAAAAAAAGAAATAAAAGGAATACAAATTGGAAAATGAGAAGTAAAACTGTCACTATTTGCCGATGACATGATACTATACATAGAAAATCCTAAAGATGCCACCAGAAAACCGCTAGAACTAATCAATGAATTTGGTAAGGTTGCAGGATACAAAATTAATATACAGAAATCTTTTGCATTCCTATACACCAACAACGAAAAATCAGTAAGAGAAATTAAGGAAATAGTCCCATTTACCATTGCAACAAAAATAATAAAATACCTAGGAATAAACCTGCCTAAGGAGGTGAAAGACTTGTACTCAGAAAACTATAAAACACTGATGAAAGAAATCGAAAATGACATAAACAGATGGAGAAATATACCATGTACTTGGATTGGAAGAATCAATACTATGAAAATGACTATACTTCCCAAAGCAATCTACAGATTCAATGTAATCCCTATCAAACTACCAATGGCATTCTTCACAGAATTAGAACAAAAAATCTTACAATTCGTATGGAAACACAAAAGACCCCAAATAGCCAAAGCAAACTTGAGAAAGAAAAGTGGAGTTGGAGGAATCATGCTCCCCAACTTCAAACTATACCACAAAGCTACAGTAATCAAGACAGTATGGTACTGGCACTAAAACAGAAATATACATCAATGGTACAGGATAGAACGCCCAGAGATAAACCCACGCACATATGGGCACCTAATTTATGACAAAGGAGGCAAGGATATACAATGGAGAAAAGACAGTCTCTGGACAGCTATATGTAAAAAAATGAAATTAAAACACTACCTGACACCATACACAAAAATAAATGCCAAATGCATTAAAGACTTAAATGTAAGACCAGATACTATAAAACTTTTAGAGGAAAACATAGGAAAAACACTCTTTGACATAAACCACAGCAAGATCTTTTTTGACCTACCTCCTAGAGTAACAGAAATAAAAACAAAAATAAACAAATGGGACTTAATTAAACTTAAAAGCGTTTGCACAGCAAAGGAAACCATAAACAAGACAACCCTCAGAATGGGAGAAAATATTTGCAAATGAAACAACAGACAAAGGATTAATCTCCAAAATATACAAATAGCTTATGGAGCTCAGTATGAAAAAAACAATCCAGTTAAAAAATGGGCAGAAGACCTAAATAGACATTTCACCAAGGAAGACATACAGATGGCCAAGAGGCATATGAAAAGATGCTCAACATCACTAATTATTAGAGAAATGCAAATCAAAACTATAATGAAGTATCTCCTCACCCCAGTCAGAATGGCCATTATCAAAAAAGCTAGAAACAATAAATGCTGGAAAGGGTGTGGTTAAAAGGGAACCCTCCTACACCGTTGGTGGGAATGTAATATGATACAACCACTATGGAGAACAGTATGAAAGTTCCTTTAAAAACTAAAAATAGAATTACCATATGACACAGCAATCCCACTGCTGGGCACACACCCTGAGAAAACCATAATTCACAAAGAGACATGCACCAAAATGTTCACTGCAGCACTATTTACAATAGCCAGGACATGGATCCAACCTCTGTGCATCGACAGGTGAATGGATGAAGAAGATGTGACACATATATACAACGGAATATAACTCAATCATAAAAAGAAATGAAGTTGAACTCGTTGTAGCGAGGTGGATGGACCTAGAGTCTGTCATACAGTGAAGTCAGTCAGAAAGAGAAAAACAAATACTGTATGCTAACACAGGTATATGGAATCTAAAGAAAATGGTACTGATGAACCTAGTGGCAGGGCAGGAATAAAGATGCAGACATTGAGAACGGACTTGAGGACATGGGGTGGGGGGGAAGCTGGGGCGAAGTAAGAGTAGCATGGACATATATACACTACCAAACGTAAAATAGATAGCTAGTGGGAAGCAGCTGCATAGCACAGAGAGATCAGCTCCGTGCTTTGTGAGGACCTAGAGGGTCCTCTAGGATAGGGAGGGTGGGAAAGAGGCTCAAGAGAGAAGGGATATGGGGATATATGTATGCATATGGCTGATTCAGTTTGCTGTAAAACAGAAACTAACATTGTAAAGCAATTATACTCCAATAAAGATCTATTTTTAAAAAAAAGAAAAACAAAGTGCTGAAAATTTACAAAACAATTCTCCCTCACTGGCTACCTTTTCTCCAGATTCCATTCTGTTTATCAGATTCAGAGGTTAACCAGTCTTTGTCTAAGCAAGTTACAAAGAAATTGATTCTACTTGAGCCTATTACCTTATAGTCATGTTTAAGACCACTTACTCTGAGAATACACTCAGATCCCCTTGATTACAGTGTGTGGTGTGTAATCAGATGAGTTAACATGAGAAAATAACATACTTTTTGGGATTGTTTTGAGGTGGTGGTTGCTATTATAGGTTATTTTACTACAGTTGTTGATATTGTTATCATTGCTATAGACTCACCAAGGAGAGATAGTAATCTCTTTTCCCCACCCCACTGCAGGAAAGAGGAAGCACTGGTTTCTAAAAGTTTAGCTCCTTGCTTCCCTCACCAGGAAGGAAGTAAACAGCTTGTGTTTGAGGTAGGTTGGAAGAGATTCAGCTTAATTCCCCAGAGGCAGTGGTGTGGAGGAGAGACGGTAGAAGTTGCCACCAGGGAGGGGGAAGCATCTCCAACACGGAATGGGGACAGGATCTGGAGTTCTCACAAATGCCAAGCCATGGGCTCTCCCAGCACAAAGCACCCAGGGTTGCGGGAGGCTGGAGCTGCATGGCACAAGAAGGAGGCTTGACACCAGGCCAAGATCCCACTGACCAGTGAGAAAGAGTGAGAGGAGACACATCTTCAAAATGGATCCCTGGGGCTTAGATAACAAGCTTCTGGGCAGTTACTGAAGATAAACCCTTAGGAATGGGGAGGAGCCCTCAACACTGATTGACTTTTGGCATCTCACCACCAGTCCCCCTCATAAGAGGGGGCTTGGAGCCAGGCTTCATTAGATTTGGAAAATGAAGTACTGTGATTTTTCTTGTGCCAAAGCATTGCAGAGAAATTTGTATGCCCTAAAGTTTGTCCAGACCCTTTAGATCCAGATTTACAGACAACCTCTCATCGGTTTACTTGCACAGGTGGCTAATCTGCTTGTGGGTGAATTTTATAGGCTTAACTCTCAGCAAATAATCTTATTTCTATATAACTAGGAAACACTTCACTGTGCTTCCATGTGCCAACAAAAATCTTGCCAAATATAATATTTTTTTCTACTGTTCACAGACAGGAGGAAACACACTTATAAAAAACCCACTAGGGACTTCCCTGGTGGCCCAGTGGTTAGGATTCTGCGCTTCCACTGCAGGGGCTCAGGTTCGATCCCTGGTCAGGGAACTAAGATCCTACAAGCTGCGTGGTGCAGCCAAAACAAAAAAAATGAGGCAAAGAACCCACAAGGTCACCAACTAGTCAGACAAGTCCAAATAGAAAATGAGAACACCTAGATTAATTTTACTTTCTGACTAATAGAGACGGAGTTTTCTATGGAAGTACCAGCTTCTGTGATTTCTGAGAAAAAGAAATGATACTTGTTGGCCTTATGTTAAATAACTTGTTCAGGATTCCACAGAAGAAAATATACAGCAGGAGTAACTGATGATTCATTCCTCAGCTTTCTTTCTTTCTTTCTTCCTAACCTCTGTTTTGAGCTGCCGCTATAAGGCTACTGGCATGTAAAGATTGGGTTAATTGATATTAAATTTCTCTTCAATCCTTCCCTTCTTGTCCAGGCCTAGAAGAGAAATGCCTTCAGTTACCTCACCACTTCACTGTTGTAAAAGCTTCCCCAGCAGTCAACCTCTCCAATTTCTCTATAAATTCTCATCAGATTAATCTTCCTAAATTAGAGCCTTGACCATTTTACCCCATTCTCCCATCAAAACCCCATAATTTAATACCATTCCATTCAGAGAATGCTTACTGAGGAACTAGGAAGTTTAAGACACTGTGCTTAATACTCTGAGAGACATGAACTTACATAAAACAGCTCTGCCTTCAGGCAGTTTATATTCTCATAGGAGATGTACACATTTCCCAACCTAGTATAAGGCAAAGTATGCTAACCTACTATAAGGCTAATGTATTCTAATTCAGGTCAAGATTAAGGCTATGGCAGTCAAGGCAAAGGAAAGGATAAATTTGGTTCATTTTCTGATGATGCCCATTGCTTACAAAAGAATCCGACTCATTTATCTAGTGTACTTCATAAGCCAGCGCCATCAACCTACTCCTATCTTCTTCATTCCTTACAAACCCTCTGCAGACTGGGTCGAATTGGGCTATTCAGCTCCGAAAGCATCTGGCAGTGTCCTCCTCCCCTATCTCTCCTAATGCTACTTCTTCTGAGTAGATCATCATTCCAGGCCTCTCTGCCTGTCCAAATTCTACCCACTTTATATACCAACTTTTCTATAAAAACTTTCCTGCATCAACCAGCCAGAGTGGCCTCCCTGTCCTCAGTATCTGAGTCACTCACTGGAGTCTTTTCCTTCACCTTTAGTGACTGTGGAGTCACCTCCACATGCACTACAACTCCAAGACTCACAGGATTCCAGGTTCTTCTCGTCTAATATCTCTGCCCCAGTCCAGCATCCTAGCCTCATATCACCAGCCTCAGCCTTGTGATTTGGTCTTTCATTGCCCACATCCCTAGTGCTATGCCTGGTCCTCAATCTCCAACTCTATCTCTGGTAGCTAAGGGATCTGGGGCCTCAATATCCTGCCCTGACTATTGATGCCTCACACTCTTCCCCTCCAATGTGTGTTTCATGTGTCTTCCTATCTACCTCAGGCTATGAAATTGCCTCAGGAAAAAAGCAAAAACTCAGCAGAATTTGACTATGACTACTCTAGGAATTAAAGTACAGCATCACAACACGGATGAAACTTGAAAGACATTATGCTAAGTGAAATAAGCTTTACACTAAAGGACATATATTATTCTGCTTCGATGAGGTACCTAAAGTAGTCAGATACATAGAGACAGAAGGCAGAATGGTGGTTACCAAGGGCTGGAGGGAGAGAGGCATGGGAGGTAATTGTTTATTGGGTGCAGGTTTCAGTATGGAATGAAGAATAAGTTCTGGATATGAACAGTGGTGACGGTTGCACAATAATATGTATGTACTTAGTGCCACTCAAATGTATACTTAAAAACGATTAAAATGGTAACTTTTATGTTATGCATATTTTATCATGATAAAATAAATAAAATTTTAAAATGAATTATTCACCACATGAAAAAAAAGTAAGGCACTGAGAGTTTAGTGGAAAATCAAAATAGAGAACTCTCCATCAGCACTCATTTTGTTGAGATTCCTAACTAGCTGGCTAAATATCTCCCCTAGTAAGATTTCATAAGACTGAATATTTGCTCTGGATATACCTTTGTTCTTTCTAGTTCTTGGCTCTAGTTTCTTCTAAGCCACTTTGTGGCCTGACTCTGAATAATATATTTTAAAATAAAGTGTGTGAGCGATTTAGAGCCAAGGATTTCTAAACAAATATATTTCACCAAAGTATTGCTTCCTGCTCATGGCCCTGCTGTTTGATTTTCCCACCCTCTTCGGACTTCATGTCCCATGGACTCAACCTCATTTGCTCCCTGACTAGTGAGTATATTTCTCCCATGAGAAAGAGAGGAACCAATATCTTTCACTATCTCAGTTTCCCTCCCACTCTCACAGATACACAACCATCTGCCTAGAATCATGGGTTCTTGGTGCCTCTAAAGATACAGCCCTCTACTGCCTTCACAGGGATCCCATTGCCATAGCCACTGAATTTATTTACCATACAGCTCCCAAGGCTCTTCATTAATACTTGTCTTTTCTACCACATAGTGTTTGCTTGTATTATTTACCTCCCTGGAAGGCAGAAGTACTTTCTCATATGTCTTTATACTCTTTGTAGTGACTTTGACTATGCAAGCCACATTTTTTTTGAAATATAACTAGAATGTCAGACACTTTTAGGAATCATATCACAATGTCACAATCATATCACAATTAATATCACATATTAATCCAGGAAAAAAAAGTTTTAAAATTAACCATAGAATTTCTTTTAAGCATGAATCTATGTATTACTTTTAGATTTTGCTCCTGTTTACCTAAGTTCCAACGAAGTTCATGCAAGCTGTTCTCAGAGTCCACTGAATTCCACTGCAACGCCCCTCAGGTATGAATCATAGAGATTTAATATACTGTCAGTTTAATAAATCCTGCTCACTCTAATGAAAATTTCCAAGATGATATAATATGAGTACTGTTCTTCAATCCTATAATTCACTTAAATGCCTTTGGTGGAATTTTCATAAAATTCTTCAGTAGGGTGGTTTCCGGTAAAATTCCTAGACTTTGGATGATGCCTTTGATCACTATTGTGAAAACTGTCTGAGTTCTATCTAAGTCTACCTAGGCTATAACCTAGGCTATAAAATTTCACCCAAATATCACTCTCCAATAAAGGAATGAGGACTTCTTAGAGAAATGCTGATTCTAGGGCTAGAGTGGGACAAATATATGAGAAGCCCAGAGCATCTTGTTGTGCCAGAAAGCTCAAAACACAAATAGAGGCATGTCAAAGGTACTCAGAAGCCAACGTGAAAGAGTTCCCAATGGCCAAAGCTAGAAAAATTTAAGCAACAAAATAAAAAATGTGGCAGGGAATTACAATCCAAAGTACAAAAGAAATACACAAGTCCATACTAATATAAATGAATGAGTGAATAAATAAACAAAGAAGTAAGGGAGAGCAAATAAAATTTTCTTTACAGATGACTTCCAAAAATATATGTATGTAGATATTCCCTTTCCAGGAAGTGAAAATTAATTCCCCACACGCCCTCTCCCTCTTGGGTGTGAGCTAGACTTAGGGACTTGCTTCCAAAGAATAGGGTTTGGAAATGGAATAATAGTAACTTTCCAATGGGGAAAGCTGGCAAACAAAAACTGATATGGTTAACAACCCCAGGATTAGTCATGTTGATAGCATGTACTCCTGATATGGTGTGATGAGAAGGGCACTTCAGCCCTGTGATATTCTTTCCAAAAACCTGTAACCTCACTCTAATCATGAGAAAAACATTAGACAAACCAAAGTTAAGGAATATTCTACAAAATACCTGACCAGTACACCACAAAACTGTCCATGTCATGAAAAACAAGGAAATATTGAGAAGCTGTCACGAACTAGAGGAGATTAACAAGATGTGATGACTAAATGTTAACGTGGTATCCCAGATTGGATCCTGGAACAGACATTAGTGGAAAAACTAGTGAAATCCAAATAAAGTATGAAGGTCAGTGAATAGCGATGTACCAATGCTGCCTCCTTAGTTATGACAAACGTACAATGGTATTGTAAGGATATCATTAAGGGAAACTGATGAGTATATAGAAAATGCACTACCTTTGCAACTTTCTGTGAATTAAAATTATTCCAAAAAAAAAGCTAATTTTTAAAAATCCGTTAATACTTTCTCCAGTCATCTTTAGAAGCAGATGGAAAAGTATTCCCCTGCTCATGGAAGAGGCCCCTTTTCTATCCTGGGACTTAAAAAAATCAATACTATAGACTCATGTCCATCTGTATATATGGCTTAATACTTTCTCTCAATCTTGTCATAACTGGATTTTTGGGTCTTATTTCCATTTTGGGTTTTGTTGGCGACAAGAAAGAAATGGCCCCTTGAACTCTGTTTCTGACAAGTGAGCACCCGAGATTCTTCTGCCAAAGCCAGCAAGTTCCAGAATAAGTTTACAAAATTCTAAAATTTACTAGAAAACAATTCAAGTTAACTACTGCCAAAACAGAGTAAACAATTTATTTAAAATGGACAACCCAAAAAATAAAATAAAAATAAAATGGACAACCCAAGAATCACATGAAGACACAGCTTAAATTAACTATATTATTTTCTATCAACAATATACTTAGTTAGGGGGAATTCCCCGGTGGTCCAGCAGTTAGGACTCCACGCTCTCACTGCTGAGAGCCCAGGTTCAATCCCTTACTTAATATACTTAATTAATATAAGAATATATTTAAATGTATGTACTCTTTATGCTATGAGATAGCTATGTCGTCATAAACTCTTTAATCTACTTTGGTAGTTAAAAAATTCTCAAAGGGAAAAATGCAAAACAAAGCTGAGTTAAAACAATTTGATCTACCAAAATTCCACGACTGAAATTTTGAAACGTTTGTTTGACTGCTGAAATATAGTACAGGAGGATACTTCAAAACATGTGATGCAAATAATCCCACAAAATTTCTATGAAGTCTATGGCCATTGTACTCTTGGGGATTAAGTAGGCCCAAGAGAATTATGGGAAGTATCACAGAGGAAGTTTACAGTGAGTCTATAGTAATATAAGGAAGAAATGTAATGGGGACATTTTATTTCCCTGTGTCCCCAGATATTTAGGTTCTAGTCAATTGAAAATTGATAGAGGAATAGTAGAAAAGATAGTCTGTCTCGAGGCAAAACTGAGGCAATAACAGTATCTACTAAAGAATTTAGTGGTAAAAAGAAGAGCACAATCTACAGCAAAAACACTCAACAGGCGGTCTTTTACAGTAATACCTATAATCGTAAATATGCTTATATAAATCCATGCTTTCTTTGGATAGTTTTTGGTTTTCAGTGTTTAATTTTACTTGACATAATTCAAAGAAGTGGAGCCAAGGGTAAGAAAGGGCTTTTTTGTTTGTTTTTCTAGATAGAAACAGATGTGTATTAGAGAACAATCCCTTATGAGTAACAAATGTACTGCAGTCACAGAGCCCAGACATATTACATCTATTCATCCTGAGGTTTCACATTTTAAGGAATAGCTTTCTCTATTTAATTTTAATTTTAAAACTTTCCTGAGGGGACTTCCCTGGTGGTGCAGTGGTTAAGAAGCCGCCTGCCAATGCAGGGGACATGGGTTCTAGCCTTGGTCCGGGAAGATCCCACATGCCGCGGAGCAAATAAGCCTGTGAGCCACAACTACTGAGCCCACATGCCACAACTACTGAAGCCCACACACCTAGAGCCCATCCTCCACAACAAGAGAAGCCACTGCAATGAGAAGCCTGCGCACCGCAACGAAGAGTAGCCCCTGCTCGCCACAACTAGAGAAAGCCTGTGTGCAGCAATGAAGACCCAATGCAGCCAAAAATTTTTAGAGAATAAAAAATAAAGAAATTTATGAAAAAAAACAAAACAAAACCTCCCTGAGTTGTACTTTACATACTGTCTTCTTAAAGGAAATATTCAGCCTTGCTAAAATTCAACTTTATTCTTCTTCTTTAAGTTGTAGATGAAATCTCAAATTTGCTTTCTTGTTCCCAGGGTTGTCTTTCTACCACTTAATTCGAAAATAAAAATTGTCATTTATTTCAACTCTGTATATTATACTAATCAAAAGTATTTTTATGGGAATATAAATAATTATTTAGTAAATAACAGTTTAAGTAAAATTATCTTTAAATCATACCATATTCCCATAGATTAAAAAGATAATTATAGAGATCTAGAGAGAGCTCTTCCTTTCCACTTTCTCTTCTCTTCTTTTCCAAAACAACTAAGTCAAAAAGCCATTAGGTGGAGACAAGCAGGATACCCATTTGCACCAGGATAGGGAAAGCCATGGTGACCCTGAATGAGGTAATAGGAGCATCTATCTGCATAGAAGGAAGACCTAGCATGGATGTTGGAGACTGAGCAGGGTGAGGAAAATGCCCATGCATGAGGGTGCCTGGCTCAGGGTATTGGAGACTGGGTAGGTGAAAAGGGAGTCAACTTGGTGGTGTCCAGTTGCAGGAGCCCTGCAGTCACTGAGGGGACTGTCCCCCTTCTTGGGTAGAAATTCAGGATGGACACTTGTGCTCCAAATAAGTTTCAGGATCTGAGGGGGAAAAAAGGTACTTTTGTTCTACTTCCTCCATGAAATCAGGGGGAAGCCACTTTCAGAATACACACTGACAACATAGGGTGGCTGCAGAGGGGTATAAATGGCAGCACATCAGGACTAGAGACAGAGGCGGCCTAAGAGAGCCAGTGACCCGAATAAGCCCTATGGTTCCTGGAGAGGAAAATGGAAGGGAGCTGGGGATAATAAGACAGCCAGTGAGTGGGGGGTAGGGAATGACCACAGCAGAGGATAAGGAGTCCCCATACTAGAGCCAGGGGCAATCAGCTTTCAGCAGCAGCAGGGGAAGACGCTAAAACTCCTGGCAGCAATTGCTCTGTACTGTACTACCGATGGCCAGAACATAAAGGATGTGCTACATACTCAGCAGATCAGTGAGGCCAGGGGCCCACAGGCAAAATTTACATAAGGCAAGACACTGCCATAAAGGACTGGAGGGTAACACAAGGACCAGATACCTATTCCCTGCCAGCAGGATGGTAGCATGAACTTCCTCTGTTCCCAGAGGCCATTGCACTGGCAGAGGAGGGTGGGATGGAAAGGAGAAATACTGAGAGGGGGTCTGAACTTTGAATGTAATAATGACCTGGAAGAGAGAATTACTGAATTACTCAGGCAACAAATTGACTTCGGTTACAAAGAAATTTAAACTTATCCATTTATTCATCTAAGCTGTGACTGTAAATTTCAAAACTAGGACATCCATATCCAATGCTATTTTGGTCTATCCAGTATTTAATCTCTCTTTTGATAAAAACAGCTGAGTTTCCTGGGTACTATTTTTCCAAGGCCTAGGTGTTTCTTTGATTTTGTAGCCTGCCAAGAAATTCCTTTCCTCCTTAAATTTGAAACTAGGTCTGTTTGTTATTTGCAACTAAAGGATACCAGCTATTATAAAATATATAATCCCAATTTTGTAAATGCACACACACACACACACACACACACATCTACACATGGAAAAGATTACAAAGAAATCAACGAAATGTTAATAGTGATCATCTCTGGGTAACAGGATTATAAAATATCATTATTTTTTTCTCCTTTTGTTTCTAAATTTTCTATTCTCCACAATGAGTACACATTATACTTTTATTCAGAATATGGATAGAGAAGTATTATTCCTAAGTAAACATGAGGAAGCCCAATTTATTAAAAAGACATGTCATAGGTCTTTGTCTCTTGGCATCCTGGGCCAGCCAGCAGCTGCAAGCATAAGACCTATAGGGCAGCACCAGATAGAGTGCCTCAGACCCGAGTTTTAGCTCTGGCTGTGCACCTTCAATAAGTCTTTCAACCTCCCTGAGCCTCAAGTATCTTCATCTGTGAAATGAAGGTTTAAACTCTCTATAAGACCACAGAGGTCACTGACCTGTCAACCAGACCCAAGCTCAGGTTCCAATTCCCAACATTTCTCAGATACAAGTGGACAAGACAAAACGTCCCTGTTATGCCAGCCAAAGTCTGAACTTTCAGAATACTTACAAGAGAGCTCTACAGACCCCACTTATTTTGCTTCTGAGACCAAAACCTAACAATATCACT
Source organism: Monodon monoceros (assembly GCF_005190385.1). Lineage (NCBI taxonomy): Eukaryota > Metazoa > Chordata > Mammalia > Artiodactyla > Monodontidae > Monodon > Monodon monoceros. The sequence continues at coordinate 36,164,042 of NW_021703777.1, read as the reverse complement.
TTGATGGTTTCCATCTTGTTTTCATGCTATCTATCAGAAGGAACCCTTACAACCCAGTATTGCCTGCCACCAGAATGAGAATGCAGCTAGTGCTTGGCCCTGACGTCAGCCCCAGCTCAGCCTAAGAACCCGGATGGTGCCATATCTCTCCCTACGCTTGGCACACTGCCTTATCATGCAGTCTGTTATCAGAGGCACAGGCAGCAGGGAAGGGCTCATGGAGGGATCTAGGGAGAGGCAAATTTGCTACTGCTGCTTCAATCTGGGAAATCACGAAGGGAAGGAAGCCCACAGCGATGTGGTGCCATATCTCACACCACATCCTCGGTTAGTGGGGGTCTGACCAGGCAGGGTACCTAAGTGAAGCCCAGATGAAGTAGATGCACACAGAAGATTGCAGCAAGGATGAAGCTGTAGGAATAACAAAGACCAAACTACCAAATTTTACCCCTGTTCTAAACTAACCATGACTTCATTTAACTAATTTCTCAGCTATTATTTTCTTCTTCCATTCTTATATCCATGTCTTGCAACTTCCTCTGGGAATTTGCTTCCTCTTTTTATACACATCTAAAAGTCCTCTTTGGCTTGCTGGGGATGAACTTCCCATGCACCACAGTGATGCATGACCTGAGACTCTCCACCATGTCTCAGGGGACACCAAACTCTCAGGGCTCTAAGAAAAATAGAAGCCCCGAAACCCTTTAATTCTGTACAGTAAAAACCTACTGTCCTTTTTTCTGTACATCTTAATTTCCAATCTAAGAGAAGAAAATAGACTGGAACTGGACTGGGTAATCTTTTCTAAGAAAAACTTGAATTTTTTTAAACACTAACAGGAGAAGAAGTAAAATTTCAATGCAGAAAAGATACAATTAAGCACACTTGCAACCTTGGCAAGTACATTAAGGGGAGTGTAAAGGGAATTTGACTGTGTGGGAGTCAGGTTCAGTCCAAAGAAAACAGGCACGGGAATGCTGCAAGATGGGATCTAAAGAGATGGACTGAGTCACTGAGTGAAGAAGGGAAAGTACATAAAACACCAGAAGACACAGTCATTCCAGTGAAAGAAACACTGTAACCAGCAATGAGGAAGTTTAGAGGGTAGAAATGTTATTTAAACTAAAACTGAAGAAAAGCAGAGAGGGAGAAATAGCAAGTTGTCTCTTTGCCAGTTCAGTGTTGCTGATGCAGAGGGAAAAGACTGAGGAATGTGGGAGGGATTGAGGAATTCCAATAAGAAGGTTATCTCCCTCAAAGAATGCCTGAGAAGGGTTTTTTTTTCCACAAGAGATTAAGTCATTATTCTTAAATAACCCAAGAGGTCATGCATTGACTTTCTGGGGCTTACCAGTATAATAGCTGAGCAGAAAAAGAATCTAATATGAAGTAGGGGAGCAGGAGGTAACACAAAGGATAAAGATCCCTCAAACTAAAAATAAGGAGGCACTTCAATGGTTTATGGTTTAAAAATATGTTTTTCGGGGCTTCCCTGGTGGCGCAGCGGTTGAGAGTCTGCCTGCCGATGCAGGGGACACAGGTTCGTGCCCCGGTCCGGGAAGATCCCACATGCCACGGAGCGGCTGGGCCCGTGAGCCATGGCCGCTGAGCCTGCGCGTCCGGAGCCTGTGCTCCGCAACGGGAGAGGCCACAACAGTGAGAGGCGCGCGTACAGCAAAAAAAAAAAAAAAAAAATTTTCGGAGAAAAACTTCTGACTCTGCAGACAAGGCTGACATTACAGACTGCATCATAGTTAACTGCCTACCTACTATTCTTAGTGAAAATGCAGTAGGATAGGAAGCCACAAACATCTTCTAAATAGTCCTTTATCCCTCTCTCGTAAGTCTGCTTCAAGTCACAAACGTAGTTTTAATTCAGTGAATCAGTGTCACCTACTTACGTTCTCCACTTTCAAATCTATCACCAAAATGAAGCTAATTTAATAAACAAAGAAAATATAAATAAAATAAAATGGAGTCACTTTGAGAGAACTAGAGTTCCTTGATTATAAAAAAGGATCATTTCTATTTTGTTGCCAGTGGGGATTTCTGGTAGTGGGTCTATCTGATAAGCTTCAAAGACAATAGTTATATTGAACTGTTAGAAAGGAAGTTGTTATGACCAGATTGCTTCCTGTGGTGAACAAAGGGCTTTTGCTGACATGGCAACTTCATGGTTACAGAGACAAGCCTGCAAATTTTGTCCTTCAAAAGTGAAAGTTGTTGAGACAGCTAAACTCAAGGTGACAAGGGAAGGAGGACGTGGGGCAGTGGGGCCGGGTAAGTCATAGTCTCAGAGTAATAACACCGATATTTTTTGAGCGTTGATTGAGACGCCAGGTTCTCTGTTGGATGCTTATAGGCATTATCTCATTTAGGCTTCATTAAAAAGGGAAAGGGGGCTAATAGATACTATCATCAAATGAGGGATTAAATCAGGGAGATTGTGCAACTGGCCCAAAGCTGTGCGCAGTAGTTCACAAGTAGCATAACCAGGATTTGGACACAGATCATCTGATTCTGCGTTGGTGAGCCCAACTTCAAGAGGTGGGAGCAGTCTTAACAGTTCATCTGGTCAAATCCTTTCACATTTATAGGCAAGAAGCCTGGGGCTCAGAAGTGATTTGTTTCCACTTGCATAGTAAGTGGCACTATCTAGTGTAGAACCCGTGTCCTTTGTTCTCCCTCCCTTCATTCATCCCTCTACAGGAGCAAGGCACTCCCGGTGCTAACAACATTGAGCTCTTCCCCAAATTTGCACATCTGCGAGTGAGTTGGATTCTTCAGATGATGCGTGGCACTTCATACATGATCACAAGTCTGGGTCTTGCAGCAGAAGATACGACTGGCCTAATTGTCAGCGGGGGGAAACCATTTAGTTTTATTATGGCTTGGAGCCCTAGAAGCCGTAGTAGGACTTGCTTCTGACTGCAGTGTACAGTATTATCTAGTGAGGGTGGTGTATTGGATGGGAAGTCTTCACTGAATCAAGTGAAAAATATACTGGAAAGACTATTGAAAGTACACAAATTCTGGTGCTTTGTTATAGGGGGGTGGTGGAGGCTATACCTATTGATATAGAAATTTATACTGATTTGAAATAAAAATACATTTCATATTCATTAGTTTAGGGCTTCCTTTTCCCTTTTCTATGTCCATTTACTGATGTAATTCTCAAAAGTCAGAATCTAGTAAAACTCAAAAGGGAGTTAGAAAATAGATTTTTTAAAAAATACTTGGAGTGAGGAGAGGAGAAAAAGAAGACCTTTCTCATTGGCACTTACCAAATCAAACCGATTACTTGTGCATGCACATACTCCACTAGGCAGTATCTTCTTAGAGGCAGGGTAAAGGACCATAGCTAGCATAATGACTGAGAGCTCAGCTCTTGAGTCAGAAAAAAAAAAAAAAAGTGAAAGTTGTTGATGTTGTTGTTTTAATTTCACTATTTCAAGAGGTAACAAAATCTTTAGACTTGCTTCCTAACTTACAAATGTTTCAAAGCCCATGTGGGTATCATCTTAAGGCTGAGAATACAGGCAAAGCCCACAGGGCCAAGCATGCAGGGTTTTGAAATGAGTGCTTGGATTTGTTTACCTGAAGACTTTTTAAAGAGTGGAATCGATGTTTCAGGTTAAAAGGCTGAGTCTTGGGAATGAATGCATGAAAAAATAGGATACTTTCTCCCTCATGTCCTTCATTTCTCTCCCTTTGTCCTTGGTGTGGAGTGCATCACTGGTAAGACAGAATAAAAGGGGCCACTTCTGTGAGGATCAGGGAAGTCCTAAAGCAGGTGTGCTCTCCCCTGAGCACTTTCTCCGTAACAGACCCCTTTCCCGTCGTGGTTTAGGCCATGATGAAAAGACCTCGGAGGAATTACTAAAATATCATCTGAGGCTGCGTTCCAATGGCACAGTCTAGATCTGGGTGGTACTGGAAGAGAAAGGAAGTATGTCTTGATAGGTATGTCTCTAAATGAAAAATATATATGCTTGTTGCATTTTTCATGGTGGGACATCAGGAAGAAGACCTGAGGGAAGTCCAGGAAGGAACATAAAGGCCCTGATGGACCGGAAAGAGAAGAGAGGTGTTAATGGGAAGAAGGAATTAGAGTTTAGTACTTTAAATATTTATTCAACTTCAACTCTGACAAGGGACATTTTGCCTTAGAGCCTAAATATACCCAAATAGAATAAACACCAACTTCAGATTTAAAAAAAGAAGTTAGTCATACATTAGAAAGTAACTACATCATTCTTCCTTTGAAAATAAAAGCAAATCATTGCAACAGAACTGGTTATATCATTTGCAAGGTCCAGGGCAGAATGAAAATGCAGAGCTCATTCCAAGAGGGCAAGAGCAGAGTATTAAACCAGACAAGGGGCCCTTCTGAGCACAGGTCCTGTGTGACTGCCCAGGATATACACCCAAGAAGCCAGCCCTGACCAACAGTTAAGATCAGATTTGGACAGGTTCAATAAAGCATTTGGGGAGAAAAATATCCCAGACGTAAACTCCCTCTGTAAAAATTCAAGAGGGAAAGCTTGATTATTGAAATCAGACCAGTTACCCTCTGCTTTTCTCTGAGCTGTAGTAGGTCTAGATGCCCTCAATGCTACTTCCCAATAGTAGTATTTTACTACTCCACTGGACCACAACCTGCTCACTATGAACAATGAGAACTCAGAAGGACATCATATACAGCTCTCAGATATGGAAAAGGCTGAAAACATGTTCTGCATAGTTTTAGTTTTCTTTAAATACCTTTAGACTCTTGTAACACCATGAGGCCGAACTAAATCTAATGCTTTCATTGTTACAGGTTAGTGGTTTCAGCTCTGGAGCAAAGTGAAAACACTACTGGTAATTCACTGTTTATTTCATGTAATGCTAACATACCAGTATAAATGCTAGCATTTTATTTTAAAGTTTAAAAATTAGTGAAACTAAATATTTAATACATTTAAAATATAAACGTTTATAAATATATTATAATCAAAAATTAAAATTTATAAAAATATTAATGTTAACCATTCATTGTCAATGTGATAAAAATTTTCCATAAATTATTCAAAATATTTCTAACTGTATTAAACACTATGTTTGAATTAAGATAATTGAATTAACCATGAAAAGTCAGAAATAAAGCATACACTTTTAATAAAATGCAGTATAAAAACAAAGGCATCAATTATTATGTCATGATTAATCCTTGAGCAAAGTTTTCTACAATTTTTTTCAGTTGCTGCAAAAGTGCTCTGACTATATATTAGTTGGAAGAATGGGGAAGAATAATTACATGTGCCAACTCCAAATAATTACATGTGCCAACTCCAAATAATTGGCCCTTAATTTTCAATTAATAATATTTATTATTTGACAACTTTGAGATAAACTTTAGAAGGAACTTTTTTCAGGGACTACAATGTTTTGATTGATAATGATTGTCTTGTTTTACTGATATTTTAAAGAGAAGAATTTTAAGTGCATTTTCATTTTCTTTAATTTCATTATGTAGAAGTGAAGACTCCCAAACAGAGTTAACTGTATCACTTTCAAAAGTATTATTCTTATATTCCACCTGTACAGAAAATCTTTGCACTGGAGTAAAAATTAATTTTGCAGTAGAAGCTTTCCACTACCACAGTATGGTTGCTTACTGAGACTCTCATAAACATAAACCTGCCTGCAGTAGTTATCTTTCTGTATAAATTGAGTTTTGGGGTCATTGTTCTTGATCTCAAATGATAAATGATTCAGACATTCATTTTTTTAAAACAGTGAAATAATGGTATTACATGAACAAAAATATCAGTATGTAGGGGGTTGCAAATATCACTGCATAGAAAAGTAGCAGTTACCAAACACCAGTTTTGCCATCATTGTTATGATTCATTTGCTTTTGTAATCCAATCCCTCACATATATATAAAAGTTAATTTTATTTTGAGAATTTCAAGGTTATCCTTGAGAAAAGTAGAAATATGCAATAGTATCAAAAACCTGAGGTTAGAATTATCGTAATGAAATTTCAGATCAATGAACAATTAATAAATATTTCCATTTTAAGACAGGCACAGGGACTTCCCTGGTGGCGCCAATGCAGAGGACATGGGTTCGAGCCCTGGTCCGGGAAGATCCCACATGCCATGGAGCAACTAAGCCTGTGCACCACAACTACTGAGCCTGTGCTCTAGAGCCCGCGAACCACAACTACTGAGCACATGTGCCACAACTACTGAAGCCCATGCACCTAGAGCCCATGCTCCGCAACAAAAGAAGCCATCACAATGAGAAGCCCACGCACCACCATGAAGATTAGCCCCCGCTCGCCGCAATTAGAGAAAGCCCGCACACAGCAACGAAGACCCAGCGCAGCCAAAAAAAAAAAAAAGACAGGCACAGTATGACAAAGCATAACATCATCAACATAACATCTCCATCATCAATTCATTTTTCATTCTTTGACAGCAGCCAGCTTGGGTTATGAGGTAACTTTGGGAATGGAGGTTCAACACAACAGAACAAGATAGAAGGATCCTGGATCCCTGACACAGTGGAGTGCCAAACCAGCCTTATATTAACTACTTCAAGACATTTACAAGAGAGATAAAACATTTTCTAGGTCATTATTATTTGAGATTTTCTGCCACTCAGCGTCAAACTAATACTTACTAATATAAAATTCTGTGTACAAAGTGGGCTGCTCCAAATACAGCTCCTGAAATATGTGGCATTGTCTCAGTGAAAGTACTTGGAATACTTTCCTATGGGCTGGAAAGTTAGCAACACTTCATATGTCTTAGAAAATATTTAATAAAACTGTTACCTATGATAACTCAGAATGTAGACCACTTGCTAATTAAGAATGCAGTACTCGGAAAATGGTTAGAAAAAATCAGAATACTTGTTGGCCGTGTCAAATTCTTACAAGCTTGAGCTAGAGCTAGCCAGACTTCAAGCAAAGGCGGAAAGAACTTCAGCTCTGCTGAGAAAGAGCTACTCTGCCGACAGCCTGCAAACAGAAGAAACTGAAAATCTGATAAATTAGAGCCCCCCAAGATTTAAAAAGCCAAGCCTTCTCTCCCCCAGCTGAAATAGTTTCAAGCAATGTCTTAGAAACTGCAGTCTTAACAGTACATATGCCCTATCTTACCAAAGTTGCTTAAAGAGATGGATTTAAGATTTTTGCCTTCTCCAACCAGCCCATTGCTTTAGTTGACTTCATAGCCACCATTAAGCTGAGTGATGGGAATGAGCAGAACTCAAAGGCTACCAAGAAAGACCAGGGTTTTCATGTAAAAAAAAAATTATGTCTAGGCAAGTATTTTGGCTGTAGTTACTTACACATGAAACTGACCAGTAGCAAATAGACTGGAAGTCTACTAAATTATTGAGCATTTTATTGCCAAAGAATTCCTACAAGTCTAGCCTATAAAAGGCTGTGATTATTTAAGTCCTATAACACACTGGACACCTAAATCTGAACCAGCAGTAAGTAATGGATATAGTGCAGAATCTCCCAGAGGGCAGTGACAGGGCTACAGAAGATGATGAGCAAGAGACTTCCTCCAGGGGAGGAGAACCAGGACTTCCAAAGGGGCTGTGGAGAGGAAGGGCTAACCCAGAACTTACTCTTCTCCCAGAGAAGACAATCTTTCTTATTCCTGTATATTGGGATTTGAGTGTTGCCCATTCTCCACTTTCCCAAATGGGTGTTTCTATTTTAGCTACCCTGCTCCTATACCACCATAGTACCTGAAAAGAGAAGCAAATAACTTATCCTTTAGTTTAATGGATCACTGAACCAAGAGGAGCCAAACTTAGACGTGGTGGAAAAGACTGTACATCATTCAGATCCTAGACTTCATGACTTTGATCTGACGGAGACTTTGAAATTGTCTCTCTTAGAAAGACAGCAGCAAATGCATTATTTACATGGGAGGAAGGGTGTACAGAGAAGACACTGGCAAAGACTGATGATTGTTCCCCAATAGGTTCTGTAGCAATAGAATCTTGATTTGTATCTAGTCATGTGGCCACCTGAAATAAAAGCTACATTTTCCAGACTTCCCTGTAGTTAAGTACATGGCCTTCAAGTCATGTGACAAAATTTTGACAAAAAGGATGTAGATAAAAGCGGTATACACATTTCCAAGAAGTAACCTTAAAGGGAAAAGACATGCTTTTCTCTTTCCTTGTCTTCCTCCCTATTAGTGGAATGCAGACCTGACGAATGGAGCTACATCACCTCTTCTGGACTAAGAAGTGACCTTGTAAATGGAGGTCATGCAGAAGAAGCCTGGGTCTCTGACACTATAAAGTGTTATATCATCTCCAGACATCCTACCTCTAGACCTGCATTGTTCCATACACTACTCCTTAGCCATATGTGGCTACTGAGCATTCGAAATATAGCTAGCCCAAACTGAGCTATAAGTATAAAATACGTATCCGTCTTTGAAGACAGTATAAAAAAAAGAATGTAAGATATAGTGTATTTTGATAATTTTATATTGATTACATGTCTAATTACAACGTTTTGGATATACTGGATGAGTATTATTAAAATTAATTACAACTGTTTCTTTTTGCCTTTTTAACATGGCTACTAGAGAAATTTTAATTGCATACATGACTTGCATTGTATTTCTAATGAACAGCTCTGTACTAAACTTTTATGTAGGAAAAATCTTCTTTCTTAAGCCCTTGTTATTTTGTATTTTCTGTCACTCACAGTTGAACTTAATCTTAGCAAATTATCTACAAATACACTTTTTAAAATTCTATCTCAAGTCTCAGACTTCTTATCTGAATTCCAGATATATAGTCTCAAATGTCTACTTAAAATTTCCCCTTGGCTATCTCAAAGGCATTTCACCTACCAGTCTCATACCAAATTCATGATCCTTTCGTACATACACCCACATTCAAACCAGTTTCTCTTCCACTGTAATCTCAATGAAATCACACCATCCAGTTACGCAAGCCAGGGAACTAGATGTAGTATTCCTTGACATCCATCTTTCCCTCACCCAGCATACCCAATCCATCATGAAGTCCTAGAAACTGAATCCAAAGTATCTCTCTAGTAGCCACTTTACTCCACCACCATGGCCACTACTCCAGTCTTAACTACCTTCCTTTCTTCTCTGGCCTACTATGACAGTCTCATCCAGCCTGGCCTCCTTCCAATACATTTTTCACACTGCCACCAGAGTGTTCTTTTCAAAATCTTAATCTGGTCACATAAGCCTCAGGTTTAAAATCTCTTGATGGCTTCTTATTGCCCTTAAGGTAAAGACCAATCTCCATTAAAAGGACCATAAAACTACATCATCTGATAGCTCTTCCCTTACTCTCTGTATTACTGCCGTAGGGAATGTCCATGCTCCCTCATGTCAGAGAGCCTTTGCTTATGCTGTCCTCCCCATCTAGAACGTGCTTCAGTGCCTTCCCTTCAACCTCTATTTGCCTAGTTGACTCCCATTCATACTTTGAAAATCAGGAAAACTTTTTCTGACCTCCAGTATAGGTTAGTTTTCATTATATGTTCTCACAGAATTATATATATCTCAGACTACAATCTTAGTTTATAACTATATATTCACTTTATTTATTTATGTCTGACTATGAAAATTGCAACTGTGCCTCTTTTTGTTCTCTGTTGTATTCTCAGTGCTTAGCACAATTTTTGGCTGAAAATAGGCACTAAGTAGAGATTGGTGAAGAGTTAATGAATTTGTATTTATTTTTTTCATTTGTAAATATTTTATTTTAAATACTTAGGATACAAAAAGAATCAGCTCCCTAACACCATACACAAAAATAAACTCAAAATGGATTAAAGACCTAAATGTAAGGCCAGAAACTATCAAATTCTTAGAGGAAAACATAGGCAGAACACTCTATGACATAAATCACAGCAACATCCTTTTTGACCCACCTCCTAGAGAAATGGAAATAAAAACAAAAATAAACAAATGGGACCTAATGAAACTTCAAAGCTTTTGCACAGCAAAGGAAACCATAAACAAGACCAAAAGACAACCCTCAGAATGGGAGAAAATATTTGCAAATGAAGCAACTGACAAAGGATTCATCTCCAAAATTTACAAGGAGCTCGTGCAGCTCAATATCAAAAAAACAAACAACCCAATCCAAAAAGGGGCAGAAGACCTAAATAGACATTTCTCCAAAGAAGATATACAGATTGCCAACAAACACATGAAAGAACGTTCAACATCACTAATCATTAGAGAAATGCAAATCAAAACCGGTCAGAACGGCCATCATCAAAAAATTTAGAAACAGTAAATGCTGGAGAGGGTGTGGAGAAAAGGGAACACTCTTGCACTGCTGGTGGGAATGTAAATTGATACAGCCACTATGGAGAACATTATGGAGGATCCTTAAAACACTAAAAATAGAACTACTATACAACCCAGCAATCCCACTACTGGGCATATACCCTGAGAAAACCATAATTCAAAAAGAGTCATGTACCAAAATGTTCATTGCAGCTCTATTTACAATTGCCAGGACATGGAAGCAACCTTAGTGTCCATCATCAGATGAATGGATAAAGAAGATGTGGCACATATATACAATGGAATATTACTCAGCCATAAAAAGAAATGAAACTGAGTTATTTATATTGAGGCGGATGGACCCAGAGTCTGTCATACAGAGTGAAGTAAGTCAGAAAGAGAAAGACAAATACCGTATGCTAACACATGTATATGGAATCTAAGAAAAAAAAAAGTCATGAAGAACCTAGGGGCAAGTCGGGAATAAAGACACAGACCTACTAGAGAATGGACTTGAGGATATGGGGAGGGGAAGGGTAAGCTGTGACAAAGTGAGAGAGTGGCATGGACATATATACACTACCAAACATAAAATAGATAGCTAGTGGGAAGCAGCCGCATAGCACAGGGAGATCAGCTCGGTGCTTTGTGACCACCTAGAGGGATGGGATAGGGAGGGTTGGAGGGAGGGAGATGCAAGAGGGAAGAGATATGGGAACATATGTATATGTATAACTGATTCACTTTGTTATAAAGCAGAAACTAACACACCATTGTAAAGCAATTATACTCCAATAAAGATGTTAAAAAAAAAAAGAACCAGAAGCATTATAACACGGCATTTTAAGTTCACTTAAGTTCATTTAAATAAAATAGTTTCCTCAAAAACTATATCCTATCAAGGAAGAGCACATTAAAAAAAAAAAAAAAAAAGACATAAGACATATTACACCCTAAAAGGCAGGCCTCTCAAAACTTCTCAGGGCAGAAAGTAAATAAATCTCACAAGTGATCTATAAGTTATTATGTATTATTATCAGTACCTTTCAAGGATAGTTTTCACCACAACTGCCTGATATAGAGATTTACCATCTACTTCAAGGACAAAAACTTCGCCATGTAAGTATATACTAAGAGACATCTTTCTCACAAACATTCTGAGTTTGGCCCAAAGTGAACTAGTTCATTCAGGACGCAAGAGCACACACATACAGAACTACTATCCATACCACTGAGTCTGGATCTCACAGTGAGATCCAATGGCATTAAAGTATGACAATGGACAATCTGGGGTGGGGTGGGGATGGGCGTGGATGTGTTAGATCTACAAGGCTCATGTAGCATTCAATATGCATCAGAATTCAGAATAAAAAAGATGCAGTAGCAACATTGTAAAGCAGAGGTTCAGTTAAGAAGAAAGAAAAGCAAAACTTCAGATGTCAGGGGTTTAATTGAATTAAAGTTTAATTCTTGCCCACATGAAGTCCTTTGAGACTTGCTTTCCTTTGTGGTCCACTTTCTAGACTCTGCTTTGGTATTACGACACCTCCTTATCAGCACATGCTTCCACAACACTGGTAATAAATGTCGCCTCCTGAAAGTGACATACATTGCTTCTACACACATCACGTAAGCCAAAGTTCGCCACATGGCTATACCTCATTTCAAGGAGGCAGGTAAGTGCAATCTTCTTGTTTGCCTTAAAATAGAGGGGAAGAAGAACTAGGTGAACAGAAATAATGCTATCCATAGTGTATTACAGTCATCCAGATTTGTGGCAGTTTGTATAGTTTGACCCCAATCTTCTAACATTTACAGTAAAAATTATATATGTGTGTGTCTGTGTGTGTGTGAGTCCATCAAATGAAGCTACTTCAGTGATATTATCTTATAGAAATGTATGTTTTCTACTATTTAATGATCATATCACATATGCTAAATGCAGTAATAATTTTTTTTTGTTTTGCTTTTGCCTATGAATTTTCTAACTACGTAAAAACAGGTAAAATACTTTTGTTGTGATTTTATTTTTTATTTATTGTAACACTCCTTTTATTATTGGAAATGAATTAAAGTGTCACAATAATACAAATCAACTACAGCAATAACCTTAACAAGTACACTTCAGCATCTACTGCATGGCAGACTTTTACACCTATTACTTACACACATTTTATTTATTTTTATTTTTTTACATCTTTAGTGGAGTATAATTGCTTTACAATGGTGTGTTAGTTTCTGCTTTGTAACAAAGTGAATCAGTTATACATATACATATATCCCCATATCCCCTCCCTCTTGCATCTCCCTCCCACCCTCCCTATCCCACCCCTCTAGGTGGTCACAAAGCACTGAGCTGATCTCCCTGTGCTATGCAGCTGCTTCCCACTAGCTATCTATTTTATGTTTGGTAGTGTATATATGTCCATGCCACTCTCTCACTTTGTCACAGCTTACCCTTCCCCCTCCCCATATCCTCAAGTCCATTCTCTAGTAGGTCTTTGTCTTTATTCCCGTCTTACCCCTAGGTTCTTCATGACATTTTTTTTTTCTTAGATTCCATATATATGTGTTAGCATATGGTATTTGTCTGTCTCTTTCTGACTTACTTCACTCTGTATGACAGACTCTAGGTCCATCCACCTCACTACAAATAACTCAATTTCATTTCTTTTTATGGCTGAGTAACATTCCATTGTATATATGTGCCACATCTTCTTTATCCATTCATCCGATGATGGACACTTAGGTTGCTTCCATCTCCTGGCTATTGTAAATAGAGCTGCAATGAACATTTTGGTACATGACTCTTTTTGAATTATGGTTTTCTCAGGGTATATGCCCAGTAGTGGGACTGCTGGGTCATATGGTAGTTCTATTTGTAGTTTTTTAAGCAACCTCCATACTGTTCTCCATAGTGGCTGTACCAATTCACATTCCCACCAGCAGTGCAAGAGTGTTCCCTTTTCCCCACACCCTCTCCAGCATTTATTGTTTCTAGATTTTTCGATGATGGCCATTCTGACCCGTGTGAGGTGATACCTCATTGTGGTTTTGATTTGCATTTCTCTAATGATTAATGATGTTGAGCATTCTTCAATGTGTTTGTTGGCAATCTGTATATCTTCTTTGGAGAAATGTCTATTTAGGTCTTCTGCCCCTTTTTGGATGGGATTGTTTGTTTTTTTGATATTGAGCTGCACGAGCTGCTTGTAAATTTTGGAGATGAATCCTTTGTCAGTTGCTTCATTTGCAAATATTTTCTCCCATTCTGAGGGTTGTCTTTTGGTCTTGTTTATGGTTTCCTTTGCTGTGCAAAAGCTTTAAAGTTTCATTAGGTCCCATTTGTTTATTTTTGTTTTTATTTCCATTTCTCTAGGAGGTGGGTCAAAAAGGATGTTGCTGTGATTTATGTCATAGAGTGTTCTGCCTATGTTTTCCTCTAAGAATTTGATAGTTTCTGGCCTTACATTTAGGTCTTTAATCCATTTTGAGCTTATTTTTGTGCTTACACTCATTTTAAAAGTTGATTTATTAATTTAATTAATTAATTTTTTACTGAACATAGTTGATTTACAATATTATATTAGTTTCAGGTGTACAACATAGTGATTCAATATTTTTATAGATTATACTCTATTTAAAGTTATTATAAAATATTGGCTATGTTCCTTGTGCTATACAATATATCCCTGTAGTTTAGGTATTTTATACATAGTAGTTTGTATCTCTAAGTTCCCTATGCCTATCTTGCCCCACCCACTTCCCTCTACCCACTAGTAACCACTAGTTTGTTCTCTATCTATGTGTGTGAGTCTGTTTCTGTTTCATTATATTTATTCATTTGTTTTAATTTTTAGATTCCAGATTTAGATATAATTGATAACATACAGTATTTGTCTCCAGAACTTAGTTTTGGTTGAGCCATGAGCAGTCACTGGTCATTCCAAACGGAAAGCAAATGTGCTTTGCTTACTGGAAGAGCCACTCTCTTCCTACACACCTCCAGATTCCTCCTTCCATCCCTTCTACTCCTAACTCAGCTGCTTTCAAGAGCAAGATAATTGGAGGTGGAGGTGAAGTCTCCCTGTCCCCAAGGGGGAACAAAAACTAGATGCACGCTTCCAAGTATGCTGGAGAACTTAAGGGAACTGAAGGACTCAGACTTCTATGACTCTGCTCTGTTGGACACAGACACCTAAGTCATCCTTTCTATGCAGTTCCCTGAGGGAAGGCAGTGCCCAGATTTGATTTACACAGTTTGGCCAGGGTTTGCAAGTAGGGATGTGACGCTAATGTGACCTTGTCTCCTAAGTCACCACCACTCCTGATTTTCCCTCTACGTCTCTAAGAACCCCTCAGCTTTCTTCAATGGGCCCTTCTGCTCTAATTCTTCAACTAGAAATTCTTAAAAGAAATTCTTCAACTAGAAATTCTTAAAAGAAATAGAGGAGAGGAGAGTACAAGGAATCAGGGACTATCATGGGCCTTTAAGGGGAAATATCTGAATTGCCATGGTTAGAGGTAAGCTGATAATTGTATACTTTCAAAGGGAGGAATGGTTGAAAATGAATGTGGAACACTGTCTTAAGCACTGATGCTTTCCACAGTTTCAACTTTGGTGGCCTTTCATTCTACACTTAGATATATGCTTTCAACCACATTCTAGAAGCGTTTTTATATGTTCATGGTTCCCATGTCTGTATCTCCAGTTCTATCCTATCTTCAAGATCCAGACCAGCTTTTTCAAATGCTTGTCAACTTGGCTATCCCAACAGGTGCTTCAACCTAATACATTAAAAAAACGGAAATAATTATATCTCTTTAAACGTTCTCTCCTTTCCTATCATGGTTAATGGAATCAACATCCTCAAGTCTCTTAAGTAAAAAACTGACTCTGAGTCCCTCCTCTTCTTAACCATCTACACCCAAATCCTATCTATTTTCTTTCAGAAATATATTCACGGTAGGACCATTATCC
Source organism: Monodon monoceros (assembly GCF_005190385.1). NCBI lineage: Eukaryota > Metazoa > Chordata > Mammalia > Artiodactyla > Monodontidae > Monodon > Monodon monoceros. The sequence continues at coordinate 36,148,752 of NW_021703777.1, read as the reverse complement.
CCCTTTTCTACTGCCACTAATTAATTCAGGCTTTTCTGATTTCTATCCTAGACTAATGACATGGTGCCCTATCTGGCCTCTCCTCCATCAATCTCTCCTATGCTGCATTTTTACACTCCTGCCATAATTATCTTCTTACCAAATATGATTACACCCTTCCCTTTGTTTAACAATTTCCCCTGATTTCCCACTAGCTTCTCTATAAAAGCCAAATTCTTTTGTCTGGGTATGATGCCCTTCATGATGTAACCCCAATACACTGTTCCAATTTCATTTCCTTCCACTCCCCACCACAACCTCAAGCTCCAAACCACAATGAACTTCTCACATATCTTTTCAAAACTCGATGCCTTTGCACATTTTGTTCTCTTTGCCTGAAATGCCCTTTCTTCCTCTTCTCTATGTAGCAAATTCCCATTGTCTTCAAGAGTAATGAGAGGTCACCTCTTCTCTCAAGCCATCCCTGATGTTCCTAGCATCTTCCATAGCACTTATTTCTGTGTATTCAATCTATTTCCTCATGCAATCGCCTCTTCCACTAGACTGAATTCTTTAAGAGTAAGAATCATAGGTTTGTTTTTCATTTTTGAGTCCTGAATGCCTATGCAGAATGTCTTGAATATGGCTGAATAAATGCTTATTGGCTTAATAACAATTTCTTATGTCAAATCAGGATCCAATGAATGCCTTAGCCTGGAATCAATTCTTGAGCAGCCAAATGCTGGTATTTTACATATTTTACATATTCTATATTACATAAATTTTATTCTTTGAACCCTTCATTCCTTGACTAACTTCATTTAGGTTATTTAAATAAACATAATGAACTATCACATAGGGGAAAAAACACATTTAAATTTTATTCCTTATTAAAAGTTTAAGAAGTTTGGTAAAGGAAAATATAGAAACTATTAGCTAAATTAGCATTTACGAATTATCCTTGCATCCCTTTGGGTCATGAAAAATCAAGAATGTGACAATTTGACTAGATACAAATATTACTAATCACATCATTCCTTGTAATATCCAGAATTTCATTAATAAGATAAAAGAGTTTAATTTGAAGATCCCAAGAGATTATTCCAGCTACTAAAATTATATTCTCTTCAGAGTGTGGATTTCATTGGCTTGGGCTATAGCATTTTACAGGTTATTGCATTATAGCTGGTCATTTTATCAAACTGATCAAACTCCTCCTGTACTATCTCAGAAACACGTCAAGTTCCTTAAGGACAGAGAGCTTATACTTATCCCTCCTCCTCTCCAGGTAAAACATTCTGTGTACACCTTTGCTGAATTGTATTAAATGGAATGCTTTAGTCTTTCTTTACAAAATTCTAGATGATATCCTAATAAAGCATACTCATCTATTATCTGATATAATAAAATAGAACACATGTGCATCAAAAAGAATAAAAATACTTGCTTTTACTCTTGTGTAATATTTAGCAGAAATAGAGAAATATTTTTAAACACTCTTTGGGCAGAGGAAACTGAAAAGTAGTTGCTGACTCAGTCACTGGAGATGAAAACAGTTTATTTCTGTCAACTAAAAGAGATAGTACATAATAGACCCAGGAAAAGGAGAAATATTTTTTTTCACAGAATACAGGACTGTGATTGCAAAAAAAAAAAAAAATTAGATACTGAGCAAAGCAAAAATATGGTGTTCACTTATTATGGAGACTTTTAAGTCTTGAGATGCAAAACAAATAACTAAACCAAAAGATAACTTGGACAATATTTCCTAATGTCTGAAAATCCTTAAAATTTTAAAGTTAACAATGTGAAAAATGAAAACCATTCTTATAACACTGGCAAGATAATCAAGTTATAAGATACCCTTACAATTTCATGCTCAGTCAGTACTCAGCTGTATTTTTTTTCTGAGTGGGCTGGGCAGTGAAACCCATAAGATTTGCCCTCTGGGACAGAGCCATTTAAAATACAGTGCTCTGCCCACTCATCAGACACAAGCAAGTGAATCATTCATCTTCTAGCCAAAATTAAGCTGGTTAATTGCATGGCTATCAACCTTGACATTTAATGTTTACATTCAAAATTTAGGGTAAAGGATAAATGAGTTTTTAACAACAACAAAAATTATATGAAGTGGACCATTAATGAAACTCTAACTGGAGAGAAACTAAATAATTTTTTTTTTTGGCAGTAGTATATAGTTAACTTTTTTTGTTTTTGTTTTTTTAACAGCAGTAGTAAATGTTTTAAAAGATATATTACTTGTTTTTCAGCCTGTCTTTTTCTTGACCACAACCAGCATAGGCTATAATAATTCTAAAATAACAACCTCCTAAGTTATGTTATTGTAGAGTAGTTTTACAGCCCAACCCAAAGCAAAATAAACATCAGTAATGAATTGTTCCCATGAATTGACCTAAGGAAAGACTGTCACTAAAGACTCATACTACATTTTTAAAAGCCTAAGAAAAGTCGAACTCTGAGGTATGACAGTTTCATTGCTAATTTATGGCATCCCAGATTTCATCTAATTAAGCAATTATTTAATTAGGAAATAATATCTCAAGAATCTTATTGGCTCTAGTTGTAATCATTTACAAACTACTGATAAACTTAATGATATTTCAAAGGGTAAAACTGTTCATTTACTTAGTGCTACCTGTTGAAATTTAATGAAACCAAAATGCTGATTTGTTTCATCTAAAAGTAGGGGACAGGGCTTCCCTGGTGGCGCAGTGGTTGAGAGTCCGCCTGCCGATGCAGGGGACATGGGTTCGTGCCCCGGTCCGGGAGGATCCCACATGCCGCGGAGCGGCTGGGCCCGTGAGCCGTGGCCGCTGGGCCTGCACGTCTGGAGCCTGTGCTCCACAACGGGAGAGGCCACAACAGTGAGAGGCCCGCGTACCGCAAAAAAAATAAAATAAAATAAATAAAAGTAGGGGACAAATATGTTTTCTTATTACAAAACACAGAGGTAACTGATTCATCATGTTTTGTTTTGTTTTTTCATATTAGTCATTTGGCATCCAAGAAACTCAGTACATCATGGGAAGGGGGTGCAATTGGAGTCATATTTCTGAAAATGAAAATGCTGTTTTCATATACTCTTGCTGTTGGCTTCTAAATTCAGGCACTTAGAGAAACATATTTCCCTTAGCTAAATGTCCTGACTCAGGCAGAATTTATTTATTTTATTTTTTTATTTAACATCTTTTTTTTTTAACATCTTTATTGGAGTATAATTGCTTTACAATGTTGTGTTAATTTCTGCTGTAAAACTAAGTGAATCAGCTATATGTATACATATATCCCCATATCCCCTCCCTCTTGCATCTCCCTTCCACCCTCCCTATCCCACCCCTCTAGGTCATCACAAAGCACCGAGCTGATCTCCCTGTGTTATGCAGCTGCTTCCCACTAGCTATCTATTTTACATTTGGTTGTGTATATATGTCAATGCCACTCTCTCACTTCGTCCCAGCTTACCCTTCCCCCTCCCCGTGTCCTCAAGTCTTTATTCCCGTCCTGCCTCTAGGTTCATCAGAACCTTTTTTTGTTTTTTTAGATTCCATATATATGTGTTAGCATATGGTGAGTCAGGCAGAATTTAAAAACAACTTTATTCTAAGCTGAATCGTTGTTACCTTGATGCTAAATGGTAGCAACAGATTAAATGTTTCATTCTTTCGTTTACCCCCCTAGAAGATCTTCTAGACTCAGTCATTCTTTGGAAACAAACACCTGATTAGCTTATTGATAAACATACAGAGGTGAAGCAAAAAGTAAATAAAATATATTTTTAAAATTCTAACTGGTTGTAATTACTATTTTCAAACTAGTATTCTCTTCTATTATTTGATTAGTCTAGGTTGAAAAATTAAATATAAAGCACCTAAATAAAAGACACTTATGAATCAGTTCATAAACTTAAGTCACATAAATCTAGGAAAGTGCATTCTTATTTCAGAATTCTTATTTGAAAATTTAGATGCTTCAGAATTTTGCCAACAATAAATGAGTTTTTATATTCCATCAACTGCAAGGCCAATAATGAGGGTTTGTACTTAGTATGGTGTCTTTCATTTTTGGCCTTCAAAACACTTTATGGGCCTTAATTAATTCTCACCACACCCCTTGAGACAGGTTGATATTATTATCCCCTTTTTATAGTTGAGGAAATGAAGACAAAAAGAGATTAGTATGAGATTTGCCTAATGACATAGAATAAATCAGGAACTCATTCAGTGTGACTACAGAACTCCTCGCAGATAACCATGTTGTTGGCCTCTTCATTTCTCCTTCCTATCAGTATCAATGTTTTAACATTCTCCACAGAAAAAGTTTCTCACTTAGCAACACAGTTAAGTTGAATTACTTTCTCATTCTGAAAAATTTACATTGCCTCTTTGAAGATTTATTTTATTGCTTTCTTTTTGCTACCAAGTGTATTGACATTTTGCAACTAAATGTACAACTTGGTACCCTGAGAAAATTACAGTATGCCTTACTTACAATGAGATATAAAACTTTCAGGAAATGTCTAGCATACAGTTTGGATCATTTATAGGGATATTTTAGAGTCCACAGAGGCCATTCATCAGAAATCTTTATGTAATATTATTATGATACAACCACATGAAGTGACTCACGTTGGCTTGTTCAGGCTTGTGCTCTTTGTGAACTGAAGACCTGCCATAAACCCAGTTATGACTAGTTTCTCTGCCTACTGCATTATGCCTCACATTGACTGTGAAAGTAAAATCTGTGTATCCATTTTTCTATTAGAGTTCAATAGCAAATGTCTGCTACTGAAGAGAAATGAAAAAAGAAAACTGACACTTTTTCTTTCCTTTTTTTGTTGAGACATTCCAAAAAGTTTATCTTCAGGCTTAACCAAATCTAATAGCTTTGCTTTTCTATCCCTTACATGACTAGCATCTCTTATTAAGAGAGATAATGCCCATCTTTCAAAACAAAAATATCTTGTCTAGGTAGAAATGCTTATTGGGAGATATCTCTATTATTAGATTCATTCCAAGTTTGGTTTGCTTATGCTGTTTGGTTTTCTTGTGATGTCCTACTACCCCATTAAATCATGTCAGATCATGCCACCAACAAATGGTCTCTCTTCACATTGAACTCTTCTTCCCCTGCTCAACTTTGGATAATTTGTATAAAATACAACGCAATGATTATTGTTGAGGAAAAAGAGAGAAATGGCAAAAACATACCATTTTAAAAAAATTTTCCCTTATTTTAATTACCAAATCATTTTGTAAGATTTTGGACTATAATATTTGAAGGAAAAAAACCCACCATTTTACTTCTGAAATTTTTGAAACTACACTATTCAAATATTTTATGCTTTACCTTTCACGCCCACTCACTTTTCTTACATAAAACCACCAATTTTTAAGTTTAGGATATTATTAATCATATCATTTTAGTAGTAAACATGTTGTTTTAAAATTCTGCTGTAATACACAGGGAACTCTGCTTAATATTCTGTAATAACCTAAATGGGAAAAGAATTTTAAAAAGAATAGATACAGGTATATGTATAACTGAATCACTTTGCCATACACCTGAAACTAACACAACATTGTTCATCAATTTTACTCCAGTATAAAGTAAAAATTAAAAAGAGTAAAAAAAATTCTGCTATACTAAATCATAGTAAATTAAAGTTCACCATATTGCGTATACATATATATTATATATATATATATTTTTTTTTATTAAGGAAAATCACAAGACTTTTCAATATAAATGAATAATTTAAGTCTCACGTTTGATAGAACCCTGTTGTTAGCAAATCTCAATTGCTGGATATTTTCAATATTTTCCAAAGTCCACCAGTATGTGCCCATATAGTTTGGATACGTTATAAAATAATCTTTTCCTCTTAAAATAGAAATATGTTCTATTTCCTCGGAGAGCTTTCAAAAGACGGACACATCTTCTTTCAATATTTATTGCAACTTATAATGGAATTCTTACTCTAAGGTTTGGATAGAATCAGTTATACTTGCTTGTCAAATACTCCCAAATATTTGTTTTAGGGAGTAGTTGATAAAGCTGCCTGTTCTATCTGGTAGCTTAAACTAGGTCAATTTCACCATTTGGAGCTAAGCACCATTCAGCACCCTTATCTCTCTAACAGCTAATCTTAAGTAGTTAAGTAGTAATATACTGGCATTCCTCTTTTTAACTGAGGCAGCAAGCATACAGAACAAAACAAAACAAACAAACAAACAAGAACTGTGCAATAATCCTTGCTGATTTGGTGGTAGAAAGCTTGGTAAACTATTTTAAATTCAAAATAAAGAAACTTAAAACCATTTTCACACAGTTGGTGGATTCTTTCCTGTGCAGGACTAAGACATCATGGAATATATTTAATGAACTGTACAAGGAATGAAGCGTTTTTGCTCTTATAGACTTCATGTCAGAAATAGAGCAAAGCACATTAAATTCTTCTCTCATTGTAGTAAAAGCCCTGTTCGATTTCCTACATTACTGCCTGTTGCTGTATATCATGAATTTTTATGATATAATGTGAATAATATGATGCTTATTAGTAGTAGTGGTAGTCTTTCCAATAATCGTTCTATCATGCCTTAATAAACCAGACTCACATGTGCTCCAGGCATATGAGTTAAGTTTCAAAAGCTCTTTTATTTTTCACTGAGAGCAACTGACCAAAACCTCCTCCCTCCTTTCCAGAATCAACTCTTCATTGTTGCTTCCCTTTTGATTTACAGTGAATGAAAAACTGCTCTAATATTATTGAGGTCTGTTTTTTATAGAAAATTAGCTCTGCTGAAAAAAAATACATATGTATTAATTAGTAGCCTATGCAAGACATAATTATTTGAAAGTAAACAATATGAAAGTGGATGAAGTAGATAATAAAGGAGGATATTTATTCATCATAAAACATTTCTCTGTGTCAAGCAATGTACCAGGCACTGGGGAGACAAGATGCAGAAACAGCTTTGCTCTCAGAAACTGACAATTTAGTTAGATTAAATAGAAACTGTTTCTTTCTTTGCAATTCATGATGAATCTTTCATTTTTCCCCCATTCAAATATTTATCATCTTAGTTTGGGCACTTATCACTTCCTGCTTAGATCACTGCAATGGTCTCCTCTAAAAAGAGGCTAAAATGATTTAGCCTCTGGTAAATCCCCCCCACTTGATCCTTCCTGGATTGACTATTCATTCTACCTTCTACTTTGATTATATTCATGCAGGTTTGTGTAATCCTGCTCAAAAAGCTTAAGAACTAATGCCTTTGGAATAAAGTTTTAATTTCTTAGTCTAGCCTCAGTGCTTCTAAAATCAGATGCCAATCTACTCATCAATTTTAACTGCTGCAATATCCCTATACATACTATAAGTTAAACTGTACAGTATATCAAACCATTCCCTATATATGACCCATACTTTCCCATATTTCCATATTTCTATCTTGGATAACACTGTTCCTTTGTTTAGAATTCCCTCTGTTAAAATCCTACACATCTAAGGTCAAGGTCATGTGCCACTTCTTCCGTAAAACCTACCTAGAATTCCTCCAGCCAAAACTACTCACAGGCACTCCCACACCCTTCCTCCCTCTCTCTCTCTCTCTCTCTCTCTCTCTCTCTCTCTCTCTCTCTCTC